>NC_090733.1:150277458-150407458 GCF_036898095.1 Palaemon carinicauda
ATTTCTATTAATATTTTGATTGATAAAGTATTAAACATTTCCCAGAATCATATTGCGTGGTTATGTGCAACTTTATTATGGCAGATGGCGTCTTCGCTGACTTGTTTTTTGGGATACCATAGTAAAGATATTGAATTTCAGTCACTAATTTACTCATTTATATTATATTCAATTGATGAGGCTGTGAGCCACGTTCCTGCTACTATTTATGTAAAGAAAGCTATGTTCTACTTATGTTCTTGTTGACTGTTATTCTATTTATGTCTGTTGATGTTTTGATTTATTTCTCGACCGTTAATTGCATTCTTTATACTACAAGTTAAAGAAAGCCTGTCTATCTTAACATGAACCACATTCACGCATACATTCTTTGCTCATGGTTCCCTCGACGCCGTCTCTGTTATCCTCAATTCTTTCATCCTCTTTTTTTTTCTTATATTGCTTTTGTTTCCCTCTGCCTTTTTTTTCCTCTTCCCCTCGGCCCTCACTTCCCCTCTCAGACAAGAGATGATCTCTCCTTTTGGCTCGGGAAATCGTCTGCCCTTTCTTGCAAAAATAAAACGGGTTCAAAGTTATTCGTTGTCTCGCAGTTCCTCGTCATGTTCTGGAAATAGAAGTGAGCTGGTAAGAGAAAACAGTTCCTTTTAGCTGATGTGTGTGTGTGTGTGTGTGTTTTCGTGTAGGCGAGTTTTCATGAGCATCCCCCTCAAATAAAAATATACATTGGCCATCTAACACGCTCATACATATACATACATATTGTATGTGTTCTATGTATGTATCAGAAGGACAGTATGTTATTTTGTTTTTACATATACAGTATGCCTGCTAAGTCTGCTGAAAATGTTATTGTTTAGATACTCCAGGTTCTTTTCTTCCCTCTCGGTATATCGTTATAGGTTGTACAGAGCCTGGAGTTCCACACCAGACCTTCACAGCTTGCCATACTTTGTGCCTGCCTCAAGCAAACGCTTGCTCTGGCTTAAATCCGCCTTAAATCAAACAAACCAATTACAATTCCGTGGACTCATCTACCTCTCCTGTCTATCCTACCCCTATGGAGCAAGGTGGCTTTTCTGTATCCGTTTTTTTTTTTTCTTTTTTTATATGTGTACGTATTTGGTCAGAGTTCCACCTAGTTTCAGGTTCCAGGTGCATCATTTTATCATGGGACTTCGTAATGTCCCCTTTCAACCCACGTAATCTCTCATTTACTCAAGGTTTCTAAGACTGTATCGTTTCAGAGAAAGTTAGAATATTTTTTTATGCAACATACACAAAGAACAAACTGAACGATGGTGCTAGAGATCAATATCCAGATCAAGAATAAGAAATTTAATAGGTCGTAAGCTTTTGCCCAACATATCAAAATGAGAATCAGCGTCTGAAGACCGCGCAGAACAACACGAACAATACTCGAAAGTAGAATGAAATAATTAGAATATTTCTTCAGGGTAGATTCCTTCCTTCTGCCATTGGACTCTGGTATATTTAATCCAGAAATCTTAAAACATCTATATTTAAGGTGCAGGTCTGCCGTTTGTTGTGGTCGTTCCATTTTTCATGTTTTTTTCGGCTTTGAGAGAGAAGAAAAGCGAATTTTTACCTACACATTTACCCTTTTAAGTGTACGGCTCTATAGTCAATTCTTTTTAGTGAGGCAGATTTGCACCAACTCGCAGGGGTGCTCTTTTAATTCGGAAAAGTTTCCTGATCGCTGATTAGTTGGGCAAGATAATTCTAACCAATCAAATAGCAGGAAACTTTTTCCGAGCTAAAAGGGCACCGCTGCAAGTTGGTGTAAATACGCCTCATTAAAAAAAAAAATGAGTATAGTGGTAGTAGTCCATCTATTTTTAGCAAGTCTAGGGATAATGATGAAAGACTCAGTGCCTACTCATTCTTGTTTGTAACCCACTACAAACATCCTAATAACCTTTCCTAGTTCCCAGCTTAAGTCATTACAAAAGGTAATTTTGATGGAGTCATATTAATGAAACCTTTACAGCTCCAGAGTCGAACCCGGGATGAACTTCCTAAATATATATATATATATATATATATATATATATATATATATATATATATATTTATATATATATATATATATATATATATATACATATACACACACGTACATACATGCATACTTTGTCGTAAATTATTCACAGCATGCCTAGATTTTTTAGAAATTTATATTAGGAAAATGTTGGAATTAATATTAATGGAAAATACCTTAACGACTTAAGCGTTGCAGATTACATAGTTCTGTTTAGTGAACCATGAGAGGAATGGCAAAAGATACTAGAAGAAATTTAGGACTGAAAAAGAATATGAGTAAAACTAAAATAATGGTCAATGAAAATGCAGAGACAACAAACGAGGGTTATGAACTGGAAAATGCCACTTTCTCAAAAAAAGCTAAGTATTTAATCAAATAGTCCTACCAGTATTAACTTATGCATCAAAAACTTGGAGCCTTACTAAGGTCTTAGAACATAAGTTAGTTACAACTCAAAATCCATGGAGAGAATAATGATGGGAATAACACTAAGCGACAGGCAAAGAGTACCACGGATATGAGAGGAAACTAAAGTACAGAAGAAGGTATTCTAAGAACATGTTTTTATTATCTTATTTTTCCTTGTTTTCTTTCCTCACTGAGCTATTTTCCCTGTTGGAGCCCCTGGGCTTATAGCATCCTGCTTTTCCATCTAGGGTTGTAGCTTAGCAAGTAATAATAATAATAATAATGGACATGGGCAGGACGTATAATGAGAATGGCCGATAATAGACGGATAATAAGAATAACAGAATGAGTCCCTAGAGATTGAAAAAAGCATGGGTAAGAAGGGAAGACTATGGATTGACGAAGTAAGAAAGTTTGCTGGTGTGAACTAGCATAGAAAGACCATAAACAGACGCAAGTGGAAGGCCATATCCGACGCCTTTATCCTGCAGACACACACACACACACACATATATATATATATATATATATATATATATATATATATATATATATATATATATATATATATATATATATGTGTGTGTGTGTGTGTGTGTGTGTGTTCTTTCCATTAAAATATAAGGTGACATGTTACGTCACCAGTACACTCATGCACACGCACAAACACAGACCGAATATACATCGAAGCGAAGGAAAGGAACGGATAGGGCTGTCCGAAAGTTCTCAGAACCACAGATTCTTGGATTTGAATGTGTTCGTGTGTAACGAAACATCGTAGTAAAGCCGTTGCATCGAAGCCATCACACTTACTTTTGCGTGCGTGCGTGGGTGCGTGCTTGAGTGGGAGCTATGCAAACTCAGTATAATTGCTATTGATAATTAGTTTTTTTATAATTTCTGAGAAGAATCGGAGGATGTGTTTATCAATAAAAACGTACGTAGGAACGAACGCAATTGCTCCAGGTTCGGGTTGGTAGACAACGGGCATTTCTATTATTATTTATTACGAAATAAGATATTGGGATCTCGGCATACTGTGATTCCTTTCAGATGGACGGTTGTCTGCTGTTACTAATATAACTACTTGTGCTTTAGGTGGTATTTATTACATGTTTTCATTAATATGAGCGTCAGTGTTGATAAAGATGATTGTTGTTGTCAGTGACGATGGTGATGAAAATATGATTTTGTTGTCAGTGACGATGGTGATGAAAATATGATTGTCGTTGCTGGTTTCGATGCCCCCCCCCCCAAAAAAAAATGATAATTACTGAATTGGAGATCTGTTACTCTTTAAAAAACCTAGCAATCATCCGAACGACAGTTCCATCCGACAGGACTGAAAAGGGCATTCTTCCAGTTTCCTTTAGGACGGGTAGGAGTAAACAGAGGCCGGTAGTCCTTCGATCTGAATGATTTTAATTTAGGAGTTACCTAGAATTGGTGGAGGTCCTTCGTGTGTAAAAGTGGGGAAGGAATTGGGGGTTGACAATCGTGTGACTTATTGAGCATGAGATTGTTATATTTATTACCTCGTGAAAATCAATTTCATTTGTTCCAGGAAACCTCAATTGCTAACCATTGGCATTATTATGTATGTATATATGTATGTATGTATGTATGTATGTATGTGTGTGTATGTATGTATATACAAGAAATGTCTCGTCAACTGCCTATTTGTAGTAGTTTCTAGGCTATATCTTCTATTTGTTTTTTCAGTAGCCACTTTCCTCTTGGTAGGGGTAGAAGAGACTCTTTATCTATGGTAAGCAGCTCTTCTTGGAGAAGGACGCTCCAAAATCAAACCATTGTTCTCTAGTCTTTGGTAGTGCCATAGCCTCTGTACCATGGTCTTCCACTGTCTTGGGTTAGACTTCTTTTGCTTGAGGGTACACTCGGGCACACTGTTATATCTTGTCTCTCTTTCTTCTGTTTTGTTAAAGTTTTTTATAGTTTATATAGGAGATATTCATTTTAATAGCGTTACTGTCTTAAAATATTTTTTTTCCTTGTTTCCTTTCCTCACTGGGCTATTTTTCCTGTTGGAGCCCCTGGGCTTAAAACATCCTGCTTTTCGAATCAGGGTTGTAGCTTAGCAAGTAATAATAATAATTATGATAATAATAATAATAGTGAGATGTATGTATGCCTTATTGCTACGTATCGCATGTAGTTGTTTGTATGTATGTATGTCGTC
Organism: Palaemon carinicauda; assembly: GCF_036898095.1. Classification (NCBI taxonomy): domain Eukaryota; kingdom Metazoa; phylum Arthropoda; class Malacostraca; order Decapoda; family Palaemonidae; genus Palaemon; species Palaemon carinicauda. The sequence continues at coordinate 150,282,129 of NC_090733.1, forward strand.
CTAAAACCTATAGTACGTGTGGCCATTTGTTTCAACACAAACACCCACATGTTCCTTATTTAGACGGATCGTTATCCATGAGCGTGTTTTCAATAGTATGGTTGGTTTTTGTGGGCTTAAGGCTTGTTATATAGATTCTTATATAACGAAATCGTTAAAGGGATCTTATAACGTTGCCGTCTGATGGCCTCGGTAATTCTTCTTCTTCGTCTTCCTTCTTCTTCTTCTTCTTCTTCTTCTTCTTCTTCTTCTTTCTATCTTCTCTTCTTCTTCTTCTTCTTCTTATTATTATTATTATTATTATTATTATTGCTATTGTTGTTGTCAGGTAAGTTACAACCCTAGTCATAAAAGTAGGGTGATATAAGCTCAAGAGCTCCGACAGGGAAAATAGCCCAGCATGGAAAGGAAATGATGAAATAAACTACAATAGAATAATGAATAATTAATATTAAATATTTTAAGAACAGTGACAACATTAAAACAAATCTCTCATATATAAACTATAAAAGACTTATAGTACAGCGGCATAGCAGACCAATTGTTCAAATTGGTCTAAAAGCACCAAAATTGGCACACATGTAGATTAATATATTCTAAACATTTTTGGATATGGAGGCATTCAAGATTAGCCCTTAGGAAGATATGGCGGCCATTGTTCAAAATGGCCGCCATTTAACATTAGCGTCATTACATAGACTTCATTATGTGTCGTTAGTTTGGTGCTAGATGGCCAAAATTCCCTTTTTTTACATCAGAATTAACATCAATAAATGTTTAACAGATATTTAGATGAATCTTCTCAAAAATGGCCCCCAAACTGGCCGCCATTTTGTGGAAAAAGTGGACATTTGATGAAGATTTCAATCCTCAATGACATAATACCTCTAATAACCAGTACCTGATTTCAGGAACACACTTTAATTGCTCAAGTTGCTTTTTTATTTCAAATTGCTAGTCAAAATAATACACAGAGTACGGGATGCAGATTGAAGTCGTCAAATTCCACAATCACTCTAGCAACCTCCGGTCCGGCAACCATCCAGCGCCTCAGTGCAGTTGGATTGTCTGTGAGGCCGATGGCTCCTCCCATCACCCTTGACATACGCGTTGTTCTGCTCATGTCCTTGGTCAAGAGGGATTGCTGAAAAGATCCTCTTGGTCTTCTGGACTGTGAAGTGTCCCTTGCTAAACTCTGTGAAGACGTCTGGATGTTTGTTTGCCAGTTCTGCCATGTCCCGTAGATGCACTGGTATCCATCGGGCATAGTTCGTGTGGTCTAGTGCGAAGAACCACGGAGCCAGTTCTGTCAGAGCATCCACGTACATGCTAAAATTGGCTTCTCTCAGAGATCGCACATAGATCAGAGTGGACAGCTCCAGTGCCAAGACTGTTGACCAGTACTGAAACTGCGGATAACTCTGTTCTCTCTGACTGCACCAGTCTTCGAAGCTTTCAGGGTGCTCATCATCTTCTGTATTGGTGGTGCTGTACTTGTCATAGGCACGCCGTTGGAGATTATACAACGCAGCCGCTGTGACTTGGTGTGCTCTTCTGGTGCGTGTGACGTGAGCTGCTCGAAGAAATGAGTCTGCTATTCCTTCAGTTGTGATCTCTGCTTGTACCAGTGCTTGGGTCCACCCACTTCCCTGCAACCAGTCACCCAGGGTCTTCAGTGCCGTCATCTCAATATGCCAACCCCCCAAACATCACCACCAGTTGGTCTTCTCCATATGTGTTTGGCCACTTCCACTGGATCTGTTTTGCTAGAGTGAATAGTGGCTGGTCGCAAGTCAGAACTGGAGTTTGGCCTGGGTTGAGATGTTTAACTGCACTCCTGACTACATCAATAGAGTGTCTGATCATTGCCACAGTGTGAGCACTCTCCTGGAACAAGGGAAGCAAGGGACGTTGGTGTGATGACTGGTTGCTTTGGATCTTGGTGCCTTGCATGGTATGCAGCCCATGATGTGTTTTCACAGGCCTCAACATCATCTTTGAGAACACTTCTCGTGTTCTCCAGCCACATATACTCATCTTCTATGTGCTGCTCACAGTTGTGGCGTCTAAGAGAGGTCACAGAAGTAGCTGGATCATTTGCCCTTTGACAGAAGAAGCAACAGGACGTACATCCGTGTAATATTCTGGTAGAGGCTCAACCGTCTTTGATCCAGTATCACGCCCAGTGAGAGCAATGCTACGATCCACTCCCTCATCTGCACACGTTGGGTGTTGAAAAAGCGAGATTCCTGTTCCATGGAATGAATTCTTGGCTGTGGTGGCACTTGGGTTATGGTCAATGTTGTCCACAGCCGCAGTTGTGAACACATTGCTACGCAGGGTAGGCGGGCAGACCACTTCCCTCTATGCGGTACAGCTGACACACGCTGTTTCCCATCTGGGCAGAAAGACGTAGGACTCTGTCATATGAGATGCTTAGGCCCAGAGAGAAGAGCTTGTCCACAAGTCCTCTCTTGCGTGTTTCAGCATACAGCATCAGCCCAACATAGGTTGGAAGAGGAGTTTCTTGAGACGTACTGTGTCTGACAGCTGGAGGCTCCTGTGTCTTGGTTGCTCCCTGCTTCCGACTTTGCTTGACACTGTTGAACTTGAGAAGCTGCGCAATGGAAAGAGCTGCTTGTGTTGAAGAGGAATGGCTTTGATTCTTGATGGTGGGGCCATCCAGCACCATATTTACCATTGCAACTAGTACGTTTGGCACAGAGTCCTCCTGACAGCGCCCGGGAATGATCCACGGAATTGGTAAGTGTCTTCAAACATATATCGACGAACTATCTGTGCAGCACGCGCAAGGTGAACTGCCTCAGTGTCACAGTCTTGCTCGCAGGCTTTGCCTAGCCGTTCACCAATGTCTTCATCAAACGCTAGTAAAACATCTCGCCTTTGCTGTGGGATCTCAGGCCTGGTATCTGGGCTAACAGGCGCTCTTTCAGCCTTGTGCTATTAACTTTCTGCACAAAACAACCCGAGCTGTTCCATTCTTGTTGTGTATAGCTTTACAAGTTCTGCGAGTCTGAAGACTGGGGTGTGCCCTCTTCTAGGTGGGTTTCCTCGATATACAGGACCAGTTCAGCCAGTACGATTCTTGACATTACACCTTCATGGTCAGTTTTGCTGGCTCGCTTCTACAGTGGTCTTTGCACAGTAGTAAAGAGCCACAAACACTTGGAATGGTACTTGGCCTCAGAGCCACCATATCACCCATGCTGAGCCTGGCTATGAGTTCATTGTCCCAACTTGCGCTGCACACTTCCGTACGCGTGTGTCCACCTGGAAGGTTGTTACTTCATGTAGGGTCTCTGTGCCAGACTTTCCACAGAAAAGAGCGAGAGTGCCGCTGGTAGTGGCTTCTGAAGAGTGTGTTCTGGCGCGCTTGGCCTGGACATTGTCAGTACTATCAAATGCTGAGCTGCTTGCGATGCGTCTCTTCTCTGCTCTTCGTAGCATTGTGTTATTGTATTTGAGCATACATGTTTTATGCCACTTGGCCTGGTGGGCAACCATTGTCGCCTCAACACTTGTCCTTCATCTAGTCTCTGTAACTGAACAGTTCTTGGCAGTTCTCCGAGTTCATCAAATTTGACCAAGTTTGCAGCCATTGTCGTGTATCCACTCCCAGGGTCTCGGCGTTTTAGACAGTACTGGGCAGACAAGTGACTCTGTTGTCTCCTCTTGACATACAAGACACAGCTTCCAGTTTGTCTCAGGAGGTGTTGTGGGAGTACGTTGCTCAAAGTATCGACCAGTTGGAACTTCTTTGCCATGGCTGCAGTCTGGAACAAGCGTCTCTGATGTCAGGTGGTGTGCTGCTGCTCCTCACCTGCAAAGACACAAAACACCACATGTTACCACAAGTTACTACTACAAGCACCATGACTATCTACACTATACTTTTTATACTATTACTGCAGCCGCCGTCACTGCCACCAACGCTGCCGCTGCAAAGTAAAATTCATTTTCTTGTGAAATGGTAGCCAAATTATTTGGTAAGCACAGAAGTATGTGTAATTGTACAATACTTATCACCTCTAGCACACTTATCACCTTTAGCATCCACAAAAAGACAAATTATGGTACATATTCAATGACGCTAATGGTAAATAGCGCCATTTTGAAAAATGCCGCCAAATGTGCTACGGGGAGAATCTTGAATGCCTCCATATCCAAAATTGTTCAGAATGTATTAATCCACATGTGTGCCAATTTTGGTGCTTTTAGAACAATTTGAACAATTGGTTTCATATTTCTTACTATGCCGCTGGGCTATTATGTCAGCCTGTTCAACAGGAAAACATTATTTACTGCAAGTTTGAACTTTTGAAATTTCATAGTTCTTCATATTATTGATTTCATATTGGAAGAGAGAGAGAGAGAGAGAGAGAGAGAGAGAGAGAGAGAGAGAGAATACGATTGATAAGAAACTCAGACTTTCCGTCTCCAAGAACTCTTGACAGATAAGACTTTAGGGTGAACAGTTGTAGATAAGTGCACACTCATTGGAACATCACGATACACCAGAACCGGATAACAGATATGAATTAAAAGTTTATCATGCTTGATACCAACGGAAGATTTAAAATAGGGTTTATTCGAGGTAGAAGCCTGTATTTGTGATTTACTTTACTTAGTACTGGTATTAAATTGTTACACGTACGTAGGCTATAGCATACAAACATTGTACAGTATATATGTATATATATATATATTGCATGTGTGTGTAAAGTCCAATCAGGAAAATATCAAAATAATCCATAGCATATATATATATATATGTATGTATGTATATATATATATATATAGTATGTATATATATAGTATGTATATATATATATCATACAAATATATATATATATATATATGTGTGTGTATGTATATATATATAATATATATATATATATTACTATATATATATATATATATATATTATAAATTCCAAATTAGAGAGTATCCAAATAACGTCGGTATGAAATAAACGCGTATCGTATTTTAAATCCCACGGACAATTTGCAATACCAGTTGCATGATCTACGCCCCTTACACCGATGAATACCCGATTGAGCCAAGGCCTTGATTGAGCACCCTCGTTATTATTCTATTGGCACGTGGAAGCTACCCACGTGGAATGAATCATTCCAAAAGGACGTTTGTTGTGAGTGACCTTTCTTTCGTGTGACGCACAAGTTGAACGTCTACTTGGTGATAGCAATACCTATTGTGTCACTGTAAGAATGTCACGTGTAAGGAGAGAATATTTTTTTTCTTCTGAATACACCATGGTTGCAAGCAAGGGTTATGTTCGTTGGTTCAGTTCTGCTGTTAACATTTACTAGGTCAAAATTATCGTAAACAACTAAGAGCTGCATTCTTGAAACAACTAAGAGCTGCATTCTTGCGAATCGATCATGATGGAGAAAGGCTGATTTAAATTTGAAGTACAAAATCGTGTTTCTACAACAATATGTAATTATGTTGGTTTTCCCTTGGCCTTAATGTCTGAATCGGAATCTGATTTTTTTTCTTTTTATTATTATTATTATTATTATTATATTATTATTATTATTATTATTATTATTATTATTATTATTATTTATATTTTGTCTTGTTTACTCAAAGTAAGAAATATTTGTAGTACAGCTTGGTGCTTTCGCGTCAGGCCCCCTTCAATGTATTGATAACGGTGGGAAAGAAGAGAGATGCCAGTCGTGTTTTTGTTATTCGCAAAAGGAAATGTTATTAAGGCCTTGTTTACTGGTTAGCCAATGTTGAAATCGCTTTCCTTATACTTGAAAGATTCAGTATGAACTATGCTAACCGCTCTTTTGGATTCGCAATTGAAATAAGTAAAGTAGATTACTTGTGTAACTTACATTTGCGGAAGTTTGCAATTTAATCTTCCTTTCAGTTTTTTCTCATCGTTTAAGTATTTATAAAAGCTTTTAGGAAATTACATTAGAAATGTTTCAATTGTTGTTTTTATGGGTTTGTTGTATAGGTTGGAATTTTATTGTTTTTTCAGCGAATGGTTAGTTTTTCCGTATTTTGAGTTTGCGAAAGATTTAAAAAATAACGTTACCTGGAACACAATCAGAAGAGAATTGAAAGTTTTCAGTATGTCGAAGTCAAGACATAAGAAGAAGAAGAAGAAGAAAATTTTTCTTTTTAATCACATTAAAGGAGAATTTAATAGCTCTTACAAATTTTGCATTGTTGACACTCAAGTTACATTATAATAGATTGAGGTATCATTCGGTTGAAGCGTAAGTGATAGGTCTTGTGGAAAGCCGTTCAAATTAGTTTTAAACAGTTTTTACTACTTGATCTACGAGATTTTAGGTTTATACGAAAGGGTAGATAATTAATTTTTATTTCATTCAATTGTAAGACGATTTTATTTAAATGTACACTTTGAAACGACTAGCAAAGTTGTCTTTTAGGTATTACAACAATGGATTATTAAATCGACCTACATGGAGAGTTTATTCATGAACATCTGGGCTAAACAAAATATCCAAAATATTACCGTTTCATATGAAACTCACACTGTCCCAGTTTTGTATTATTGAACCCTCGACAGAGTATACAGTACTTGGAAGGCCCAATCAATCCCGGTGTTTCGTGTATCTTTGTTCCTGTTCCTAGACATATATACGGTTCGACGGATTAACAGATTTCGAGAAGCTCGTATTGTAAGGAAAATTGGCGATATTGGCTTGACATTTGGAGATTCATATGTGAATAAGATCGGGTCGGAAAGGGATTCTCTCTCTCTCTCTCTCTCTCTCTCTCTCTCTCTCTCTCTCTCTCTTTAGTAGAGAATTATCCAAACTAGCACGTGTCACATCGGGGTCCAGCAAGAAGTCTTGAGTACTTTTCTCTCTGGATGATTATTATTGATAATGTTAGTAACCAACGAAATTCATTTATATATGCAGACACCTCTCTTACCCTAGCCTGAAAGGACTCACGTGATAACTGTGAACACGATCTATATTATATAATTGGTATGATTTATCCCTGGCCACAAGAAACAAAAGCAATCTTCCAGGGTAAACCAGTTTTAATCAAGAAATCTGAATCATTATCTTGATCCTGGCTAGAATTTCATCACTATTAATATAATATTTTCATAACGAAATATTACCACCATACACACACTTAAGTTAATGATACTATTATAGTTTTTTAGGCTAATATTTGTCAGTATGGTACTCATCCAGCTCGGGCAAGAACGCTATATACAATAAGTTCTATACTTTTACTAAGTCTGAGAAAGGTTGGTTCCAAATCTGCCAAAACACCCACTAAAACTAGCAACGTTTGACCTTCAATTTCACAACCCATGAACTCGTGTCATTTGTTATCTTAAACCTACTTGGTACCATAACGTGCTTCATTCCTCGCCCCAACAGCCTCTAATGTATGGAACTCAACTGTATGTAATCTATGGAAATGTTTACCATATTGCAACTCCAATCACAAATCAGCCTGTCGATGTAACATAAGTAAGTTCCTGTACATTTTACCCCATAATGAACCAAGATGGCCATTTCTCCTACCCTAATCAAGGGCGCAATTCTAAGATGATCCGGTATCTTGTTCAACTCCTAGGTTTCTAATATCAACTAGTTCAATTACTATGATTAGTAATATATCAGTCCACACACGTGGTAGCCTCAATGAAGTTATTCCCACACCCGTATAGTGGTACCGATACACAGTACAGTCATTTTCTCTCTCTCTCTCTCTCTCTCTCTCTCTCTCTCTCTCGAACGAACGAACGAACGAACGTAGTCTTTGCTTTGGCTATAACCAAAATGACAAGTAATAGCGTTTGAAAGCCTGAGAATAATCTTCCATCTCATAAAAATGATATGATCTGTCTACGCCACCAGTGAGATCGAGATATCATTTGAGGATGGAGACAACACATCCTGCATTTAATCATCTCTTTATCGTGAAGAGCTTCTGTTTTTATTTTCAACCACTTCAGGGAGACGTCTCGCATTTGCGTCACTGGAAAGAGTCACAAGTGGACTGGGAAGACGTTATCATTAAAACACACACACACAAGGAAGTTGTGTTAGTAAGGTAAATGTATTTGTCCCCAACTTTTAGGAAGCAGCAAGTGGCCGTGTTGGGTCATGTTTGTGACCAATTGAAGCAATATTTTCTTGGTTACGAGGGCATCGCTGATGCCATTCTCTGAGATGAAATAAAGGAATGCATTCTTCTGCCTTTTCATGTACTGGAATATATGGAAGTTAATCTGCATTTTTTTCGAGAATGGTATTCTGTTGCCTTTCTATGGAATAAAGGAAAGATATCCTGCGTTGTCTTTCTTTATAAATGAAAAGGGAAATTTATTCTGTTGGGACCATTACTCGAATGATATAAATTGACGGTGTACTATTTTTTTTTTTAATGAACAAGTTATTGTTTTACGTTATTTTGTGAAACAGGATTAGTATGGACAAGGCCAGCTATCTTTATAACGCATCATTGTTATTAATTGTAATATGCATTAAATTAGAACATAGCTATTAATTACTAATAAAAATTTGAAAAATTTATAATTAAGGAAAAACTAGTTAAATGATTAATGTTCCTGATACTGTATATCCTAATCTTGTTTTAACTCAAAATGAAAAAAAAAAATAACCAAAACCTTATTAACATTTCGAAACGGCGCATGAGTCATTACTGTATTTATGATTAACATGTAACTCTCTCTCTCTCTCTCTCTCTCTCTCTCTCTCTGTGTGTGTGTGTTATTGCGCAAGCCGACTTCTGCTCGACTTTCCTGAAACTCTCTTTTAAGTTCTGAGAATTTTAAAGAAACACGAATGATAATGTGACAGTTGCTATCAGATAAGTGTTCGGCTTGATAATGCGATTGGCATTTCCCGTATGATTATCTTGTTTGTTCCTGTGTTTTCAGGCACCAACATTTAAAACAAACATTACTGAATATCATTTGAAGTGATTGAACTCCCTTCCTGCTTTTCTGTCATTTCATTAAAAAGTGTCTCATATCTACACAATAAGCTTGAGTAAGGTGTTGAAACATTTTTTTATTTTTATTTTGATTGGAAGGCTTTATTGGCAGTAACCTCAATGCTTGTTCTCTTCAACGAGATTTTGCTTTAACCCCAATGATTGTTCCCTCCAACTTGGTTTTCTCACAACTTCAGTGTTTGTTCTCTCCAACTTGATTTTGCCAAAACTTCAATGATTGGCCTCCTCAATTAGAATTTTTTGTAACCTCAATGTTTATTCTCTCCAACTTGATTTTGCCATAACCTCAATGTTTGTTCTTCTTCAACTTGATTTTGCCATAACCTCAATGTTTGTTCTTCTTCAACTTGATTTTGCCATAACCTCAATGTTTGTTCTTCTTCAATTTGATTTTGCCATAACCTCAATGGTTGTTCTCACCTTGATTTTTCCGTATGCTCAGTGGTTACTCTCCCCAACTTGATTTTGCCAGAACTTCAATGTTTGTTCTCCCAAACTAGAATATGCTGTAACCTCGATTGTTCTTCTCCAACTTGATTTTGCCGTAACCTCAATAATTTTTCTCCCCAACTTGATTTTGCCTGAACGCAATGTTTGTTCTCTCCAACTAGAATTTGCTGTAACCTCAATGATTGTTCTTCTCCAACTTGATATTGCCATAACCGCAATAGTTGTTCTCCCCAACTTGATTTTGCCGTAACTTCAATATTTGTTTTCCCCAACCTCAGTGGTTTTGTTTTATTTTTTTGTGTCCTAACTTTATTTTGTCATAACCTTAATGTTTGTTATTACCCAACTTGATTTTGCTATAACTTCAACTTTTTCCTTTGTTTTGTTGTTACTACAGCCTTCATCTTTCCACAACATGATTTGTTGTTGGGCCTTTATAATGTTATCAGTTTTGCCAAAGGAATAAATAAATTTGTAAATGTTAGAAAAGGTATAGTTATCATGACGCGATGAACTTTTAAAAAATGCATTAGACATTATTGAAATCATGTATGTCCTTTCATTTCAGGTTTTACCGTTGCATGTGGCATTTTCTGTTTTTTTTTTTTTTTTTTTTTTTTGAACGTGCGTACGTAGGTGTCCATAAGATATGTAAGATGATGTAGGAGTCTACACGCACTCACATAGAGGTTCACATTGTTTACTATTTAACACAAATTATTCGTTCAAGAGTAATACAGTACCCTGCAAAGTAAAGTATTCTTAGATATAGTTAAATCTCATCGTACAAAACACAATATAATCATACACTTTAATATATTTAAATTGTTAAACGTCATATATTGTATATTTACCTCTCTTTGCTGTTAATTGCTTTGCACATAACAGTACATTCATTTCGACGAGGGTAAGGTGTTTGCAAAACCGGGTTTCTGTGTGGTGGTGAACTTCCCGTTAGGGCCTAATGGGTAGGGTCCGATTGGGGGTGGTGCGGGAGGGTGGAATTGTGACCACCAGTAGGTATAAATCCATTCATAGCTTTGAGTGAATGGACATCTCTCTCTCTCTCTCTCTCTCTCTCTCTCTCTCTCTCTCTGAGTAGGTCACCCTCGGAACTACCGAAAGCGCAATCTTTTAGCCTGAAGGAAATTTTATAGCGGCTGGCTCTCTCTCTCTCTCTCTCTCTCTCTCTCTCTCTCTCCCCCCTTGGAATGGTTCGAACGTAGAACCCGTTCTCACCACTGTCATTATAAGAGACATTGATTGCAAATCATTTCTATTTTTATTTTCTTATTATTATTCCTTGTTGGTTTTAGTTAAGGCAATACCAGGCTCACAACAATAAGGATATAAGTCATGCCAGGATGCAGTTAATGGGAAGTTTAACCTTTGGTTGTTTTTAATTTGAACTGAATCTCTCTCTCTCTCTCTCTCTCTCTCTCTCTCTCTCTCCGATCACGCGACTCATTCCAATATTCGGTTAAAGGATGAAAATATAATTACGATGAAGCCCCGAGTCCAGAGATTTTGAATCTTTATATTTGATTACAGAACTTAGATAGTTTTTATTGATTAAATACTATCCGAGATTACTAAAATAATGCTGTCTGGATAATAGATTTGGATTAAAAATTCTATCCTGCTTAGCGGTGCCATACTTGAATAAAATACAAGGTCATCACTGTTTACTGAGGGACCTCCATGGTCCCAGCGATGGGCCACATGACATTAATTCCACAAGTGCATCCAAGTGCAGACACGCAATTGAAACTCAAAGATGGCCATTATGGTATTATAGTCAAACCATTCGATAGTGGCCGCTGAAAAGATCTCTTTGTCCGAACGTAAACACTTAGTTCATTTTTCCTTGAAGGAAACTTTCTTTAGAGACAAGTCGAATACCTTTGAAAACAACAATAAAGGAAGATTAAGAGATTAACACTAATACAGGGATAATTATCCTATTTTCCCTCACCCTTTCTTTGCAACTGTACTTGCTGGGATAAGATCACCTTAAATAACATCATCATCCTATATATATATATATATATACATATACATATACACATATTTATGTGTGTATATGTGTACATATATATATATATATACACATATACATATAGATATACTGTATATATATATATATATATACACACACATATATATATATATATATACACACATATATATATATATATATACTGTATATCTTATGTAGACTTTCCTTGGAGATTCTTTCCATCCATTGAATGCAATGCTTTCTCTTCCCTTCCACCAGTATTTTTCCAAAGGTGGGGATTTTCTTTCGTGCATATACGTTTTACACTGTTCTTCTTAAACATATTTGTTGAAGTCCTCGACAGCAGGGTGATACTTTGTTCTTTCTTGAAATTTAGGTTTTTCACATTCTTCTTGTGTGATCATTCAACATGCGATAGTTACATCAGTAAAAGGGCCGCTGTTCATCTTTATTGTGAAATACTTGTAAACACTGTATATTGTTTCCACGAGTTGATTAAGTTTCCAATCGTTCAAATTTGATAACTTATGCAGTCTTAAGCACTCTATTTTATACTCCAAGATCAACCGTTCTGGGGATTAAATACGGCTCACTGATCTTTGACTGATAAATTTGCCCTTGTGAGCTTCAAGATTTCAAACTCACCATCTTGCCAGTCTTATTACGACAATAGGATAAAACTTGCAAATAACCTGGGATTATAATTTAAAAAAAAAAATGTTGGTTCCAATTATCATTATAGAAATGAAACCTCTCCTCATGAAATATATATGTTCGACAAGAATAACAGGAGAGAGAGAGAGAGAGAGAGAGAGAGAGAGAGAGAGAGAGATAGAGATTGGATTTAACTTCTGGTTAATCGTTGCCACCTCTGGTTAATCCTGTGAGATTAGTCAAAAAGGAAGGACATCTGTCATAAAGCGGCTACCCTTTATCAGTTTCACTCGGTTTGGACAAGGTTTATACATATATAGACCTTAGGTTTGGATGGATCGTGTCTAAGTACTGTGTTCTTTTTTCCTTAAATTGGTCGAATTATTTTGACACGAGTACGCTATACAGTGGGTCAGAAATCGTCTCAGCGGCCACGACAGATTGGTTTTACTATAGGCTACACCCAAGGCCCGACACCGTCAAACCAAATATTCGTCACCTGCTGTGTATGTATTCAAGCATAAGCCAACAAGTCCCATAATTTAAAAAAGTATATAGATTCCTAGACCTATTTGTATGTCGTAAGTCGAACGACAATTCTAGCCCACTTTTGCTATTGAATCCGGCTCATAAGTTAGAACTGACGTCATGCATTTCTATGACCAGTTCAGATGCTGATCAAACTCTTAAAGGAGGAGATGGATTGGTGTAGTGTGATGCAGATATTCTTCAGACATTTAAATTTAGTTTGTCTCATGCATTGTAAGTTTTAAGACGAATAAAATCTTGGGCAGAACGCTGTGTTCAATATTCGTGGATTTGTTTGTTCTTGTTTTGTAGCTATCTTGAATATTATACCATACTAGTGTGCTCGACCCGTCAAGAATGAAGGCTTAATATTTATATAGATTTGCACGCACACTTACCGATTCAACCCTTCTCATCCTCTCCTTTTTTTTTGTAATTACAACACGGCAGTTGTTTCCGAGTGTACCTCTCGGGGTACCCTCTCTCACCAGGGTATGACAACTCTCACTTCCCCCACCCGATGGACGGGGAGAGACCGAGTAGTTATACGTCTGGCAATGCCGCTCGGTGTGACTGGAAAGATATATATATATATATATATATATATATATATTTGATACATTAATGTCTGGATTCTCTTAACGACCTCGGGATCAGAGCCCCAGGCAAAATCACACAAAGACAACAGCTTCTGACCGGCCGGGAATCGAATCCTGATCCAGTAAACTTGTATAAACATTGACATACCACTTGGCCACGGCTTGGGGTTCTGATCCTGAGGTGGTTAAGAGAATCCAGACATTAATGTATCAAAAATATTTGACTTATTTGAATATGAAAAACACGTCTAAATGTGCAAAATTATCACACACATATATGTGTGTGTGTGTATATATATATATATATGCATGTAATATATATATATATATATATATGTATATATATATATATATATATATTTGTATATATATATATATATATTTGTGTATATATATATATATATATGTGTGTGTGTGTGTGTGTAGCCAGACTTTTTCCTCATTGTATAGAGATTTTTAGACTCTCTCTCTCTCTCTCTCTCTCTCTCTCTCTCTCAATATTTTTCCACATTAAAACCAGTAAATCAATATTACAGAGCTTGTTTTTTGAAAGTCAATCTCCTAAGTTTTTCCTTTGCCAACAATAAAAGTTGTTTTGGTCTGATTAATTTTAGCAGTTTATTATTTTATTGTTTTAACAATAATTTTATTTACAGGTTATGCTGTTGGCCATGGTACTTATTGGACCACCAGAACTGCTAACATCTGAATTATCTATCATGGTAAGTCAGGAAAGAAGTGTATTTTGAGTTAATTAATTTGAATACCTCTTCATATCTTAGCCTTATAATATTAAAACCAACACAATTTTTTTACTGAAATATTTCGTAATTTCCAAGGAATTTTTTCATTCTAATGTATTTTTATTTAAGTTAGGTTGTTGAATTTTTCAGAATATAATGGAATTATTGAGTCAACTTTGGTATTAAAAAAAAACATGAACTTGTAAAATTTACTTAAATCAGTAATCATGTAATATGTACCAAAGACTAGAAGTATTTAAAATATATTTGTTTTCATATAAATAATATATACTAAGTATATTATTTTCATTACACAACTTTTCTGCATTTTCAGGCATTTGCTGATGGGTTTCCAGTGGTGGTTAAGCCGTAATTCGTGATGATGCCGAAGATCTCGTCTTCTGCTAGCATCCCATGGGTGTGATAACGTGCACGGCCCCCATGAACCCCACCGGCAATGTCACCTACACACATAAGAAATTCAAGCGGGCTGCCTCAGAGGCCAATGACAATGCTGCTGATCAGCAAAAACAGCAGTTGCAGCCTAAGAACGTACAGCCTCATGAGCGGGACATTGGGAAGCAAGAAAAAACAGAAGTTACTGAAGCCAGGCCCACCTCCATAACTCCTAGTAGCCAGTCTGCTTTGAATGGTCACCTTCCTGCTCAACCAGATAACTGTCAAGTAACTAGTAATGTAGGTGGTCATCTTGCTCCAACTGATGGTGATGAAGTGAAAAGAAAGACCAGTGGCAGTGTTGTTGGAAAGTACAAATGCGATTATTGTGGGGTATTCTGTGCCAAACCGTCAGTGCTGGACAAACATATCCGGACACATACAAATGAAAGACCCTACAGTTGTGATCATTGCCGTATCGCTTTCAAGACTAAAAGTAACTATCTTAAGCACACAAAATCTCGTGCTCATGTTCTTAAGTGTGATAACAGTGTACCAGATGGAGGAGAAGGACTTTTGGAGGCTACTGATGGTGCTGATACCAACAGGATTGATGTTTCCATGAGTCCCAGTGAGGACAATGTTAGTAGGTTGCAATTCCAGCAACAGCCGGCTGATTTATCAGTGGCAAAGTCCTCAGCAAAAGATTCTCTGCCAAGTGGTTCTGTTGCACCACCAACTCCCAAGTTACATCAAGAAGACTTGATAAAAGACAGAGGGAAGTCTTTGTACAAACCAAAATTCCGTGCTCAATATTCTCTTCAGGAAGATGATGTCAATAAGGGACAAATTCCTCCTCTTCCTCCTCCACCATTGCCTGTTGGGCATCAGCCAGCACCATCTCATGATGGCTCACAGACAGACTGTAACACGAGTAACCCTGTAACATATCATCAACCTCCTGCTACACCCAATACAAACAGCCACCCCAGTCAAAGCCGGCACCCTGTTAGCCCTGCTCATTTTCCTAAGCAGTGCCTCCCTCCACTTGACATCCGTGCCGCTGCTACAAATAAAAAAGAGGATTCAGCTTTAAGTGGTCAGAGAAGCTCTGGAGTAACACCCTCTAGTGCTAACACCCTTTGGAAAGGGATGAAATCACCCAGCCCAGAATTATTAGAACAACATATCACAAAATTGATTGTTGAGAACCAGGCAATCGTTGAAACTCACAATCCTTTGTGGTCTCGACGTTATCGACGCAATTCCAGTTTTGGTTCTTCATCCAGTGAAAGTGAGGGTTCGGGAAGTGGAAAGATGCGACGATGCAGTCTCATTGAAACTCCCAACAAGAATTCCAAGATAAATTCTGTTGGTACACCTGTAAGTTATGGTTTACCACAGCCACATGTTCGTGAAAGAAGTCACTCATCGACTGCTGAAGCACTAATGATTGAACCTCGATCTTCTTACAGCCCCAGTCTTCCACCTAACCCACACCTGCCTCTTGCTCAGTCTCCGGTCACCCTCATAAGTGCTTCCAAACCTTCCATATCATCACATGGACTTACTACCTCTTACTCTCAGTCTGACCCTGCCTTTGCTACCTCTCACATAGTCTTACATGAGCTTGACTCAACGGAGGGACCACGCAAGAGGAGCATTATGGATGGCTCAGGTGTTGTGCGAGACCCAGGGAAAAGTAGACTTCATTTAAAAAATCCAGAAGGATCAGTAATAAAAAATCTTCTTTTGACTGCTCAAGCTGGGATTGCTAGCACCCTCGATCAAAACTTTGAACGACTAGAGCAGAGTAGAATTGCTAATCAGAACTCATCTGCTTCTGCTGAAGTTGGCATGTATGCCTGTACTTGGTGCAGAACAAGATGCCATAGTCCAGAAAGCTTAGAGTATCATGTGAGGCATTGCTGTGGACATCGGCAAGGGGGAAGTGGAAGTGAGAGAGGAACCCCTGACTCCATAAAAAGTGGTGATGGAAGTAGGTGGTCAGGAGAACAAGATGTGGCACTGGATCTCCAGAAAAAAGATCGGTCAGATATATATGACCACGAACGTTCTTCATCAAGGGGTTCCTCTATTTCTGTCGGAGAATCCTCTCAGAGAAGAGGGTCTGATGAAGATGTAAAGTATCGATTAGATTTATCACCTCGTGTTTATGAAGCTATTTCTGATGGTGCTTCACCGCCGACAAAGAGACGAAAAATGTCTGATCCAGAGACAGCAAATCATGATAAAAATGTGTTTCTTTCACCAATTTTTTCCCCAAAAGGTCAAGTTGTAGGAAAAATGGAGTCTTCAATGAAAATAATGGATGAAATGGGGAAACCTAAGGGTAGCAGCCGTCATTTTTTTGGAGGGGAAGTCCAAATTTGTGATGGTAAGAATTTAAAAACAATGAGGATTGATCCTGGTCAGCAGCCTAGTCCTACTCTTGATATCTGCATTCCACCACATCAGCTAGGAGGAAGCATAGTCAGATCAGAGGTATCTGTTCCAACCTCGGTTGTGGTTACCATTGCAAAGTCAGGTCTTAATTCTGGAGGTACTATGGTTCAGGTTGAAAGTCAAATCAGCACCTCTTCTACCAAAACAGTACCCAGTCTCGTCAATTCATTGTTGCCTCAGGAGCAGTCAAGTGTTGAGGATTCTGTCCATCATAACAAAGTCAAATCTTTACCACATCCCACTACCATGTATCCCTCAGATCCTGCTCGATATCCATTTTCTCCTTTCCTCCAGTATGCCCCCCTTCTGCAGCTTCCCAATTTAACCATTCCTGGCATTCCTACACCTGACCTTAGAGATCTGCCTTATCCCATGAATCCTCCCAATGCTGCAAACCAGCCATTTCTTCATGGACAAGCCTCTCATACCCAAAAACAGAGCTCCTTCCAGTCACCTGTAGTTCATTCCAGAATTTCTCATTTAACTCTGCCACCAGGTACATCTCACCTGGGAGGTACTCCATTACTTCATGGAAATGCACCTGGTATAACAGCTGTACGCAGTAGCCTTGCTGGAGGCACTCATGGAAGTGGATTGAATGTCCCAATAAGAGACAAAGAGAAGGAACATCCCAGGAAATCCTCCTATCCTACTCTCATTCCTGTTGGGAATGAGAAAGTACCTTATGTTCCTGGCATTCCAGGACCATACTCTCAAGCAGGGAGTGTTGTACAGTCACATAGTATCCAAAAGAGCCCCCTGGCAGTATTTACTCCACCTGTGCCAGCTCCTTCTCTATCTCCAGGAACTTCAAAGGCTCACTTTGCATCCGTCCCAACGCCAGTTCCTTTGT
The DNA here is from genome assembly GCF_036898095.1 of Palaemon carinicauda. NCBI lineage: Eukaryota > Metazoa > Arthropoda > Malacostraca > Decapoda > Palaemonidae > Palaemon > Palaemon carinicauda. The sequence continues at coordinate 150,299,874 of NC_090733.1, forward strand.
TGGTGAGTGAAGGGAAGGAAAAACATCTTCCAGCCCCAAGAATAAGAGAAATATCAAGAGATCCATCAAGAACCCATTTAAAAGAATCGAGTCTATTTGTTGACTCTATAGTACAGTCTCCAAAGGTTATGTTACAGGTTCCTCAAAAAGATATGCATGGTCAGACAGACAGACCAGTGTTATCTAGAACCCAAATTAAGTCTTCAGAAATTAAACCTGTAAATCCAGAAATAAGAATACATCCCGTTATATCGTCACCAGTTATTTACCAAGAAAAAAAGGATTTAGAAAAGAAACAGTCCTATTCAGAGAGTCACGATTGTGAGAACTCAGTTGAGGAAAGTGCCAGCAATTCAAAAGATTTTCTACCATCACGAAAGCGTCCAAATTCTTTAGCTCTCAAACCACAGCCATTTATGCCTAAGTCAGATTCTTTGATTGGTACAACTTTAGTGAGTCCTGATACTCCAAGGCCCAAGAAAAGCTGTGTACAGATGCTTTTGAATGGCTCAGCTTATACCTATCTAGGTCATAAGGTGTCCACAAAGTCATACTTCTGTTGTATATATAGACAACAGCCTATGTATGTACCCCAGTCTACTGATCCTAAGCTTTCTATGTACTCAAATTGGCAGATAAAGCCAGCAGAAGATAACCCACTCGAGCTAACACCTTACCAGAGCTTGGGTCTGTATCAAAGCCGAAAATACAATCATGCATACACAATTGCCAGAGAGAAAGAACTTAATTTAATTCAGACTCATTCATCATACTGGACTTTTAAGGAGGAAAAAGAAAAACATAGGGAGAAGGAGAAAGCTGATGGTAACTTGAAAGTTGAGGAAAAGGAGGCAAAAGCTGGAAGTTCCCAAGCAAAAATATCTGAACATATTCCTACTACTGAAACAAGTGGACCATCCATCAAACGTGAGCCAGAAGACCCAAATGATGATTCTTCTTGCAAAACAGATGATGGAGAGGGGTTTGATGGATCAGCCAAACGCATAAAGATATTTGAAGGGGGTTTCAAAAGCACAGAAGAATATACTTATGTAAGAGGTAGAGGCCGTGGTAGATACGTGTGTGGTGCTTGTGGTATACGATGTAAAAAACCATCAATGCTGAAGAAACATATTCGTACCCACACTGATCTCCGTCCTTATGCCTGCACACATTGCTCTTTTAGGTGGGTATGGGGTAGTACAGTACTGTACTGTATCTTGTTATTTTGTTGCTGAGACAAGTCTAAAAAATTATTGTTAATGTGTGCAGTATTTGATGTATTTCCTGGTTTAGCAGTACAGTATATATTTTACATTCTAAACTTTCATCTTATTTTACAGTTGTCTTTAGAATTCAAGTAATGTAATTTTTAATCTTCCTTATTAATTTTTTGTATCATCAAACGACTAGTAAATAGATCTGTAGAAATATATTGACTTAATGGCTATAAAATTCTTGTAATTTTTATTGTCTTTTTTCTAGTTTCAAGACCAAGGGCAATTTGACAAAACATCTTCGCTCAAAAGCCCACTACAAACGTTGTGTAGAAATGGGTGTTGTTCCTGTACCAACAACTGTTGATGACAGTCATGTCAATGAAGAAGCTCTTGCTCTACAGGTAGATAAATGTAGTCATATATCTAATATTCCCCTTTTACAATTCTAGTATACTATCCTGATAACACAAGTACAATTTTATTCACAAGACTGATAGTTGTTTATCCAAGAAATCTAAAATCTTTATTTTTACTTTACGTGTAGTGTGTACATCAGTATTATTAGAGTTGCAATTTATGATTAGTGTTTTGCATTTGAGATTGGCATCCTTTCTCCAAGCTGTGACCAAGTTGTGGAATGATCTTCCCAATCAGGTAGTTGAATCAGTAGAACTTCAAAAGTCAAAGTTGCAGCAAATGTTTTTATGTTAAACAGGCTGACATAAGTCTTTTTATAGTTTATATACCTGTATGGCATATCTGTTTTGACGTTGTTACTGTTTTTAGAATGATTTATTGTTAATTTGGTCTCATCATTTATTTATTTCCTTTCCTCACTGCGCTATTTTTCTCCATTCGAGCCCTTGGGCTTATAACATCTTGCTTTTCCAACTATGGTTGTAGCTTGGCTAGTAATAATAATAATAATAATAATAATGATGATGATGATACTCTTTTGATTACTGTACAGTACTGTATACAAATACAAGACAAAAAGAAGGGTTGACAATAATCTTCAAACGGAATGGACATTATTTATATTTACTGTAGATCACAAACATGAGATTCAAAATTGATCTCAAAATATTGTAAAGAATGTCCATTTCAGAACAGTAAACATATTATAAATGAGTTTCGTTGCACAAAGTAACAACGCCATGGTCTTTGTCCTGTCATTGGATGGAATTTTTTCTTGCTAGCTGCCATTGTACAGTACTTGTCTGTTTCTTAAAGTTGAATTGTCCATGCAATTAATTGTCTAAGGTTATTATTATAAATTAAAAAGAAAAGATGATGGATTATAACAAGTTAATTTATTGTTGTAGTAACTTAGAGCATTATGCTTGATGTAAAAATTTAACAGAAATTATTTGAATTTTAATCAGCATTCAGCTTAAAAGAAAGACCTTGTAGAAAAATCCTCATCTGTGTCCCAAGTATAGTAAACAATTTTTATTGTTCCTGTCTCATTGTAAGATTTTAAAAGCTCCTGATACTTCTAAAAACTACAGTACTTTGATGTACATTTCTATTTTTATAGGGACCTTTGAATATAATAGATATAATATATAATTGTGTAAGTGGAAATACAGTATATTTGAGTGTTAGTGCTAGTGAATTATTTGTGTAAAATTCTATTGTTTTATATATAATAATATGTCAGAAGTTTTGGGGAACTTTCATTTCCAATGGTTACAGTACTATACACTTTTTGTAAATTTGTGTTTAATTACTTTCTCTTGTGTTTTTAGGGGAAAATGGAGCAAGACAGGATTGATGATGAAGATGACGATGATGATGATGAAGATGAGGATGATGATGAAGATGTTGATGAGGAAGAAGAAGAAGATGATATGATGGATGAAGATCAGTTTGAAGATGCTGATATTTTGAAAGAACAAGAGGAGTCAAATCTTTACAAGGAAAAATTGCTCACATCTGTCAAGGAACTAAATGATTCAAAAAAACCAGGAGCTGTTCCTTGTGTTCCTCCTGTTTCCAGGGCAGGTGTCTTGGTTATGCTGCCAAGCATCATCCCTCAAAAAGCAACAGGTGAAGGAAAAGGAACTAATGTTGATAATAGTGCAGATCCTTCCTCACGTGATTCTCCCATAGATCTTAGTGTTAAGAAATTGGCTGGTCCTTCCAGTGCTGTAGGACATGACAAAGTTCTACCTTTGAAGAAGCACGCAGTTCCTACGAGACCCAATTTTTTGCCCATTATGAGCAACTCTTCAGTAACAGATCTTAGGTCACCTGCTGGCAAGTTGGCATCTCCTGGTACGCCTTTAACACCCATTAGGGAACATCCGTCTGAAATTTTATCTCCTGTCACTGAGTCTTCATCTCTTCTGAAATCCATTTACAACACAACGTTGCGCATTTCTAGTGTTTCCTCAGGGGAGAGACAGAACATTGTACTAGATCCTACAAAGGAAAATGGTTGTAATAGCTTGATGTTTCAAGATTACTTAAAAGAAAGGGCAGTTTTGGAGTCGAACTTCAAAAGGCAGCAATATAAGAATTCGTCATCTGATACATCTCCGGACTCACCTCAAAGTAACCTGGTTCAGACTTCAACTGAAGTTAAATCATCATCTGCAGAAAATGAAACTCCAGAATTGTCTAAAAAATCAAAAGTTGATGCAGAGAACAAAGTCAAGATCAGTGGTGATGAATGTAAAAAAGATGGGAAAGAAGGGACTAGTCAAGGCTCAGATGTTGAGCAAATTCGATCATCCACACCTTCAAGCAGTTCTGCTACTTTTAACTCCAGCTTATCGCAAGGCTTATCTCGGATGCCTACGCCACCAGCAAACTTGACGGTTATGAATAGTGTTGGCATGGATACTAAAACTGCCTTTTTAGTACCAAGTGGAGTTGTTCCTTCACTTAGTAGGTAAGATGGTGAAGATTATTTTCATTATTATGGATGTACTGTATCGTGAATTCTGCATTACTGTATTGTATGCATAAACAGAGGTTTAGTATTTACAGTAACAACACTGGAAGTTTATATTTATCCTTTCATAGTTAATATTCAACTTACGAATGAATTTTTATTTGATTTCAAGTTTTATGAAGTATTGTACTCTACTCTATTGTAGGAACCTAATAGATTTGATATTCATAAATCTTGCATTTTATTTTTGTAAAACTTTTATATCATAAATAAGTCTTATTTATTTAATGTTTCAGACTTGGAAATGATGATGGAAAGTGTAAATGCAGCATATGCCATAAAGAATTTAATAAACAGGCACAACTAAGCATACACATGAACATTCATTATATGGAACGGCCATACCGATGCGATTCTTGTTCAGTGTCATTTAGAACAAATGGCCACTTACAGAAACATAAACGGTCCTTAAGTCATTATAACAAGGTAAGAGTCTCTCTCTCTCTCTCTCTCTCTCTCTCTCTCTCTCTCTCTCTCTCTCTCTATCTCTCTCTCTCTCTCTCTCTCTCTCTCACTTAACATTTAAAATATGCTTATTGTAGACATTCTTTGAGGGAAAGTTTACCTTTCAGGAAAATCTGGGACACCCCTTGAGTGTGCTGTCTCTTTTGTAATCTAATGAATTTTTAAGTGCAGATGCTGCTTTTTTATGAAAAACAGCACATCTAGCTCCAAACATATTCACACATTAAGTTTATTGTGTAAAACGCTTCTTAGAGGTATTGCATTATTGTTGAATTCCTAATAGTTGGAAAACTGGAGGGAGACAATGTGGTTATCATTACTGGATGGCCCTTCACACAGACCCTACTAAATGTTTAACTTCGTTATTGTGAAAGGTCTATCTTTTCAAAATAGAATACTGTATCCTGCAATAAAGAAAATGAGGAACATGGTGGTACTACACAGTAAAATTGATACAGTAATATGAATAATTGTTCATATCATGAAAAATTTGGCTTCTTAACCCTTTTACCCCCAAGGGTATTTGGAACTTTCCAACCCTTAACCCCCAGGCGTTTTTCTTTTTCAAGCACGATTTGCAATATGTTTTTTTTTTAGATTGCGCTGACAGCCTTAATTTTTGTCATAAGAGAGGTCAGGTTGGTCTCATTATTTAGGAAAAGGCCTGAAGTTTCCCTTAAAGTTATCAAAAATATGCAAAAAAAAAATGCAAATGGCAGTTTTTTGCAAGGACGTACCGGTACATCCATAGGGGTTAAGGGATGAGTTTTGTGAAACGTACCAGTACGTCCATTTGGGAGTAAAAGGGTTAAGATTGACATACAGTACAGTATGTGAGATTGAAGGAATTACATTGTACTGGGTATTGAAATTTCCTTAGAATCATGATGCTTTTCTTTAGATCTCCTTATCCTATGAATTATAGATAAATGCAGTTTAATCTTATGCATATCCCGTTACCCTTTCTGTATTCTTGACAGTTTCCAGATTGTTAAATTAATTACCATGTGAATGTGGCCTGCTTATCAATTATTCCGATTTCTTTTCAAATTGGAGAATATGCGACATTCATTACCCTTATTTCTATCTCATTTTAAATGTTTTTCTGTTTGAAAGGTTAATATAAGTCTTGTTTCTTAGTTTATATATAACATATCTATTGAACATTATTAGCGATCTTAAGATATTTTATAATGTTTTTTTGTATTTTTCATTTATAGTTTATTTGTTACTTCTCTATTTCCTTTCCACACTGGGATGCTTTCCCAGTTGGAGCCCTTGGGCTTATAGGATTCTTCTTTTTTAATTAGGGTTGTAGCTTGTTTTGTAATAATAGTGATAGAAATATGTTGCACCTGATATGATTGGAAACTGATCAACCTTACATTATTACCAAAATTTTCTGCAAGATTTGCAAACAACGCAGAAACACAATTCTTGATACATGTCGGCATTCAAACAGGAGCTTATCCCGTTAATTCAGTGCCATTTGTTAACTGTAGACTGACATGAATCTTAAACTTACAATTGACTGTTAGACTAAAAATTTAAATATTTGTCTTTGGAAGTTTGTACAGGAATTACATCACCAGAATTTCTTTAGATATACTTGACTGTATCTACTGCTAGGTTATTTCATGATAAGATTATTAGATTAACTTGGAAAAGTTGTTTAGTAAGAGGTTTGTTTGAGGACTGTATGACTAAGACAGGCCAGGATAAAATGTTACTTAGCATGGTGTATATTTGAAGGATGATAGAGGTTCTATGTACAATACTTAATTTGTAATTTGAAAGTGATTACATCATAGGATGTAATTAGTTTATGTATTTTCCTCTAATGCCCCTTATGTTAGCTAGACTTCAAACATCGTCTAAGGTGACATGACATCCAATAAACTATGTTGCTTAGATACCATTTTACAGTATACTGTAGAACAATATTTTGTATCAAGTGTAAAAAATTTTCGGTACTTTTTTTGGGTGTGGTTAAATAAAGAATATATGTGAAAGCTATTTATTTTTATTGATTACAGTACTCAAGTGAATACATTACTTGAATTTTTAAACTGCTTTTGATTCTTTTGTGCTCATTACCTTTTGATGGTATTTCCATCAACTGCCAAGCTTTGAAATTCTCTCTCTGCCTTTATTTCCACCGACCCTTACAATTTTCTTGTTGTTTCCACCAGGCCTAGACTGGATATAGATATCAGGCTGTTAATCTCATCTGCTTAGAATTCAATATAGAAATAGGTAAAAAAATAGGATTACCTGTTATCTATCTCTTTTATTTGTCAAAACCTTTACAGTATTTGATTTTATTTACTTGTGTATTTTTATTCTGTACTTTTTTTATGTACAGTATCATACAGTAAACTGTTACTTCATAAGCAAAAGTGTGTACTGTACAGTGTAATGATACTGTTATTATTAAGAAACATAGGAGTATAGTTTCTCATTATTGGTTACAAGATTAAGGTGTACGAAACTTTAGTTTTAAAAGTTCACCAAATTTTTCACAGGTTAACATGAACATGACCTTTGGGACGCCAAGCACTGACAACCCCCGTCCCTTCAAATGTCACGACTGTAAGATAGCTTTTCGTATTCATGGTCACCTGGCTAAGCATCTCCGCTCAAAAATGCACATAATGAAGTTGGAGTGTCTTGAAAAACTACCCTTTGGGACTTATGCGGAGATTGAGAGATCTGGAGCCAATCTCAATGAAATTGACACCACAGATTGTGATAATTCTTTGGAAAGTTTACAGGTTTGTTCTGCAAAATTATGTTTCAAGTAATTATGTTTTATAGACAAGACATGCACAAGTCATCATTTAGAATACTGTAGCTTCCCATTTATGTAATGTAAAATGTAGTAAGTCTGTATGTGCATGTAAACTAATGCTGGCAGGTCTTATCAAATATTTATTATTGCTACTGTATTTCCTCCATATAACTCGTTCTTAATAATATTATGATATATTGTTTCAGATGTAGCAATCTAAATACAGGTACAACTTATTTCTACATTCCTTGTCTCCAAATTGCTTATCAGTCCAAATGGTTTAACCTCGTCACATAAGAACATACCTCTTTTTGGGGTGGTTTCTAATATAGGAGATGCACATATTGAAATCCATTGTTTTGGACAAACTTCATGTCCACTTGTTTTTAACAACTCCCAAGTATAATTTGATCAATAGGTGTTAGAAAAACATCAAAAGAATTTTTATTTTTATTTTAAGTTCCTTTGAAATATTAGATTTTTTAGTTTGGTACAGCACAGAAAAAATTGCACGCGATTATCTTTTTTCAGTCGATGGCAACACGTTTGTATGAAAAAGAGCCAACCAAGTTGGCAGCTTGGCAAACTTCACAGAAGAGACTCCACCACCGAGTACGCACCGTCAGCAACTCCTCAACAAACTCAGATGACTATCCACTTCAAGATGAGCAGGATGATCCTTTGTCTGGATGTGGAAATGATGAAGACACTGGTGATTATATTTTCTGTGTTCTGTAGTTTATTTTGAATTTTTTTGTCCTAGATATTTTTCAGATGAATGTTGAATCAAAACTAAAATTGAAAAAAAAATTGATAGCACTTTTGCTAGGTTACCAGTATTTCCGACATGAATGATTGTGATAAACAGAATTTCAAGGTTATGAGACCTCAAAAATATTTGAAACTTGACATATATAAAAAAATTTGTCATTTCAAACAAAATCCTAATATAATTTCACTTGCCCATTAATATTCAATGGTGCAACTAATCAAAGCCTTGTGAAATATCCAAAATCTATAGTGGTTGAACTTCCCTCACCAGTTTTCTGGAAGCAATGCTGTTTGTGCTACTGCAGAATGGAATTTGTTGTAGCATAATGAAATTTTTTTTTATATCGGCAGGGCATTCAGTAAGCATAGTAAAGGAATTAGATGTATAAGTGTTAGTATGTTTACTAGGTAGGTTATGCTTGCTTCTTAAATGGGGAAAAGCAATTATTGACATATGATGCATTATAATCTACTGGACAACATTTTGTTTGCAGTATCCAAAGAAATATGAGTCAATCAAGTGAACCCAATTCCATTAGAATATACAATAGCCCAGGCAAGTTAATTAAGGAGCCTAAGATGTTTAGGAAGGTTTTAATGGCAGCTTTTTACAACAGATTCATATGTAGATTCAGGACTTTCGTTAGTTCTCACCAACTTTCTTTTTTCACTAACTATACTTGTGTAGTCTTTGTCAGGGATTTTAATTAGTCCTGTTCAGAACTATACATTCAGGAAACCATTGAGTTTGGGATTGGCTGCCTTTACAATGAAAGCTAAACATATTGGCAGGAAGTTGACTGACACAATAAACGGATTTTGAGCGAAGCGAAAAATCTATTTTTGGGTGAGATAGCCATGGCGTCCTGATGGAAGGTTCCTGTTTGGTAGCTTCCTTGGGTATAAGACTACTAAGATATTCCCAGAGAATTTAACCACAGGTTATCACAGAATTCTAACTTCTGGAGCGAGTATCTCAAAGGTTTCCCTTTAAGACATCGTAATACAACAGGGGACACGCATGTCTGGTCGTGCCACATAGCTATCTCCACCCCGAACAGAGTTAACGCTTCGGTGTGAAAGGGCTGAGAATAGCTGGGAGCCGTTCCACAGCTAATCTCACTCGTGGCTACTACTGATACTCGAGACGTAAACAAACGGACGCCATTGCTCTAATGACGTCACGCGCGTCTTTATCCTGGCGCCAGTTGCTGCCCATCACCATGATACAATTGTGTAGGGTGGGAGCAAACTGAACGAAGTAGTAGGGAGGGTCCATCAGGACGCCATGGCTATCTCACCCAAAAATAGATTTTTCGCTTCGCTCAAAATCCGTTTTTTGGGCTCAAGCCATGGCGTCCTGATGGAAGAGTACCAGAGAATCAATGTATCGTGGTAGATTTTCCCCCAGAGTTAAGTGCCTAGGCATTGACAAAACAGCAAAGTAATCTTAGGTAAGAACCATAGGAACGAAATATCCTGCCCCCCATTGGTAGGAAGTTCCCATGGGCTATGCCGACGTCAAAGTGGTATTGAAGGGCTATTCATCTTGACAGAAGAACTTTTAAGAGCTTAGAGATGAAGCAGAATGTTTGATATTTGTATAGGAACATTCTGAAGTAGGACAGTGGTGGTTGGGCACTGTGTGTAGAGTTCATCTCCTGATTATCAGAAGTAAGTATTCGTGTAGGAACCTTACTGAGGCAAGGTGAATATAATTTAGGAATAGACATCCTAAATTCTTCATGACCATAAGAAAGGAGGAATAAATAAAACTATGACAGTATGTATTTCATAGTAAGTAGGAGCTGAAAGAGACGCATAAGTAATAAAATAGAAATTTTATTTCACAATGCAGAAATTAAATAATTTACAGCAAAAGTAAAGTTCATTTACAGTAATAATAATGTACATAGAAATAAAGGCTTGCTCTTGAATCTGAAAGGGAATTTCAGGATTAGTAGGTACTCGTTCTCGAGGAACGCAAGTCTTTAAATAACACATCATGCTCAAGGCATGCGGCACTTGTGTGACACTATGACATTTCACCTGGGATAAGAACAGTTATAAAAGCACTAAGTGTTTTTAGACATCACTATGAATCACTCGAGGGTCAACATAGGCACCCGAAGAGTTAGAGTCCCAAGTAACTCACTGTTCTACGCAGAGTTAGGTGCAGGTTTCATAACACTACCTGCGGCTACCACAAAATGTTTGATTTCGTGCACTTGTTTCGCATAATGTTTAAAGAAAACTCGCGAGGACTTCCAGCCCGTAAAGTTTTTAAGGCTCTCAAAGTCCATGCTCTGAAAGAAGTTCAGAGAAGATGCCACTTTTCTAGGATCATGACCAGCGGGTGTACTGTTCGGATCCGCTCTGCGAATGAAGTAGGTGATTTTCGCTCTTAATTGTTTCAGTGACAGGTCGCTGCCCGATGTTTCTCCTTTGAAGAGTTGGCCTCCACCAAAGTTTGAAGTTCTGCGAAGATAGACCTTGAGGCTCTCTACTGGACATAGAGAGACATCCTCCTTCAGGGGGCATATTCTCCAAGGGCCCCATCTTTTGGTGGGTAATTCATTTTTGGCGAGAAACGTCGGATCAGGGGAGAGGGTCACTTCTCCTGAATCAGCAAACAGGGTGTGTCCCTCTTCTCTTGATAATGCCACTATTTCGCTGACTCGAGCTCCCGAGGCGAGAGCAAATAAAAATATAACTTTCTGAGTCAGATCCTTGAGGGGGCATGAATCATTGTCCAAGTTGGAGGCGAAATGGAGCACCTTGTCTAGTGACCAGGAGATCGGTTTCGGAGGGGGTGCTGGGCGTAGGCGAGCACATGCTTTCGGCAGTTTGTTAAAGATGTCGTTGGACAGATCAATTTGGAAAGCATATAGAATTGGTCTAGTCAAAGCCGATTTGCAGGTTGAAATCGTATTGGCTGCTAATCCTTGTCCATGAAGGTGAATGAAGAAGGACATACAGAAATCAATGGTGATTTCTTTAGGATTTTTTGCTTTAACAAAGGAGACCCATTTCCTCCAGGATGATTCATATTGCCGTCTCGTGGATTCGGTCTTGTATTCCTCTAGGAAGTCTAGACTTTTCTTCGAGATCCCAAACCTCTTCTTTGCGGCAAGGGAGAGAAAATCATGAGATGAAGGTCCTTGATTTTCGATGATGAAGCGAAGACAGTCGACTTCTGTACTTGCTGAGAGAGAACTGGGCCCGGGAGAGGGATCAGCTTGGGCTGCAGCTCCAGGACCAGGGGGTACCAGTTGCTCCGGGGCCACTTGGGAGCCACTAGGGCCGCTGTCCCTTTGAAGGTTCTCAGTTTGGAGAGGACTTTCAACAGAAGGTTGGTGGGAGGGAACAGGTATATCTTCGACCATCTGTTCCAGTCCAGTGACATGGCGTCCACCGCTTCTGCTTTGGGGTCCTCGTACGGGGCTACGTACAGAGGAAGTTGATTGTTGTCGCTCGTTGCAAAGAGATCTATCTGAAGTTCTGGGACTTGATGAGAGATGAAGGAGAATGATCTTGCGTCTAGAGACCATTCCGACTCTATCGGGTTTGTCCGAGATAGAGCATCCGCTGTCACGTTGCGGAATCCTTGTAGGTGAACTGCAGACAGGTGCCACTTCTTCTTCTCCGCCAGACGGAAGATTGGGAGAAGCACCTGATTTATCTGGGGCGATCTTGAGCCCTGGCGATTGAGACAACGAACTACCACCGAGTTGTCTAGGGTTAGACGGATGTGGATCGAGGGCGGCGGGGATAGCTTCTTCAGAGTAAGAAGGACCGCCATGGCCTCCAAGATGTTTATGTGGAACGTCTTGAATAGTGGAGACCAGGTCCCTTGAGCTTGTTTCAGGTGGGAGTGACCTCCCCAGCCCTCCAGTGAGGCATCCGTGTGGATGTTGAGTGATGGAGGAGGGTGTTGGAGAGGAATGGACCTTTTCAGGGCCATTGCTTCCGACCACGGCTTTAGGAGGCGTCGAAGTCTGTTTGGAAGCCGTCTCTTGAGGTCTCTTCGAGCGATGGATGCCGATCGTCTCCAGACTCCCGCGGCATCCTTTAGCTGTGCACGAAGCACTGGGTTTGTCACTGAGGCGAATTGTAGAGAGCCTAGAACTCGTTCCTGCTGTCGTCTTGAAATGCGTTTGGATTTCAGTAGTCGCTTGACAGACCCTGCTATTTCCTTCCTTTTCTTCTGGGGGATGGAAAGGCGGTGTGACTGAAGATTCCAGTGGATTCCCAGCCACTGAAACTTCTGAGCCGGAGAGAGGCGAGATTTCTTCTCGTTGATCTTGAATCCCAGGTGTTCTAGGTACTGGGTAACTTCGTCGCAAGACTTTGTACACTCTTCGGGCGATGGAGCCCAGACTAGCCAGTCGTCGAGGTAGGCCATCACCTGGACGTTTCTTAGGCGGAGCTGTTGTACTATGGCATCCGCCAGCTTTGTGAAGATCCGAGGGGCCACATTGAGGCCGAACGGCATGGCCCGGAAGGCGTAGCTTTTCCTTTGGAGTCGAAATCCTAGGTAGGAGGAAGCGTGATGGTTCATTGGAATGTGCCAATAGGCATCCGCCAGGTCTATAGAGACCGTGTAGGAACCTTGAGGCAGAAGGGTCCTTATTTGTTGAAGCGTCAGCATCTTGAATTTGTTGTTCTCTATGAACTTGTTGAGGGGGGATAAGTCCAGAATGACTCTGAGCTTGTCTGAGTCCTTCTTGGGAACGCAAAACAGTCTCCCTTGGAACCTGGTGGACTTTACCTTCCTTATCACCTTCTTGTTCAAGAGGTCTAGAACATATTCTTCCAGAATGGGGGTCGATTGTTGGAAGAACCGCTGGAAGATTGGGGGTGGTTGCACCCAACTCCAGCCTAGACCGTTCTTGATGATGCTGTGTGCCCAAGGATCGAAGGTCCAACGATCCTGGAATTGGCGGAGTCTTCCTCCCACCGGAAGCACTTCATTGCTTCTGGTGTCCCGAGGACTTGTTGCCTCGGCCGCTAGCTCCCTTTCCTCCTCTACCTCTGGAGGGACGACGAGAGGCGTCTCTGCTTGCACCCCTGGACGAGCCTCTACCTCTGGCATGAAAGGTAGTGGATGGCTGCTCAAAGGCAGGGGTGAAGACCGGTGACTGTGACAACACCGGTTGGGGGACCAATTGAAAGGTCTGTTGTGGTTGGGCAACCACTTGGGAGGTAGCGGGTCCCGGAAACTGACGTCTTTGTTGACGTTGCTGGGGTTTCGGCTTTTGAGGTTTCCTCTTAGGCTGAGGTCCATCGTCCTGAGAGGTTTTCCTTTTTCTGGACATGCCCCACTTGTGGAGAAGGTTCCTATTCTCCGTGGCGGCTCTGTCCGTTATTTCCTTGACAAGGTCAGAAGGAAACAGGTGCTTTCCCCAGATGTTGGAGGAAATCAGCCTCCGGGGTTCGTGTTTCACGGTGGCACCGACAAACACGAATTCACGACAGGCTCTACGAGCCTTTATGAAATGGTACAAGTCCTTCATTACCGTGAGTAAGTGGGATTTGGCCAGTACCATGTAGTGATCGGGTACTGCTGTGTCACAGGCCATAATTTCAAGTTGGACTTGATGAGAAAGAGATGCCGCAAGCCTCTCCTTCGTGTCTTGTTCCCGGCGAAGGAGGTGATCATTGAGCTTAGGGAGGTCTTCATTAAACTGACGTCCGGCGACGTCAGGATCGAGCCTACCCACGACGAAAGTATGTTGGACATCTTTCCATTGTCTAGTGTCAGGGGGTGTCACGATGGAGAAGGGTCTGCACTCCTCCAGTGCAGGGCAGGGTTTTCCTTCTTCCGCCGCTTTAAGGCATGCAGCCAAGGCCTTTTCCAAAAATGGAAGAATCGCAGTGTCAGGTGCGACATATGTAGGATGCTTCTTGCTCAAGGCAGGAAGCTTAGAGCAGGTAAAGCCCCTGCTCTTAAATGCGGAGGCTAGCATAGCCTGGGCCTTTGCGAGATCGAACACTATCTCTTCTTTAGGTTCGGTCTCCTCCTTCGAGGCAGGTTCGGAACGAAGCCGGACGTAACAGTCCGGGTAGGCCTCGAAGCTTGGGAAGAATTCCACATCTTCCAACGGGACCGTGCCGATTTTGTCACTAACAAAGATTCTGCCGGTCGCAATAACCATATGCTCTGCATACCTCCACGGATTGAGATCCTTGACCAAGATCTTCTTCGGTTCTCTGGATCCAATCATAGACCTGATGGACTCCTGGTTCTCCTTCAGTCTGTCGTCCATGACGGCTCTAATCAGTCGGATCAGTTCTTGGGTCGAAGAGGAAGGATCCGGGGTCGAGGAGGTAGACGGGATGGACACATCCGTCGGTGTAGGAGTAGGCGGAGGGATGGACGAGGGAGTAGCTCCAATCTCCGACTCGGTGTATTCCACCTTGTCTTCGTCCTCTTCGGCTCCTTGAGCCATAAGCGTCTTCTCCGTGTCTTCCGAGACGTCAGAGATCTGTTCATCATCCTCGGAATCTAAACGACACTCGTGCATGGACTGAGCCATGACCACATCAGGTTCCACCGTAATTTGGACAGTGGGGATTGCTTCCTTTGGAACCACTGAGTCAGGGGAGGCCTTAGGGAACAACAGGGACCTCAGTTCTTCGGTGGCCAGGTACGGTCCAGTAGCATTTCTCTGAAAACCACGCACCCACTTGCGCAGTTTTTCACGAGCAATGTCTCTAACCTCCGCTGAGGGAGGGTTATGGAAGGCCTCAACTAGGTAGGCCTGGCAGACCGTACATTCCAGTGGATTCCAGAACTTCCAATCCCCTTTCTTGTCTGAGCAAGGGGCGTGAGTCCTGCACGCCGTATGTCCGTAAAACTGCAAGCGTTTCACAGCACAGTATGCGAAATCGCACTTCATCTGCTCCTCCTGTGGAAGAAAGAGAAAATGAGTATGGGGGAGTCATAGGAATGGCTCTCAAATTAAGTTAATATTAATCATTAATTTTAACTTAAAGAAGGTGTGATGCATAGAGAATGAAACAGTAAAGGAGAACACGCTCCATGCATCTCGCCCGGCTGGTTACCATAGGCTTGGTCCTGGGATAATCCAAATGACCGAGATCATTGGATATAGTTTCCTAGGATTCCCATTATATTGGAACTCCATGGAAAGCCAAGGACAAGGTTGGGATCGAATTCATTCGGTTCCCAGATAAGAGCCAGAAGGTCTCATTAAGGGAAACTGCTTCTGGCAACCAGCCGCGCTAAGATGCACATAGCATGCTGGAAATAGAAGAATGCAAAGAGACAGCATGATCACTAATAGAGCAGTACTAGGTACTGATCTTAGAAGCAAAGCAGCTTATCTATTTGCAAGGTAGGGCTATCTTAGTCTTATGATAGCTACAGAGAGGGGGTGCAAGTATTCTTGACGCCTCCGGGGCATCCGGCAAGCCGCCGGCACGCCGGAGCTCGCTCCAGCATAGATTCTGGCACTAGAACAGACAATTTTCAAAGTCAGTTAGATACCAGGATGGCGGCCGCCGGCACAACGGCGGCACGCCGGCAGGGAGCGGCGGCTCCGGCAGCCGGAGGATGCCGGATTGGTGACTGGGGTAAGGATGGTACAGGTAGTATCGGGTTGCCGGCAGTATATGCCGGCACTCCGGAGATCGACCGGCAAGCGGACGATTAGATAGGAGTAGGAGAGCTGCCGGTAGTAGCCGGCGGCAGCCGGCAGTCCCTCGGTACACGGGGGGCTAGCGGCAAGGGTAGGAAGTCACCAAGAGGGAGGCAGGTATTGCCGGCAGAAGAGGCGGCAAGAGACCGGCACCCGGATAGATAGAGAGACAGGGGGAGGGGGGGAAGGATGCAGGAAGTACCTTCAGGATTCCAGACATCCCTCCCCCTCCCTGAGGGGGTGTACCCATGATAGAGACAGGCTCTATCATCCATAAGCAGGGGTCACTAGGGACCGGGAGCAGGTAGCCCAAGGGAGGACTAGGGAACACCCAAGAGGGGGGGGGGAGACTCCCCTATGCAGAGCTACACTAGTAACTAACCTTATAGGACACTATGAAGGTATATGTACCAGAGCGGACAGCACAGGGAAGCTCGGGTAGCCCTACTCATCCACCCTAAGGGGGATTTGTAGGACAGGGGACAGATGAGTATAAACTAACCTAAGCATAGGCTAGGCTATACAAGAGATAGGTGGGGAGGGAGAAGAGAGGGGTCTTCATAGGAAGGGTTTCTGTACCAGAGCGGCCACAAAGGGAAGGGAGGACACTCCCTAACCTAAGATTAGGCTGATCGGCTAAAACGGTGCAAGAGTACAGTTTCAGCATGGAACAGAGAAACCTTCCTAACCCGGCCTAGATCAGGGCTAAAAGTCCTGAACTAGGCAAGGAAGAAGACGTATCGCTATCGCAGGAAAGTCGTAGACTATCCTAGCCATAGAGGTAGGCTAGCCTAACCTCACTCTCAGACGCAATCCTAAAGGGGGTTCATTCCTTTAGGGAGGACTGAGAGGCGATATAATACTCTATTAGACAATAAATCCCTTTACTCAGAAAAGGGATCAAGGCTAATTAGAGGGAGTGCCAAGGCAGGGGATGAAGGAAGCATATAGGGGTCCTAAGGTTAGGTTAGGCTAGTAAGGATCACTGACTAGCCTATCCCCTTTATGGTCCCTGAAGGCGAAAACATTTGCATCACTAGTCAAAAGTATTGTAAAATAATAATGCCACTATCTTCATAACTTAGTCTAGGATCACTGATAAATCATGCATGAACACTTGTATATAGGCTCCTGGCCTGGGGGCTATAGTAGCCGACTGGTACGAGGTCAATCGATGACCGATAAAAGCGTCTAAACACGATATAAAAGTTCCTAGCTATGAAGACTAAATAAACTAATGTATTCGATTAGTATATAAGGCCGGAAGCGTTGTTGTGGCTAATTAAATAGGACATGCAAAACAACAACGACGCCATAAAATGGCGGGTCCGGTAGAGGCACAGCTCTGCCACAAAACATCAATTATTTCGCGAAATAATATTTACTTTACGGCCAGAGCTTAATTAAACAATACTGGAACCTAGTACTCAACTTTCCAGAAGAAGGCGAGGCTGAAGGTAACGACATAGCGAAGATGCAAAGCGATAAAGTTCACACAAGGGAAAATCCGTCTCAGTAGGGCAGCTACTAAACAAAGGATAAAGACGCGCGTGACGTCATTAGAGCAATGGCGTCCGTTTGTTTACGTCTCGAGTATCAGTAGTAGCCACGAGTGAGATTAGCTGTGGAACGGCTCCCAGCTATTCTCAGCCCTTTCACACCGAAGCGTTAACTCTGTTCGGGGTGGAGATAGCTATGTGGCACGACCAGACATGCGTGTCCCCTGTTGTATTACGATGTCTTAAAGGGAAACCTTTGAGATACTCGCTCCAGAAGTTAGAATTCTGTGATAACCTGTGGTTAAATTCTCTGGGAATATCTTAGTAGTCTTATACCCAAGGAAGCTACCAAACAGGAACCTTCCATCAGGACGCCATGGCTTGAGCCCAAAAATGCTCTTTTGAATAGACATAACATTTCTTCTTTATCTGACATTTAACTTCAGTATGTCTATACAGTAATTGAAAAATTTCAAGTACTGGCTAAACCTACTTTTGTATTCCTTAACTTTCAAAGGGAAATACTGTATCCAATGGTGATATGGTCCAGTAATCTTTGTATAAAAAAGTTTAATGGCTATTATTTTGAACTTTGATTTACTGTACAGAATGTTTACTGTTGTATGTATCTCCAATAAGCAATTATTTCTGCATAACCAAGAATTGAACATACAGTATATGATAAAGGCTTCTGTTATAATTTTCATTGTTTTGAGTTTTTAGAGGTTCTAAATCAATATTATATGTAAACAAGATGATGAAGATGTAAATAGAGGTTAATAAGGAATGTTTTATTTTAAATAGAGGGTGATGAAGATGAAGAGGTGCCCATTGCTCATGAGCCCGGAAGTGCAAAGATACCTGTTATGGGACCATCAGCAAGTGAGTCATACAGTCCACAGTCTAGTACCCTGCCAACCATCGAAATTGGTTCAGTGAGTACAGTATACTGTATGTTGGTTTTAGTGAATGTGTTGCGTCTCATTGGTTTCTTTTGTTACTAAAAAATGGAGGGTTTTAAAACTGTATTTTGCTTGCTGTTGTATTGCCGTCTTGTGGAATGTTTCTTTGGTGAAAGTTTATTGGTTCTTCATTCATTCCTGGAGAAATGTGCTTATTTTGATTTATGATGAGGATGAAAATTTTATACATGGGTGGTATTAGTCCAGCTTTTTTGTACTATACATTGGTGTTATCAAGAGACAGCATGATCATGTATTGTTCGTAAGATTACTGTATTTGGTATTTTCATGTCATTATTTTCATATACAACAGCTTCATGGGTATAGTGGAACTATTTCTCAGTATGACAACTCTTAGCTTGATTTTTCTCATTGACTACCATCTGTTGGCATCACGAATACATGTTGTAAAAACAAATGGCTAAATGGACTTCTCAAATTTTCATAAATGAATGCATTTTTATAAAAGTTGTATTACAGTATTTGTAACTCGTAAATTTGTAAAATATTATTCAGGATTTTTATATTACAGTTAAACGTAAACTATCATTCTAAGGGCTAAAAAAATCTCTGGAAAGAAGCAAGGATAGCTTTGAATATAGTGTTCAGAATTAAATGTGAATGTAGATATGAAGGTTAGGTTTCACAGCAAACTTCTTAGCTCAAATCTATGGTCTGAATGTCCAGACCCAACAGTGCTTTAAAGAATTAAAAGTCCTAATTCATTGGTACAGTGTTTGTACAAGCAGGCACCTGCAAAGAGTTTGTTCTTGTGTCCTTTTAAGCTTAAGGTGCAGAAGCCAAGATCTCAAGATTTGTTTTGGTTCAACAGTCAGAGCTAATAACTTCCTGTCTCTACTGTAGTCCTACTTTCACAGTAGAGAGTTTTACATTGCAGTTCTTATTCTCTATTAGTGATTGAATTTGCTGCGTTGGATTTCTTTACGTTGTACAATATTTATATTGTATGTTTTTTCTATGTCCATTTGTTGATTATTTCTATTTTCCATTTTGAGTTATCTGTATTTAAGGTTAGAACAGAGGGAATTTATTCTTATTTCTTATAGAAAAAATTGTATTTAGAGTACAAGTTTATTTCTTGGTTGCGAATTCGCACTAAGAAAGAATTAAATTTGTTAACAAAGGCACTACTCTAGATTATTTTTTATAGATTTTGATTAAGGTACTACTGTACTGCAATTATTTCAAGTTTTGATTCTTCATTTCTCATTCTTTATATAAAACATGTAAGAAATTCAACTCTTCCTCACTAACCATTGCACTTTTTTCAATAGTATTTCTCTCATCCCCTTGAAATTATGCAAGAATTTCTACAATGAAGAGAGAGCATCAAAAAAAATATTTTTCTGGAGTCCACTAAATTCTTCATGGCTTGTATTAGATGATAAAAAGTAGTTAGATTTGCTCTACCAAACTAGTAATTTAGTAGTATCTTTTATGAATTTTCTTTGTTTTGTTTGTTTAGTAATTATCTTAAAAGTTAATTGCCACTCTTACCATTTTGAGTGCAATTTGATGCGAGTTAAGCCCCTTGCAGATATACCCTTTACAGGCAAAGGGCTTCTGAACTTTTGCTTTTGGTAATGGGTCTTGAGATAAACTTTAATTAGGTACTGAATCCAAGTACCCTGTCCACCAAACATTATACAATGGATGGCTTCTGATGGTTATACAGTATCAATTTCACTCATTGGTCATACAGATTCCTACCATTCTTAAACTATCGAGTCTAGGGTTATCAGCAGCAACATTTATCTCACCCTCTGAAATCGTAAATCAAACTAGTTTCAGTATAGTTTGTTTTGTAGTAGTATTTTTCCTGTAAACTCCTTGAACCCCTTTGTCTCTTACATCATAGTTTAGAAGTTGCGGAATAGTAATCCATTACTAACCCTGAAACCTGTGCGTTCACTCCTGCATGCATGTCGGGGTAATAACTCCTGTATGCTATACATGTTCATAACTGGTACTGATTCCTTTATTTGGACCACAAATATTGGTAAAAAGAAATGCTAAATTTAGTATATTGATTTTAATTATGAAGTATACATTTGCAATATCCATTACAACTTAATTTAAATGTTATTTAAGAAATCACAATTTACATTAACCCATTGTAGCAGATAAATTTTCCGTACCAAACATGCCCAGATCCCAAGCTTCGGTCTCATTTCCATTCTAAGATTTTGTACATGTGTCCACAGCTTGTAAACACAACTTGATCTTTGTAGATTGCCTCCAAAGACAATCTTCTTGTTTTTTTTTCTCTATGAGTTAAGAGCTAATTAAGGCCTTATTTAAGAATGCTTTGGGTCAATTCATTATTTTGGTGTACAACTATAGAGAAATTTTTAGCTATAATTTGCTTGCCTGCAGTTCTCTGTTGCGCCATCAGGGTGCATATTAGATCTGTAGAGCTTGATGCTTTGCTGGGTGCTGTCGCAATATTCCTGTTGAGGTTCCACCTGTTATGGGCATTGCTGATATTACTCACGTTATCCTTTGATTACATTAGATTGTCATGCCTCGGTTGAAGACTTCTTCCAGGTTGCTTGAGTCTGATTTTGCCTTCCTCTACAATCCTCACCATAAATTGGAAGTGCATACCGAGGGATTCTGAAGAGTTTAAGACTAGGGGTCACTTCTTCTGAACATTCAAGCTGGGACTTGTGGGTTGAACTTTCACGTAGCCATTCCTGCTTCTTTGCTAGTTTTGTTTGTGGACCTCCTTTTCATGGCTATGAACAGGATTGCTTGGCAAGAGATAATTATTCTGAACTGTCCTCAATGGAAACAACAGGGATTCTTGTTATCTACTTTAAACCTTTTCATAATACAAAGAGCCTCTTCTTGTTGGTTAAGAGTGCCTACTTCAGTCCGTCATCGCATCATAGTCTCGTTCTTCCTGTGGAAGATGCCTTTCTTCAGAGATTTGTAGCACTTCGTTCCCAGATATTTGGCCTGAACACTAGCTCTGAAATATTAATATTGGGAGAGGAAGTTTCTATGTAGGGTTTCCCTGTACGTACTCCTACATTGTCCTTTATTAAGCCACTTAACCCCATGTTACAGCCTAAACGCTAAATAGAACTTTGTCAGTTGATGTATAATCAGATTAACTCACTGCCTACTTTCCAAGAGGAAATTAGTCAGGTTTTCACTGTTGCTTAATGAATTAGCGTACTTCTTCATACAAGGTGCTCTACTGCATTCTTGTCAGGATGGGTTTCATTAATTTTGCTTCACTGCCTTGTTCCCTAAAGGTGCTTCAATTAGGGTGCTAAAATTACCTCTTCAGATACTTCTGCCATAGTGCTTCACTCCTTTCTTATGGGTGCTTCATGCTTCAGTCGCAATGGTGCTTCACTCCATATAAGTGCATCAGTCACGATGGTGCTTTACACCTCATAGGTGCTTCAATCACAATGGCGCTTCACTCATAGGTACTTCAGGTGTAATATTGCTTCAGTCCTGATGGTACTTCACTTGTAGATAAATGGTTTTTCACTCCGTATACTGTAGGTACTTCAAGTGTGATACGGCTTTAGTTACGATGGTACTTGGGTCACAATGGTGCTTCACTCCATATACTTTAGGTGTTTCAGTCATGATGGAGCTTCACGCCTTATACTGTAGGTGCTTTAGTCGTGATGTAGCTTCACTGCTTATATTGTAGGTGCTTCAGTGGTGATGGAGCTTCACTGCTTATATTGTAGTTGCTTCAGTAGTGGTGGAGCTTCACTGCTTATATTGTAGTTGCTTCAGTTGTGGTGGAGCTTCACTGCTTATATTGTAGTTGCTTCAGTCGTGGTGGAGCTTCACTGCTTACATTGTAGGTGCTTCAGTCGTGATGGAGCTTCACTGCTTACATTGTAGGTGCTTCAGTCGTGATGGAGCTTCACTGCTTACATTGTAGGTGCTTCAGTCGTGATGGAGCTTCACTGCTTACACTGTAAGAGCTTCAGTCATGTCGTGATGGAGCTTCACTTCTTATACTGTAGGAGCCGCGATGGTGCTTCACTCATACTGTAGGGGCTTCAGTTGCGATGGCCTTTCACTCCTTATACTGTAGGTGCTTCAATCGAGATGCTGTTTCATCCTTGTACTGTAGGAGCTTCAGTTGCGATGGTGTTTCACTCCTTATACTGTAGGTGCTTCAGTCTCGATGTTGCTTCACTCCTCTCTCGATGGTGCTTCACTCCTTATACTATGGATGCTTCAGTCACAATGGTGCTTCACTCCTTAAACTGTAATTGCTTCATTTGTGATGGAGTTTCACACCCTATAACTGTAACTGCTTCACTCGGTATACTGTAGGTGCTTCACTCGTTATACAGTAGGTGCTTCAGTTGCAATGATGCTTCACTACTAATGAGTGCTTCGGTCGCAATGGGATTCAGTCGCGATGATGCTTCACTCCTTATACTATAGATGCCTCAGTCACGATGGTGCCTTACTCCTTATATTGTAGGTACTTCAGCCACGTTGGTGCTTCACTCTTTTTACTGTAGGTGCTTCAGTTATGATGATACTTCACTCCTTATACTCTAGGTGCTTTATTTGTGATGGTGCTCCACACCTCATACTGTAGGTGCTTTAATCACGATGGTGATTCACTCATTATACTGCAGGTTCTTCACTCCTTATACTGTAGGTGCTTCAGTTGCAATGATGCTTCACTCCTTACAGGTGCTTCAGTCGCGATGATGCTTCGCTCTTGATAGGTGTTTCAGTCGCAATAGTGCTTCACTCTTTAAAGGTGCTTCATTTGCAATGGTGCTTCATTCCTTATAGGTGCTTCAGTCTTTAGAGGTGCTCCAGTATCGATGGAGCTTCAGACCTTAGAGGTGTTTCAGTCACGATGGTGCTCCAGTCCTTAGAGGTGCTTCCGTCGCAATGGTGCTTCATTTCTTAAAGGCGCTTCAGTCACGATGGTGCTCATTCCTTGTAGGTGCTTCAGTTGCGATGGTGCTTCATTCCTTATAGTTACTTCAAGCGCAATGATGCTTCATTCCTTATAGGTTCTTCAGTTGCGATGGCGCTTCGTTCCTTATGGGTGCTTCTGTTGCGATGGCGCTTCATTCCTTAAGAGTGCCTCTGTCGCGCTGGTGTATCATTCCTTATAAAGGCTTCAGTCACAATGGTGCTTCAGTCACGATGGGCTTCACTGCATATTGGTAGTTCTATCGCATTATTGCTTCACTACTTATGGGGGCTTCATTTGCGATAGTGCTTCAGACACAATGGTGCTTCACTCCTTAAAGGTGCCTCGGTTGCGATGGTGCTTCATTCCTTATAGGTGCCTCGGTTGCGATGGTGCTTCATTCCTTATAGGTGCCTCGGTTGCGATGGTGCTTAATTCCTTATAGGTGCTTCGGTTGCGATGGTGCTCTTCGGTTGCGATGGTGCTTAATTCCTTATAGGTGCTTCAGTCGGGATGGTGCTTCATTCCTGATAGGTGCTTCAGTCGGGATGGTGCTTCATTCCTGATAGGTGCTTCAGTCGGGATGGTGCTTCAGTCGCGATAATGCTTCAGACAGTGCTTCAGTAGGTATGGTGCTTTGCTCCTTACTGGTGCTTATGTCGCGATGAAGCTTTACTCTTCAATGGTGCTTCACTCCTTAAAGGCGCGTCAATCGCAATAGTGCTTCACTCCTTAAAGATACTTCAGTCGCGATGGTGCTTCACGCCTTCCAGGTGCTTCAGTAGGTATGGTGCTTTGCTCCTTACTGGTGCTTATGTTGCGATGATGCTTCACTCTTCAATAGTGCTTCACTCCTTTAAGGTGCTTCAGTTCTTATAGGTGCATCAGTTACAATGGTGTTTCATTCCTCATAGGTGCTTCAGTCGCGATGGTGCTTCATTCCTTATAGGTGCTTCTGTTATAATGGTGTTTCATTCCTTATAGGTGCTTCAGTCGCGATGATGCTTATTCCTTATAGGTGCTTCAGTCGCTATGGTGCTTCAGTCGGGATGGGGCTTCATTCCTTATAGGTGCTTCAGTCGCGATGGTGCTTCATTCCTTATAGGTGCTTCAGTCGCGATGGTGCTTCATTCCTTATAGGTGCTTCAGTCGCGATGGTGCTTCATTCCTTATAGGTGCTTCAGTCGCGATGGTGCTTCATTCCTTTTAGGTGCTTCAGTCGTGATGGTGCTCCATTCCTTATAGGTGCTTCAGTCGCGATGGTGCTTCATTCATTATAGGTGCTTCAGTCGCGATGGTGCTTCATTCCTTATAGGTGCTTCAGTCGCGATGGTACTTCCTTCCTTATAGGTGCTTCAGTCGCGATGGTGCTTCCTTCCTTATAGGTGCTTCAGTCGCGATGGTGCTTCATTCCTGATAGGTGCTTCAGTCGCGATGGTGCTTCATTCCTTATAGGTGCTACAGTCGCGATGGTGCTTCATTCCTTATAGGTGCTACAGTCGCGATGGTGCTTCATTCCTTATAGGTGCTTCAGTCGCGATGGTTCTTCATTCCTTATAGGTGCTTCAGTTGCGATGGAGCTTGATTCCTTATAGGTGCTTCAGTTGCGATGGTGCTTCATTCCTTATAGGGGCTTCAGACGGGATGGTGCTTCATTTCTTATAAGTGCTTCAGTCGTGCTGGTGTTTCATTCCTTATAAATGCTTCAGTCGCAATGGTGCTTCACTCCTTAAAGGTGCGTCAATCGTAATAGTGCTTCACTCCTTAAAGATACTTCAGTCCTTATAGGTGCATCATTCCTTATTGGAGCTTCAGTAGCGATGGTGCTTCACGCCTTCCAGGTGCTTCAGTAGGTATGGTGCTTTGCTCCTTACTGGTGCTTATGTTGCGATGATGCTTCACTCTTCAATAGTGCTTCACTCCTTTAAGGTGCTTCAGATCTTATAGGTGCATCAGTTACAATGGTGTTTCATTCCTCATAGGTGCTTCAGTCGCGATGGTGCTTCATTCCTTATAGGTGCTTCAGTCGCGATGGTGCTTCAGTCGGGATGGTGCTTCATTCCTTATAGGTGCTTCAGTCACGGTGGTGCTTCATTCCTTATAGGTGCTTCAGTCGCGATGGTGCTTCATTCCTTACAGGTGCTTCAGTCGCAATGGTGCTTCATTCCTTATAGGTGCTTCAGTCGCGATGGTGCTTCATTCCTTACAGGTGCTTCAGTCGCGATGGTGCTTCATTCCTTACAGGTGCTTCAGTCGCGATGGTGCTTCATTCCTTACAGGTGCTTCAGTCGCGATGGTGCTCCATTCCTTATAGGTGCTTCAGTCGCGATGGTGCTCCATTCCTTATAGGTGCTTCAGTCGCGATGGTGCTTCATTCCTAATAGGTGCTTCAGTTGCGATGGTGCTCCATTCCTTATAGGTGCTTCAGTCGCGATGGTGCTTCATTCCTTATAGGTGCTTCAGTCGCGATGGTGCTTCATTCCTGATAGGTGCTTCAGTCGCAATGGTGCTTCATTCCTTATAGGTGCTTCAGTCGCGATGGTGCTTCATTCCTTATAGGTGCTTCAGTCGCGATGGTTCTTCATTCCTTATAGGTGCTTCAGTCGCGATGGTTCTTCATTCCTTATAGGTGCTTCAGTCGCGATGGTTCTTCATTCCTTATAGGTGCTTCAGTTGCGATGGAGCTTCATTCCTTATAGGTGCTTCAGTTGTGATGGAGCTTCATTCCTTATGGGTGCTTCAGTTGCGATGGTGCTTCATTCCTTATAGGGGCTTCAGACGGGATGGTGCTTCATTTCTTATAAGTGCTTCAGTCGCGCTGGCGTTTCATTCCTTATAAATGTTTCAGTCGCAATGGTGCTTCACTCCTTAAAGGTGCGTCAGTCGCAATAGTGCTTCACTCCTTAAAGGTGCTTCAGTCTTTATAGGTGCATCATTCCTTATAGGAGCTCCAATCGCGATGGTGCTTCATTCTTTATAGGTGCATCTGTCGCAATGGTGCTTCATTCCTTAAAGATGCTTCGGTTGCAATGGTACTTCATTCCTTTTAGGTGCTTTAGTTGGGATGGTGCTTCATTCCTTATAGGTGCTTCAGTCACAATTTTGCTTCACTCCTTACAGGTGCTTCAGTTGGTATGGTGCTTCACTCCTTACAGGTGCTTCAGTCGCTATGGTGCTTCGCTCCTTAGTTGCCTGTCGTGATGGTTCTTCACTCCTTACACTGAAGATGCTTCAGTCGCGATGATACTTCAGTCTTTGCAGATGCTTCGTCGAAATGGTGCTCCAGTCACGAAGGTGCTTTTGTCATGATGGTGCTTCACTCCTTAAAAGTGCTCATGTCACGATGGTGTTTCACTCCTTACGGGTGTTTCCATCGCAGTGCTTCACTCCTTACGGGAGGTTCCGAGGTGACGGTGCTTCACTCATTACTGGTGCTACTGTCGTAAGGGTGCTTCACTCCTTATGGGTGCTTCCATCGCTATGGTGCTTCACTTGTAACGGGTGCGTCCATCGCAATAGTGCTTAGGTGCTTTTGTCATGATGGTGCTTTACTCCGTATGGGTGGTTCCGTCGCTATGGCGTTTTACTCTTTACTAGTGCGTCCGTCGCGATGGTGCTTCAATCCTTATGGGTGCTTGCATCGTGAGGGTGCTTCACTCCTCATGGGTGCTTACGGCGTGCGTCGCGATGATGCTTCACTCCCTACGGGTGCTTGCGTCGCGATGATGCTTCACTCCCTACGGGTGCTTGCGTCGCGATGATGCTTTACTCCCTACGGGTGCTTGCGTCGCGATGATGCTTCACTCCCTACAGGTGCTTTTCGTCACGATGATGCTTCACTCCCTAAGGGTGCTTGCGTTGCGATGATGCTTCACTTCTTACGGGTGCTTGCATCGCACTTGTGCTTGACTCCTTACAGGTTCTTGCATCGTGGTGATGCTTCACTCCTTACAGGTGCTTGCGTCACACTTGTCCTTCACTCCTTACAGGTGCTTGCTTCGTGGTGGTGCTTCACTCCTTACAGGTGCTTCCGTCGTGAGGGTGCTCCACTCCTTAAAAATGTTTTTTTTTTATGGTTCTTCACTCCTTACTAGTGCTTTCATCACAAGTGCTTCACTCCTCGCAGGTGCTTCCATCCCAACTGTGCTGTGCTTTACTCCTTACAGGTGCTTCTGTCGTGATGGTGCTTCTTTCCTTATACTGTATGTGCTCTAATCACGATAGTGTTTCTCTCTACTGGTGCTTCAGTTGTGATGCTGCTTCACTCCTTGTAGGAGCCTAAGTCAAGATTGGGCTTCACTCGTTTTACGTGCTTCATTCGTGATGGTGCTTCACTCCTTGTAAATGCTTCAGTCGTGATGGTGCTTCACTCTTTTTACGTGCTTCAGTCGTAATGGTGCTTGAATTCTTATAGGGGCCAAGTCGTTGATGGTGCTTGAATTCTTATAGGGGCCAAGTCGTTGATGATGCTTGAATTCTTATAGGCACTAAGTCGTGATGGTGCTTCAGTCTTTTCCCTATAGGTGCTACAGTCATGATGTTGCTTCATTCATTGGCCTATATGGCTTTCAGTCATGTTAGTGCTTCACCCTTTTTTCTATAGATGCTTCAGCCCTTTCCCTGAAGGTTCTAAGTCATGATGCTTCTCCCCATTATCTATGGGTGCTTAGTCTGCTTCACTTTTCCTTACACGAGTTTCATTCCTTTGCCTATAGGCGCTTCAATCCTTTGCCTATAGGCGTTTCAGTCTTGGCTTCAATCCTTTGCCTACAGGCGCTTCAGTCTTGGCTTCACTCCTTTGCCTATAGGTGCTTCAGTCTGCGCTTCACTCCTTTGCCCATAGTCGCTTCAGTTTGCGCTTCACTCCCTTGCCTAAATGCACTCCAGTCAGCGCTTCACACCTTTGCCTTAAGGCTCTCCATTCTGCGCCCCACGCCTTTGCCTATAGGCGTTCCAGTCTGCGCTCCAAGCGTTTGCCTATAGGCGCTCCAGTCTGCGCTCCACCCCTTTGCCTATAGGCGCTCCAGTCTGCGCTTCACCCCTTTGCCTATAGGCGCTCCAGTCTGCGCTTCACCCCTTTGCCTATAGGCGCTCCAGTCTGCGCTTCACCCCTTTGCCTATAGGCGCTCCAGTCTGCGCTTCACCCCTTTGCCTATAGGCGCTCCAGTCTGCGCTTCACCCCTTTGCCTATAGGCGCTCCAGTCTGCGCTTCACCCCTTTGCCTATAGGCGCTCCAGTCTGCGCTTCACCCCTTTGCCTATAGGCGCTCCAGTCTGCGCTTCACCCCTTTGCCTATAGGCGCTCCAGTCTGTGCTTCACCCCTTTGCCT
This sequence comes from Palaemon carinicauda, assembly GCF_036898095.1. Classification (NCBI taxonomy): domain Eukaryota; kingdom Metazoa; phylum Arthropoda; class Malacostraca; order Decapoda; family Palaemonidae; genus Palaemon; species Palaemon carinicauda. Next base: position 150,328,482 of record NC_090733.1, read on the forward strand.
ATAGCCGCTTTACTCTGCGCTTCACTCTACTTTCCCTGTAGATGCTTCAGTCTGCAGTTCACTCCTTTCACTATAGGTGCTTCAGTCACGATGGTGCTTCTTTTTTTTCCTATAGGTACTTCAATCATGATGGTGTTTCACTCCTTTTCCTATAGATGCTTCAGTCATTATGTAGTTTCTCTACTTTCTTTATCCCTGAAGGTGATTCACTTTTTTTCCATATAGGTGCTACAGTCATGGTTGTGTTTCACTCCTCTACCCATAGGTGCTTCAGTTATAAAGGTGCTTCAATTCCTTTCCTTATATGGTCTTCATTCAGGTTGGTTTGCTAGTTTTCTAATGGGTGCTTCATTCAGGTTTGTTCCTTATTGGTTTTCCAATAGGTTAATCATTTTGATTTCTTTGTGCATTTCATCAGTTTCCTAGGAGTTCTTCATTCTGTTGCACCAACTTTTCCAACAGGTGCTTTATTCCAGATTCTTCAGTTTTCCACATAAGGATTTCATTACTCTCCTGATGGGCACTTCATTCATGGTGCTCCACTGCTCTCCCAACAATTGCTTCATTCATGGTGCTCTTCTGCTGTCCCAATAGTTTATTCATCCACAGTGCTTCATTGCTGTCTAAACTGCTTTCCTTCATGGTAATGTGTTGCTTTGTCAACGGGTGCTTCGCTGTTCTTCAAAACAGGTGCTTTATACATGTTGTTCTTTCAGTGGGTGCTTCACTTATCTCCCACTTTGTGTTTTATTTATGGTGCAATATTGCTGTCCCAAAGGGTTTCTACAATTATATTGCTTCATCGTTCCCTCAAAATGTGCTTCATTCATGGCACTTCAGTGATCTACCCAAACGTGTGCTTTTCTGCCCTGAGGGGTACTTAATTCAAGTTTCTAATCTGCTTTTTTAATGGGTGCTCCCTTCTTAGTGGGGTTTCGTTCATGTCGCTTTACTGCTCTCCTAGCTGGTGCTTCATTGTTCTCTGAAGGGTTCTTCATTTATTTGTGCTTCACTGCTCTCCCAAGGAGTGCTTCTTAGCCTCCTTCACCAAAGTTTTTCATTGATAGTGCTTCAAAGCTTCCAAGACAGCCTTCATTCAAGAAGGTGTGACTTCTTCCAAAGTAGTGCTGCATGGTCTCTTGTTAAAAGAAGTGTTCCATTCATTGCAGTAGGGGCTCCTTCACAGGATGTGCATTCAAGGTGTCTCAGTACCTTCTTTCCTAGAAGAGTTTCATTCATGGTGCTTTAGTCCCTACTTCCCAAGAGGAGCTTTATTTAGATATTTATTTGGTTATTCCTTCCCAAGGTATTACTTCAGAATTCTTCCTTAGCGGTGCTTTACTGTCTCCTTCCCAAAGAGGTGCTTCATTTATGGTTCTTCATTCAGAATGCATCATTGGCTTCATAAGTGGGGCTTCATTCAGGGTACCCCAGTGCCTCCATCCTAATGAGAGCTTAATTCAAGATACTCCATTGCTTCCATCGTAAGAGGAGGTTCATTCAGGTGGCTTCTGTTCCTCCTCCCCCAAGATATGCTTAATTCAGGATACAGTACTTCATTGCCTCCTTTCCAAATAAGTTTTTCACTGTCCCAAAGTGGTGTTTCATTCATGAAGCTTTACAGACTCATTCCTGAAGAAGCACATACTTCATTCAAGAGGCAGACTCTTTCCAAAAAGATGCTTTATTGAAGAGGTCAAGCCTTTTTTTCAAATGGGTGCTTATTTGCAAGGCCAAAATTCCAGACTCTTTCCAAAAAGATGCTTTATTGAAGAGGTCAAGCCTTTTTTTCAAATGGGTGCTTATTTGCAAGGCCGAAATTCCTTCCTTTGTTCAGGATGCCGTGACTCCCTCCAAAGGGGTGCTTTTTCAGGTGGCTGTGCCTTATTCTAAAGGAGCTCTTCATTTTGGTGTGTACCATTCAGAAGGATGAGCCTCCTTCAAAATATTAGCTTTCTAAAGACGGGCTTCATTCATGAAGCTATTCCTCTTTTAGAAGACTGTGCCTTTCAAGAGGTTTGTCATTAAGGGGGCTGTGTTGCTTTCATACGGTAGTAGGCATTGATGTGCCTCAGGAGGTTGGTGTCTATTGATAGGCGTTGGGATTCTAGTTGCTTACAGGAGGCTTTGCGTTCTTTGTAGAGTATGGGGATATAAGCGCTTCATGAGGCTCTGATTCTATCAAAAGAGGCAATTTGTTCTTTGAATTTTTCATTCATGAGCCTATGTATCCTTAGTAACATTTACTATGTAATAAAGTTAATAAGAGGTTGAACACCTAGATTGAAAAAATGAAGTGGGAAATGGCCATAGAGTAGAAGGCTAAAAGGTAGTTCTTACAGCCAAGTACCAAAGGGATGCTGTAAAAGCCTTTATGAAATGCCTGTACAGTAGTCATCAATTATAAGAAGATAGGCATCAAAGTGCTTCAGGAGGCTGTGCTTACTGCTTTTAGCTGTGCTTCTTAAAAACTATGTGCCTGGTGGTGTTTCATGGGCGAGATTTAGGTTTGTTGCATGGCTTTATTGGTGCCTGAAGACTTTGCAGTGCTAGTTATTTAGATAAGGTGGTGTTTTCTTGGTTGACAGTGGCAGAGGGCCAATGTTTTGCAAGATGTTTTGTTTCTAAAGAACCACAAGTTTCAGTCACTGAAATGACAAATCATGGCTGGTGTTCCCATCTTTTTCACCCTTTATGCAGTGGTATATGGTCATAAAAGCTTGTCTTTTCTACTTATACGTCCCTGTGTCCAGTAATTTTCTCGATATAAACGTACTAAGAGTGTGACAAGTATCGTGGTTATGTTTGAACATGCCTGCTGTAGCATACAACAAAATAATCGGGGCAGAGGAGCAAGAGGTGAACATTGATCCAAGATTTGTTCTGGAGGCTAAAATCTTTGTAGCCAGTTTCCTGAGCAGTAATTTATATATCTTGCCTTTGAAATAGTTGCTTAGGTAATTAAACTATCTTGTCAATCTTGCAACATTTTTCAACAAATAAACTTATTGTTAATGCTCCCCCTCAATTGGGTCCAGCCTATTGGAGAATGAATACAATGGATCAGTAATGACACAGACCAGATTTTGATACCCTGCTTCCCTTTGGTGTCTGGAGTAAATAATCTTCATAGCTTGTCTACAGCCTCAGGACAAGTGGCTCATGGATTTTTTCAATTTCTCATACTGCCCCTTGTCACCTTGTCTGCAGAAGATGCCCACAATTATTGTATGGTTTTTGGATTTATATATTTAGAAACCAAGCAACTGGACCTATAAGATTATTCAACACCCAATTGCATCTAGGGGAGGGGGGAATCTGTGAGTTACACTATTAAGTAAAGTTACATGTGGTTGAAGAGTAAGTTGGAAGAATAAAGTGTCTTAGTTTCTAGAAGGATGTAAAGGAAGCTGCAGCCAAGGCCCAAAAGAATGCTGTAAAGATTCAAGTAATGCCTGCAGTGCTGAGTGCTGAGGTTCATTGATAGTGCCCTCCCACCACAATTGTGAAATTACTCTACTAAAATTCTTTAATATTTAAAAGAAGAAATTAATCATTCTATAAATTGCTACCTACAGTCATTTTCTGAAATAAGAATTAAGTTAAACAGATATGGAAGCACTTACTGAAATTCTTGTCAGTGTTCGTTTAATTGCTCGTGTCATCTGGTTTGCCATATCGATAGTTTTATCTTTGCCTTTGGTTGGACACAGTTTTCTTTTCTCTTGTCTTCAATTTATCTTGGGGATGGATTGTCCCAACTTGGGATCAGATAAGGAGAGATGAAAAGTTGTATGACAGACTTCAATTTTTTTTTTTTTTTTTCTACAACTAAGACATTTTCTTGCATGGAAATACTGTAAGGCTAAATGTGACCAACGAGATGTTGAATATGTGTTGGGGGACTTGGTTTCGTAGCTTTTACTATACACAACATTAATGATAACCTCCAGCACAAGATTTAAAGTAGCAATATAGAAACCACATGAAGAGGAGGATAATTTTGTATAATGGTAATGACTTAGTTTTTAAGCTTTCTAAACTTTTGTACACAGAATTAAAGGAAATTGTTCTAGTAAAATTGAATACTTAGGAATCAAGACTAAAAATGTTTGTCAATCTTAGCGGTGTCATTACACCTCCCGTGTAATGACACCTTGATTTTTTTACTATTGTAGACCAAATTTAGTGTGACCAACAGAGTTTATGAAAAGTACAATGTCCAAGAATGTTTAAGATTACATTAAGACTTCTAAAGCTGTCTGTTGCATAGAACTATCTTGTTTTCTCTCTTCCAAGACTTTTAAAGCATATGAACTGAAAATGGGTAAAACAATCCATACCTTACTGTGGGACTTTTGATGATTGTAGCATGGTGCATCATCCTTATTCCTGTTGGCTGTAATAAGAGTTTCATACGTTATTTTTACACTGGATTGTTAGAGGTACACAGCAGTTTACTATGGGCATAATCTCTTGAAATTATAATAGTGTTGATTGTAAGGTAATCAATTCACTTGGTGATGGTCACTGAGGGAAGAAATTTTTCTGTTGATGTAACTGCTAGTAGATAGTACAAATCCTCTTCCTTTTAGTCATCCCAACATCCCATAGACTCCCATCCCTCCCCCAGGGTGCTACAGCTGGCCTCCTGGCATGCTACCTCTGCCATGAGAAGTTTCTAGATTTGGAGCACCTTAGTGGTCACCTGTACAATGTGCACAAGGTATCCATCACCTACCGGTACGTTTAGCACACCGAGAACCTTGCCACTGCCCTTTTAGTATAATCCTCTCCTAAAAATAAATAAAGGACATCAGCATTTATGTGCCACCTGTACATTTTAGAAGGCTTCATTAATTAATCATGAGTATTAGTAATCATGCATGTGTGATGTCATGACTAATTGTAATCATGCATGTGTGATGGGTTATAGACGTTTCTCTGTCAGTCTGTTTCGTAGTCAATCACTTTCGCCCCCGGGTGAAGTTGATTCGCCGTCCTAATTGCACCTACACTTTGTGGAATCGTTTCGCCCCCGTTATTAAGAAATGGACCAAGACGTGCAATTGGCAGCAGAATTTTTTTTATTATCTTGTCACAAGCTAAACAAGTGGAAGCCATTCTTTAGCAGTCTCGAGGTTGAATTGATGACCACTGATGAGCAGTTGGTTTTTATACCCTATGATTATTCAACAGGTGTGAGAGAGAGAGAGAGAGAGAGAGAGAGAGGGGGGGGGGTGTATGTATTTCAGCGAGCGAAAGGTAATTAGTGCAGTGGTTGTTTGCGTTGAGAAAGACCGATGGAATAATCGAGTTGTTTGTTTATATTTTCTTCAGCTATGTGTGTGTGTCTATGTATTTCAGCGAGCGAAAGGTAATTAGTGCAGTGGTTGTTTGTGTTTAGCGAGTTTAGGACAGTGAGGAATGCCTGGAACGAATGGATTTTCTGATTGACTGTGGCAGGAGACAGACAACTGAGTGCTGGATATTATTATTTTATATTTTTTACCAGCGTGGAAGTGAGTATTTATTTTAAAAGTAAGTACAATTTTTTATATTTGCTAGGAGCGAGTCTGAATGATTCTGATTATCTTCTATGGAAATAATGTAAATTATTGTACATAGAATAGAATAAAATGTGATAATAATCTTAATTATATTAACGATGACTTTACAAACAATAAAAAAAAATTCTTCGGCCAATTGCACGTCTTGGTCCATTTCTTAATAACGGGGGCGAAACAACTCCTATATTGACGACGAAACAACTCCTATATTGACGACTAACAGACTCCACCAAGTATGGATGCAATTAGGACGGCGAATCAACTTCCCCCGGGGGCGAAAGTGATTGACCGCGAAACGGACTGACGGTGAATCGACCATGTACCTGTGTGATGATTAGTAATAAAATAAAGGACAAAAAGTTTATACAAGTTTGCAGGTACATTTACCTATCATTAGTACTGTGTGGGTTTTTGATAATAATGGTGTAATTAATATGCCATATTTTATATTTCAGCAACAGCTAACCCAACCTGTGGTGCAGCCTTTCACTTGTGGACTGTGTGAAGCCAAGTTTTCAAGCCACAGTCAACTGATCATTCACAGTCAGCAGAATTGTGTTGTGAAATCCTCTTGACCACAGGCTTCATTGGACTCTTAGCTAGAAGCAGATGCAGTCATTTTAAACAAACAAGATGTTGGCAAACCATATCGCACATAGTGTAACTTGGTGCTAAGAAAGAGCTATTGTAAGCAAGATAAATATTTAAAGGGATGCTCTAATGGGACGTATGGTGTTCATTACAGGTAAAAAGAGGCCTATTTTTGGGGGTAGTAAAATTCATGTGTGCATATTTGCCAAGCAGTCATGAAGAGAGATTTAAATTATGGCCTTTCCAGATGTAAAACTCTCAAGGAGATACAGGGTAAAAGGAATTTGAAGCTCTGAAAAATCAAATCTGTTGAAGATTTCTTGTGCAATTTTGCTATTATGACTATAGCATCAGTCCATTTCAAGAATTAATTTGTGTTCAAGACAAACATGGATTTTGAGTGGATCAAAGAAGGACAGTAGCATTCATTGCTTGTGGAAAATCACATCAACACAGGTTCCTTTAGTCAGTGAATGGAACTTTAAAAAAAAAAAGGTTTTAAAATTGATATTTAATCATTTGTATGTTTAACAGTAAAAGGATATATTTTTGAATAAGCATACATATATGAAGAGACTTTTGTAATGAAAATATTGGTAAGAGATTCAGTGAAAATACCGACAAAATGCAGTTTAATTCCCAGGATAACATTGTACTGTCTTTGGGACAAAAAGTGTTTTAACTGTTTGTGGACATCTTACAGATGGCAGTTTTTAGGTACAGTATGTGATATTGTGGTTTTCTTACTGAACTGTGAAAAGTCACAAGCTACGTAAGAAATCTTGATATTAAAACCACCGTATTGCGAGGTTGGTGGGATAGATGAGAAAATTTGATTATGTTATGTGATGCTCAAGAATGTGTGGTTATAGAGTTTTTTGAGGCTCTTGAGCATAGCCACATTATAGGGTTATGCTGTGTGTTGTGAGTTCCAATGTACTTCCAGTCTAAAGAGCTCCTGCAGCTACCAGTAAAATTTTATGGAGGGTGGATGATATTGTATGTATTTTTATTGTACATTATTTGTAATGAATTTGTATAGACACTGTGCCAATACTGTATCACTCACCTTTTTGGTTTGAGAGGGGATGGATAGATTTCTTTATGTAGCTACTAGGGTTGGTTGTCTGCCATACTACTTTCATGTGTGGGAACTACTTGTTTACTGTAGATAGATTTTTAAACGTTTCATGAAAACTATAGTTCTACTGGAAGAGTAGATGTTTCTGTTCCAATGGATATGCCAGATTGTTTTTCTTTAGACAAGTCTGTATTTCCAGCCATGTGCAGTACAATAATTGTATGGCATTTTTTTTTAGATCTTTATTGTGAACCTTCCTCTTGTCTCTATGTGTTAATTAAAAGACAGGGAATTTTATGGAGAAATATTACTGTACTCAGAAATTGTCAACATGGAGTCTATTTTGATAACTTTTAAATATCACTTTTGCACTTCATGTGCACATAGTACATCACTTGGAATTATAATTCATAGATCCACTTCCTATCGAGTCTTCATTGTGGCAGAACTTGATCATCATCATTTTAATTTCCAGCAGTTCTACCGATATAAGTTATGGTTTGGATGGAAGCCTTTGTCACACTTAAAAATACTTTGTAGGTAGAAATCAATTAGCTCAATAATATAAAAATAGAGCAAAATCATTTTATAATACAGTCAATCCTGACAAAGGTGACTTAGGCTTCATCACAACTGAACTTGAGCACAAATCAACTAGTTGACAATCTTTTGTATTGCTATCTCAGGGGCATGAAATGCTCATTTAATGTTTGGTATGAGCTGTGAAATGTAGGAATATATACTGTATATAGACACTTTATATCAAGTCTGCCCTTGTGTTTAAATTTTACAAGTTTACAGAAAATTGGGAATATTACTAATGGTGCTAATAAAAGATTGCCAAAGACACGAGCAGAAAATTTGTGTATCAAGATAAAAATACAATTTCAGCATATCCTTATAACTGATAACAAAAATATAACAAGCAAGTTTTCACAAAGTACAGTATCATACAAATATGGTCAAGAATTTACATATATTATTTTTGGTAGTAATTGTTACCGTTACAGAACTTTTACTTCATTTTAAAAAGAATACATGTCAAGATTTTTGCTTATAGAGAGGCAAGCAGTTATTGGACAATGAAAATTAAACCCTGTAACTGTGAGGTTTCAATATTGACCTGCATTTCAAAGCTCAGCCAGCTAAGATGTTCACACTTTGCAGTATTTGCTCTCAATCTTGGAAAGTTACAATGAAAGGTTTGATTTTGTATTTTGGAGTAAACTTGAATTAGTAATTCATGATTTTTGACAATGAATGGGAACTCTTATGCTCTAGGACTTATGATTTGAAATATTGGGAACAGAGCCTCTCTTTTCATTTGTCGTTTTTTTAAAATTAGATTTAACAAATGCATATCATCAGCCTATTCAGATTTTATTTTCCCTTATTCAACATAAACCATTGTTTAAAATAACTGTGCAGTCAAAGTCCTGTTGTCAGTTTTCATTTTGTTATAGAGTATTTAAACTGTTAAAATGAGGAAACTGTTCATAAACAATGAACTATGTCAAGATTTGACTTTTACTGCAAATTTCTGTAACCTATTAATTCAACCTGGATATAGATTTTATATTAAACTATAAAAACTTATTTTTTTTAAGCAGAAACATTATATTTTAGTTGAATCTAATGTTTAAGAGATTTGGATACTCACTGTAAATTCCTGTTACAGAAGTTGATTATTCATATTGTTGAATGTCATTTAAAATTCTGTATGACATCCAAAGAAAGCTGGGATTTCTGTGACTTGTAGATCATTCCAGTATCTGTAAAAAGGAACATTAATATTTTTTATGCTTCAATATTCATTCAGTCAAACATTAAAATGCTGCAAAGTTAGTATGGATGTATATTTGCTTTTTATGACTTTGCATTAATAATTCAGCACTGTAATTACCATATGCACATAAAAAAGATAAGGTCGTCAATAGCCAGGTTTTCGCTCTCTATCTCTCTGTTATACCTGTGTTTTATTGAAATTTTTAAATGCAATTATGAAATGATTTGCAAATTACCATTATTTGATTATATTAAATTGTCGAAATAGTTTTTGCAGACTTTAATTTGAGATTCAATTTTGAATGACCTGACAATGTTACCAAAGGTGAAAATAACCAGTATAATGTTGTAAGTCAAATTAAAAAAAAAAAATTATATATATATATATATATAAATTTTCAGCTATAGTCAATGTTTCAAATCATGGTGTGCGCTTTTACTTAAATGTTTATCATCAATATTCATGCAGTGTATTACAGACCTTTGGCAGCAGGGCATTGATTAAAATCAAGACAGTTTTTTTGAATGATGGTAGGTATTTTATCAAGAAATTTTATTATTTTAGGAAAGTAATATTTGGTTTATGATTTTAGGTTATTGTAGGCATGGCCAAGATAGGAAAATTTCAGAAGTGTTTTCATCACTGAAAGTTCTAGGTTCAGAAAACCAGATTATATTCGTCTTCATTTTTAGGTTTCCCAAACGTGAGGGATGTCAGCAAAATTCGCTGGAATCTTGGCAGCCCAAGATTGCTCTTTACCAGAAGGGTACAATAGTTTGGCAGCAGTTTGGCATCTGGATTCCAGTTAAGATTGGGGAGCAATTGTTTGAAATAGAAGGTTGTATCTTTATGATAATTTATATTTTGGAGGTTTTATATGTTCTTAATGTTTTCTCTCTGTAATGTTTGCCATTTACCATGATGGTCTGTGTGGACCTGCTTTATTGTAGCTTTTGTTATTCCTTATGTTTGTTATATAGCAGATAAATTATTAAATGATTTTATGTACAGTAAATATGTACTTATATACAATACATGCCATTGGAAAGGGATAGAAGGTTATCATTAGAAGAGTAAATAAGAAAATATTGTCAATGGAAAACTACAGATCACAGTAAAACATATCACATGAAAAACTATCTAGTAGTTTTTGTTAGAGAATTGAAAACTAATGCAAAGTGAAATTTTAACAGAAAATATCTACCAGCATAAACTACAGGTACACCAAAGTTCAGAAATGAATGGTGTACAGTATTTAATTTACCTATCGTAGGTAGCATTATGCAGATATGCGATTTAATTTATGAATAAGAGAATAGCAATAACCAAGTGATTGCTCAAGAAAATTTATAAAAGTTTTGAAGATGGAATATGTTGTGAACTACAAAATTTACCTACAGTATTCTATCTCTTTCTTTGTTGTGTTTTTGTATATATGTATATATACATACAGAAAAACAAATATATATATGTACACACCCACATGCTTGCATACATACATCTAGACAAACCCGACAATAGCAATGCTGTACATTAATGCCATCCATGCATACTATATAGGATTCAAGGCTCTTGTATAAAGTTTGATACAGTACTGTAGTAATCTTTTTACAGAATCACATCCCATATTGTATCCCACTGTATGGTGTAATTTCACAGTGTTATGATTATGCTTGCATATGTATATATACTGTAGTGTATATGGTATACATGTGTGTATGTATATATGTATGTTTGTTGACATGATCTACTTTCTTAAATCATGTTCAAGTCACTGATAAGGGAATTGGTGTCTTCTTTGATCGGTCCACTCACTAATATCTAAGCCCTTTCTTGCAGAACTGAAAGTAAAATAAAACTAGGTTGAAAATAGAATTATATTCACACATGAGAGAACGTTAATCTGCTAATCAAATTCTTATAATGAACATGCACTGCATTACAGAAGAGTGTAAGATATAGGAAGTTTAGATATTTGTGAGAAAGTTTGCCTTGTAACTGTTTATGAAATTTTACATCAGATGCTGTGAATGAATACTAACTTGTATGATGTGAGGCCTTTTATTGTTTATGTTTGATCCATTGGTTGAATAAAAAACAAGTCATTTGCCATTATTTTAGCTATTTGGTTTAGAAAGTGATTATTGAAATTTTTCGAAAGAGTTTATTTGTTTTTATTACATCAAGGGGTCATGTATTTATTAACTAGCAAAGAGCTGGAATGATAAGAGATTTTATTCCTATGTAATTTTATAAAATTTTATTTCAAACCTATAGACCAAATGGTAAAAAAAGAAAATCTTATCTTTATTTTTGTCTTGAATGAAAATACCACGCTTGAAATTTTTGGCACCGGGTTCGCAGATGTTGTACAAGTAACCATATCCATATTACAAGATACTGTATGATTAAATGATGACGTACCGTATGAATAATGTATACAGATATACAAGGAAATAATTATTTTGAAATTGAAATCTTTGTACAGTATTGGGGTGGGATAGAATAATGTAAATTTTAAGCAAATATCTGCCGACAGGTTTACAAGGGTTAATTTTGTTTATTCTTTTATTGTCGTTACATTGGTTGTTACATGAAATTTATTATGAAGAGCTTTTCAGTTCCTAATGGTTATAGAGGAAAATTCTGTGATGGAGATATTGTAAATATATTTGTTTTGTGTCAAAACAAAGAAGCATTGGAATGCTGTTTTATTAACCATACCATGGATTAAATTGTTCTTTGCAACTTTGCATAAAAAATGCATGGAATGATGAGCGGGAAACTTGTAACTATTTGTCACAAATTGTTTATATTGTAACCGATGCTATGATATCTTATCAAAAACTGGTCATTAACATGTTCATCCCAAGAACTACTGCAGCACTCTCCACATTGGCCACGATATTGTAGGCTGTACTGAAAAGATTAATAATTGTTCTATATAGCCCAAATTCCTAAATTCTATCCAACCTAAATTGTAACCCTAATTGGAACAATATACAGTAATACCTCTAGATACAAAATTAATTAGCTCCAGAGTGGCTATCGTATCATGACTTTTACATGTGAGGGCAGTTTTACATGTAAATTGCCCAATTCGTTCCAAGCTTTACAAAAACACCATACATGTATTAAATTTTATAATAAAGCTATAATGTACTGTTCTAACCACAATGAAATACAACCAAATACTGTACTGTATATTTGAATCATTCAATACCTAACCTAACCATTAATACAGTACCTAAAAATGAATTAGTTATTATTACATAATGCAATAATAAATGAAAAATTACAAAAATGTGGAATATACCCTTTGAGTGAGATGTCCAAAAGCAGAAGAGGACAAACGGTAGAAAATATAACACTAACTTTATGAAACATTATGGCAGAAAATAACACATTAACAAATGGCAGAAAACATTCACACAACTTTACGAAAAACTAAAATTATTTTTTTTTTTTTTTTCACTTCTAACTTTTAATTGATTTTTTTTTTACTTTACATTTTGTACTTTCTAAATTTCCTCAATTTCTACACTTCCACTTTTATTTTTTTTTTTTTTTTTTCAGATCACTTTGAGCTTTCTCTTGGCCTACTAATGGCCTCTTAAAACAAATATGATGTAAGGAAGCTTGTCCCTGGCGGATTTTTTTAAATGTTCCTGAAAAGAGTCCGTCAAATGTCATTAAACCGAGCAAGAAGCCTGTGTAAACCTTTTCGGGGAGTTTCCTTTATACGAAATCTGCTATTTTATGACAAGCCAGAATCTCCTTAATTTCTGCCGTTGTTGTAGTCATAGCTGTGGTCTCCTCCTCATTGCTGCAAGAGAACTGTTCATGAACAACGTTCACTTGCATGGCCTCCAACTTCTTTTGGTCGTCCATCGTAAGGTCCTCTTGGTGCTCCTCGAGAAGCTCACTAATGCTGTCCTCCTCAATGATCAGCCCCATGGGCCTCACGATTGCAACGATTTTCTCAACCTTATGTTGTGGAGCAGGCTCAGGATCGTCAGTGGTTTTGGCTTCAGTGTCAGTTAGTTCTACGTCCAATACCTCGAAGGCTCATGCGTAGATGGCATTAGGCCACATTTCCTTCCACGAAGAGTTCAAAGTATACCTTGAAACCTCCTGCCAAGCTTTATCAGCGAGTCTGAGGAATATCACAATATTGGAATGCTCCTACCAAAATTCACGCAGGATGAGGTTTGTGCTATTGGTGATTTCGAAACATCTGAAGATATGTTCCGTATAGTGCTTCATGAAGTTTGGAATTACTTGCTGATCCATGGACTGGAGGAGAGAGGTGATGTTAGGTGGAAGGTAGAGAACCTTGATAAATGAATACTCCAGAAGGATATCTTCCTCGAGGACAGGAGGGTGAGCAGGGGCATTGTTCAACCCCAGCAGACATTTTAGAGGGAGGCGCTTTTCTTCTAAATATTTTCTTACAGTTTGACTAAAACAGAGGTTTACCCACTCTACAAAGAACAGTTTCCATACCTAAGCTTTCGTATTAGCCCTCCACATCACCAGAAGCTTCTTCTTGAGCACTTAGTGCGACGTGAAGGCTCAAAGAGTCTCCGAAAGATATCACAGAGGGGCTTGACCTTACAATCGCCACTGGCCTTTGCACAGAGTGCAAGAGTAAGTGTGTCCTTCATAGGCTCAAGCTCAGACCACTTCTTCTCTTCCACTGTGATGTTGGTCTCACGTGGCATTTCTTCCCAAAATGCTCAATTTCGTCACAGTTGAAGACTTGCTTGGGACTACCGCCTTCCTGGAGAGTCAACACATCGAATGTCTTAAAGAAAGGCTTCGGCTGCTTGAGTGTTCGAGTTGGAAGCCTCCCTATGCCGCACCACCGAATACATGCCAGACAGTCTCTTGAACTTTCCAAACCACCTGCGTAAAAATTTAACTGGGTGGGGGCTGCGGTGTTCCTTCTCCTGCGCAGTCTTCAGCCGGAGAATGCACAAGATCACCAAAAAATGTCGCTGGCTTTGTAGCAGATTATTGTCTCTGTGATCATGTCTCCAGTGATTTCCTAATCCTTATCCAGAGGAGAAGCAGTCTCTCCATCTCATCATGGACGTGGCTCCTCTTGCTTTGAGGAGAGTCACGTCCTTAGGCGTTTCTGCTTTGATGGCTTCCTTCTGCTCAAGGATGGTGCTTATCGGCAACAGATTTGGCCACATTCCTTATTGATCACACTTAATCACATGCCAGCCTTATATTTCTTGATTATCCCAAGCTTTGTCTCCATAGAAAGAACCTCCTCTTCTTTTCTTGAATATCAGCATAGTCGAGTACGAATATGGCTTAACCCTAAATAAAAATTGCTAGAAAAGGTTTTTCAACTGTTTTTGGATTCATGTGATGAGTAGAATGACATGCTATAAAAGTGTACCAAAATGCAATTACAGTACTACAAGGCTGTGAAATCCAAGATGGCCGCCAATGCATAAAAAAGTAATTAATTTACTTAGTATTCACTCTACGATGATAGACAAGATGTCTTCACCTAGGTTTTCTGGGTCAAAGAATACAATGTAAGACAGTCAAATTTCCTTTTAATCTTCATATAATGAAATTCAAGATGGTATCCAATAATAGCTCCTGATATGCAGATATATCCTAAATTAACCGTATAATATCAAAAATCAATATATACAAAAGATAATAACTTAGCAGTACATCACTTATGAAACTTGTGTGTTTGGTTGCTACCACAGTCTTAAAATTCTAAACTTATTACAGTAATATGATAATCTTACTACAGTATTTATTAAGTGCATACCTATTTCATTAGCAGTGGAAATACATAAGACTAACTGATACTCATCTTCCTCTTCACTGAATTTGACAATATTGTTTGGTTTATCACAATTTTCTAATTGGCATTGTCCACAGGCAGGTGTACACGGTAATCCATACACCCTACAACTACTGTACACCACAATGATCAGCAGTTACAATGTATTATCTTTAACAAATTGTCTGGAGCTGCATTCATATCTGACATTACTGGTGTTAACTTGGTGTCCTCTATCTTCCCACCCCAGTTCAACACATCCACGTCCCTTTCCCAATCTACCCCATTATTTTGGAATAAACTCAGAGAATGAAATTTGGTGGAAGACTATTGGAGGTGTAGAGGTTCCAATGCTACAAAGGATTGAGAAAATTTTCTTGGACGGTACGATGGTGCAAAGATGGCAGTGACTGCACCTTTCCTACCAAATAGTACATCCATTACTTTGGCTCCAGTGTGATCAATTACTTTTGGTTCTTGGTTAGAGAGAGGAATTGATCAGCACAAGATTGCAACACACAATTACCTTTTGACTAACTTTTGAAATGTAGCTCTTTTTACCTACACCAAAGATGCGCGATGTACCATCACATCCAGTAAAAGCAAGGATGAAAAGCAGCTGAGAGCATAGTTTATTTTCTAGGACTGATTTAGGACTGCTGATGTGGTACACTATTGTGGCAGATGATTTATTTGACCTGAAATAAAGGTCCCTGCCATCTATCTGTGCATAACCGAAGGTTGAGAATAAATAGATAAAATCATATGTTTTAGCATTTGACTTTCTATTGAAAATCAACCTGAGCTACCTCTCCAAAGGACAAAATACACAAATTGTTGGAGATTTGGTCATTTTGAATCCCGCAAAAACTTATGGTTCAAACTTCATAAAAAATATCAGGGTTTGGGGATGGGGGGGCACAAGCCGGCATGGGTGACTCCCCTCGGAAAAATCGAAATCATGTGCCACGTGTAACTGAAATTAACCATGTTAAGTCGATGGGACTTTTTTCGAAAAATACCTAAGGTTGAATTGCTGAAAATTTTGCCAATAGATTTTGCTTGAACTCCACGAAGTTACAGGCTGACCTCTCGTCCACCACGTGGAATAGGTCGTATATCAGGCAAAACGAACTCGCGTGCCACGTGAGCCTGTGTGGGCACGTGCACGGCCGGAAATTGTGTCATTGGACCACTGGCGACATCATGGCATCCGACTGGTGCAACCTGGGGGCACCAAACTGGTACAGCTGGCAAGTGGACAGAACAGGCTTCCAGCACTCACCACCAGGTGTCGCACTTACACTTACTTGCATATGCAGCCAGGGGTACGATTTAAGAGGTTTACCAAGATTTGGGGTCACGCCCATTTATTCGAAAATGGGTCTTAAGATCTCTCTCTCTCTTTCTTTTTTTTTTTTTTTTTTTTTTAAACTTGCGATGGGGACAAGACCCACTGTCGTCTACCACATGCCATGGGTCGCATCTCTGGGCTAAGTATTTTGCACGTGCGCGTCCGTCGTCATCCGTACTCCCAGTAATCGAGACACGGGTACAATGAAGACCCAATGGCGGCCAAACAGTGCAACCTGGGAACACCAAGGCGGTGCAGTCTGCGAGGGGACAGAACAGGCTTATCACACCCACCAGGGTTTTTCATTCCGGAGATTCGTGGGGGCAAGAGGAAAATTGCGACATTTTGGTACTGTTGTAAAAATGGCTCCCTTTGCGTGTACCCCGTTCAAGAACGAGTTAGTCTAGTATTGACCTCTACCCATGTGATTATAACAGGAGACATGCTTTTTCAAACAGTACACACTGCTTGTCGCTACCTCGTACAAGGCGCGTGCTACACGGGACCCAGTGGTCACGTGACCTCTCAGATTTTGCCTTTCTGGAACTCGTGTAGACAATATACGTCCCATTTGCAGACGAATGCTTCATGCCAGGATGTCCAAATTGGTACCGTTGAGCTCCAAGCGACACTGGCTCTTTCTAAAACAGATGTGTAATATCGTAAGCAAAACTAAAACCTTTTCAGTTGGCAGAATGCCTCCTAAATGTAGGGCTGTTACATGTTGATATGTATGAAAAATGACTGATAAACCCTATGGAAGAAATTTATTGACCTTCGATCCTGAAGAAGAAAGATAAAAAATCTTTCCATGATCTTTATATTGTTGGTTACCCCTGCAGGTATTGTTGGTTAATGGCAATATATTGTAAATGTAGTGTGATGCATTACCTTAATTTATGCCAATTAATTTTGATTCCATTTCTTTTTCATCTCGTCACAGCGAGTTCCTGAAGAGAAAATGTAATTTTGGCGATTGTCGACATGCTTATTTGTGCATACCATGAACCTACCATGTACAATTTGGGGTGGCCAACTTCGAGGCAAAATGACCAAATTGTGCGACATGTGGTATATCTCACCCCAATTAGCCAAAAAATTCAATCTCGACCTTCGGTCCGGGGCGCTCCCCAAAAAGCACCGCCTGCAAGTAATGAAGGAGTGAATTAAGAGGTCTGTATCTTCTCTAATATTCTGTTAGCATCACTAGGCGAATTGATGACGACACACTCTTTACCCAAGTTTACCACTGATCGAATCAATTAAGGCTTGCTTGTTGATATCCCTTGACAAAAACTCTTCCTTCCTGTCAGAGAAGAAGGTTTCTGCTGTAACACTAACAACAGGGTGACCTTTCTGCACTAAATGCCTTTGGTAAGTGTTCTTGATTGATGGATCTCCATTATAGCCATCAAAATCTACTGTTGCCACCCTATATTTTCGAAATGGTGAAATCTGCATATAACTGTTATTGTGCTGTAGCTATCTCACTTCTTCCAGGGGGGTACTAAAAGCAATAAGGACCCTCCATCAAGGTCATAGTGCTTTGTCTGAGGAACAGATTTAAGTGGATCTGCACTTGCTTCTTTCAAATGGTCCAAGATAGCATGAGCGAGCTGTGGTTTATCTGACCTACGAGATACATTTCTAATCTCGAAAAGAGCTGGAGGGAATGGGCTAAGCTCATCTCCTAAATGGTCTTCCAGTGACAGCTCACCTGTTTTTTTGCCACTACCAATAATCTCCGATACAATAGGGCAGGATCAATACTTTGATCTGGTCCAACCTTCATTGCCGAGACATCACCAAGTGTTACGGCTTCAACTTTTCTCTTAAGAGTATCTGAAAGCAGACTGGCCAATCATATTTTCAATTGTTTTCTTTCCAATGGACTAGTATTAAAGAACATTTACTATGGGATTTGCTCCTTTACCACTGACTACATTCTGCTGTAAGGAATCTTCTGAAATAGGTGGACAAGAGAGTAATTTGGTCTTTAGCTTTTGTAGAAGTGTCCCTACTCATCCTTGCTTTGGTCAAATTTTTGTTGATCACTTTAAGTGTAGGAAAGGGTTTAATTCCTGCATTGCCTTATTATACTTGGCAGTGATGGGAGCTGAAATTGTCCACAATGACCTCTGCTCTTCTGTCAGTCCATCTGAGGCTTTTAGTGATCTCATTATTTGTTCAATAGCAAAATCAAACTAGGCCTGCCCCGTACTGACCACTACAACGGATCACATGAAGACCATTGGAAAATTTCTGAAATGCATTTGGACGAGTGAACTCTAGTTGCTCCATCTCTTGGACATAGAAATGTACAGACTTGAGATAACTGTAGTGACCACTTACTGTTACTCACTCCATTGGTCTTGGGGCCACTTGTTGACCCATGACCACTCTTTATAGATTATTCCAATCTCTTCTGTCCTGTGTCATAGGCATCCAGTCTCTAGGGTTCAGACTCTCCTGGGGTAAATCCTCCTCTAAACACCTCCTCCAATCTTTTCTTGGTCGTCCAGGAGGTCTATGTTCATTTGCATGTGCAAAGATGACCCTTCTTGGCATTCTTTGCTCCTCTATTCTTGCAACATGCCCTGCCCATTGCATTCTTCTTCCCTTAACAAATCTACTTATGTGGCCATTTCTGTTTTGTTCACTCTCTCAACTCCCAGTTATGTCTCCTCTTCCATTCTTGTCTTTCTTATTCGTATACTGATCCCACCATGGTTCTTAATACTTTTTTCTCAAAAACTAAATCTTTTTTCTTGCTCTTTTGTCAATGCCCATGCTTCACATCCATACACCAGAAAGGGCCTTATCATTGTATTATACACTCTCAATTTTGCCTTTTCTGATATTGATCTTCTTTTGAGAAGTGTTAAACTATAGACACCTGTTCACAGATCCAATTCTTCCATTTATTTCCGCTTTCATAATTCCATCTGAAGCTATTTTCATCCACAAATATCTAAAGCCTTCAACTACTTCAATTTCCATTCCATCAATGTTGACGTTTCCAACCATCTCTTGTCTTCCAGCTATAACCATGACTTTTGTTTTTCATTGATTTATTTCTAGCCCTATTCTTTCTGCAGTTCCTCTGAAGATATTAGTCATTCTTTCTGCATCCCTCAGATCTTCCGTCACTATATCTGTTGTCTGCATATCCTAGGCAGTTTAAAGTCGCTTCCCTATACTTTAACCCCTCTGGTCTGCCTGTGATCGTTCTTGCTACTTTTCCATCATGATATTGAACAACATGGGGGACAATATACATCCCCGCTTCAGCCCAGTCTTTATATCCATTGGTTATGGTAGCTTTTTCCATATCCTATAGAGAAATAAACCGAAGGTCTCCAGGATTCTAACTCCTGGCGCGAGTATCCAATTAAGGATATCGCATAATATCAGGGAATGTATTTTTTAGATAAGACACATAGCAATCTTCACCCCGAATAGATTTAACTCTTTGATGTAAAGGGGGAAGAGTGGCAAAAAAATGGGGTGCCGTTCTAGGTACCCGGTGGACCTCCTATCCATACTTCTACCGGCCACCATTCCTTTACTTGCAGTGCTATAAGCTAGGTGTTCTCCCAACGTTTTCCTGGTGTTTTGTTGCAAGTTTTCGGAATAATCATCATGCAGTCTCCAGCATCTTCATCTACTGGAAAGTTGAGAATTAATTCTTTCCTGTGTATAATTTTAGGCTCCCTTCTCACAGTTAAATTAAAATAATTTAAGTGAGTCTGGGTTGAGCGTTGCCACAAACCGGAGGCAGCCATTTTACGATTGCAGTCGCCCGTTACTATTGCATTTTATTTAGTCAGTAGGGCGACATTTCCCGGTATTAAGCTATAATATTAGCTAGTTAGGCAAATTATAAAAGTGAATATTTTGCATACATATATATTATTCCTCTTCCTATTATGAAACTTTACTTTTCGCATGCGGGGGGAACCCCGGCGGTGCCAACCTTGCCCGGGGAATCCTACCAGAGCTAGGCTACTCTCGCTCATATATACGTTAAAGTATTTCCCCACGTTTAGCCTCACCCTATCGTTCCTTATTGATTCGGATGAGAACTTACATTCTCTAGAATCTATGGATAAGGTTCGATATACAATCTCTTTCAGAGAATTGAGGGTAAACCCTTCCTCCCTCCCCGAGTGCTGCTGCCGCCGCTACAGGCGGCAACCACTGTCTTTCTTCATTGCCGTTGAGTAGAACAGAGTTCTTGCCACCTCCGGCTTTGAGTTAGATAGTAAATAACTCTGAGTGCCCTTCGTCTTGCCGCCAACAATGTCGCCAGCAAAGGAACCATGTTTCCTCTGCCACCAACGATGTCGTCAGCACAGAAACCTCAGTTCACTGTTGAAAGTAGGCGGCATACCTGCCGCCACCTCTCATTCCAGTGAACTATAAGACCCTTACCCGTCCCCTTCTGTCCTTTAGTGACGTCATAGCCGTCACAATACTCTTTCACCGGTATTCTGACAGTCATTCCGGCTTGCTAGGTTGACTGCGTTACCGGCTGGTGCCCTGCCAGCGGCAGTTAGTTCAGCACCCTCAGCCACCTTCCCCTTACTTCCTTCCTTCACAGGAAGTGAATATCATTGTGGGGAAGATTGAGCCAACCCTGACGGCTGCCAGTGGGAAACCTAACATACTTTGGTAAGTCCTCAGCCCCCCCTTGGACTGCCATCCACAAATTTTGCCGCCAGCGGTACAGCCGGCGACAGGCCTTTTGTGGATGGGTGGAAGCCAGAATCAGATAGATTCTTACCCCTTCCATTGGAATTCTCATTCTGGCAAGGAGACAGTAGGCGGCCTGATAGTCCTCCTACACTTCCAATTGTTGTGCTAAACCATAATAATAGGAAACTCTCCTTCCTTAATGCTTTTTCTCTCTCTCTCTCATTTAGTGCCGCCAGGTACTAACCTAACCCCGGGAGCGCCGCCGGCTGAACTACAGTACTGTATACAATTATACAGTCATACACGTTTTCTAACATACTCTACGTTTCCTATCACAGTCTATTGTTGGGACCACGATAATATGATGAGGTCTGAGTACTCCCTCAACACCCAGATGGTTTTTTCGATGATCGGGACCCTAAAACATCACCGATTAGTATTAATACATACTACAGGTGGATAATGTTAGTATAGACACTTACTAACTCTTTTTCCTAGAGTTTCTTCTACCTTGTATTCTCCCTACAAGGGAAACCAAATATTTTTGGGCTCAAGCCATGGCGTCCTGATGGAAGGTTCCTTTTTGGTAGCTTCCTTGGGTATAAGACTACTAAGATATTCCCAGAGAATTTAACCACAGGTTATCACAGAATTCTAACTTCTGGAGCGAGTATCTCAAAGGTTTCCCTTTAAGACATCGTAATACAACAGGGGACGCGCATGTCTGAACGCGCCACATAGCTATCTTCACCCCGAACAGAGTTAATGCTTCGGTGTGTAAGGACTGAGAATAGCTGGGAGCCGTTCCACAGCTAATCTTACACTCGTGGCTACTACTGATACTCGAGACGTAAACAAACGGACGCCATTGCTCTAATGACGTCACGCCCGTCTTCATCCTTTGTTTAGTAGCTGCCCTACTTAGACGGATTTTCCCTGTGTTAACTTTATCGTTTTGCATCTTCGCTATGTCGTTACCTTCAGCCTCGCCTTCTTCTGGAAAGTTGAGTACAAGGTTCCAGTATTGTTTAATTAAGCTCTGGCCGTAAAGTAAATATTACTTTTCGAGATAATTGCTGTTTTGTGGCAGAGCTGTGCCTCTACCGGACCCGCCATTTTATGGCGTCGTTGTTGTTATGCATGTCTTATTTAGTTAGCCACAACAACGTTTCCGGCATTATATACTAATCGAATACATTAGTTTATTTAGTCTTCATAGCTAGGAACTTTTATATCGTGTTTAGACGCTTTTTATCGGTCATCGATTGACCTCATACCAGTCGGCTACTATAGCCCCCAGGCCAGGAGCCTACATACAAGTGTTCATGCATGATTTATTAGTGATCCTAGACTAAGTTATGAAGATAGTGGCATTATTTTACAATACTTTTGACAGTGATGCAAATGTTTTCGCCTTCAGGGACCATATAGGGGATAGGCTAGTCAGTGACTCTTTCTAGCCTAACCTAATGTTAGGACCCCTATATGCTTCCTTCATCCCCTGCCTTGGCATTCCCTCTATTTAGCCTTGATTCCTTTTCTGAGTAAAGGGATTAATTGTCTAATAGAGTATATATCGCCTCTCTGTCCTCCCTAAAGGAATGAACCCCCTTTAGGGCTGCGTCCGAGAGTGAGGTTAGGCTAGCCTACCTCTATGGCTAGGATAGTCTATGACTTTCCTGCGATAGCGATATGTCTTCTTCCTTTCCTAGTTCAGGTCTCTTAGCCCTGTTCTAGGTTAGGTTAGGAAGGTTTCTCTGTTCCATGCTGAAACTGTACTCTTGCACCGTTTTAGCTGATCTGCCTGATCTTAGGTTAGGGAGTGTCCTCCCTTTCCTTAGTGGCCGCTCTGGTACAGAAACCCTTCCTGAGAAGACTTCTCTCTTCTCCCTCCCCACCTATCTCTTGTATAGCCTAGCCTATGCTTAGGTTAGTTTATACCCATCTGTCCCCTGTCCTACAACTCCTCCTTAGGGTGGAATAGTAGGGCTACCCGAGCTTCCTTGTGCAGTCCGCTCTGGTACATATACCTTCATAGTGTCCTATAAGGTTAGTTAATAGTATAGTTCTGCATATGGGAGTCTCCCCCCCCCCCCTTTGGGTGTTCCCTAGCCCTCCCTTGGGCTACCTTGCTCCCGGTCCCTAGTGACCCCTGCTCATGGATGTTAGAGCCTGCCTCTATCATGGGTACACCCCCTCAGGGAGGGGGAGGGATGTCTGGAATCCTGATGGTACTTCCTACATCCCTTCCCCCCTCCCCCCTGTCTCTCTCACTATCCGGGTGCCGGTCTCTTGCCGCCTCTACTGTCGGCAATACCTGCCCCCCGTGTACCGAGGGACTGCCGGCTGCCGCCGGCTACTACCGGCGGCTCTCCTACTCCTATCTAGTCGTCCGCTTGCCGGTCGACCGCCGGAGTGCCGGCATATACTGCCGGCAACCCGATACAGCCTTTACCATCCTTATCCCAGTCACCAACCTGGCATCCTCCGACTGCCGGAGCCGCCGCTCCCTGCCGGCGTGCCGCCGTTGTGCCGGCGGCCGCCATCCTGGTAATTGACTGACTTTGAACATTGTCTGTCCTAATGCCAGAATCTATGCTGGAGCGAGCTCCGGCATGCCGGCGGCTTGCCGGATGCCCCGGAGGCGTCAAGAATACTTGCACCCCCTTACTGTAGCTATCATAAGACTATGATAGCCCTATATCGCAAACAGATAAGCTGCTTCTGCTATTAAGATCAGTACCTAGTACTGCTCTATTAGTGATCATGCTGTCTCTTTGCATTCTTCTAATTCCAGCATGCTATGTGCATCTTAGCACGGCTGGTTGCCAGAAGCAGTTACCTTTTAAATGAGGCCTTCTGGCCCTTAACTGGGAACCGAATGAATTCGGTCCCAATCTTGTCCTTGGTTTTTTTCCATGGAATTCCAAAATACTTGGAATTCTAGGAAACTATATCCAGTGCCCTCGGTCACTCGGATTATCCAGGGACCAAGCTTATGGTAACCAGCCGGGCGAGATGCATGGAGCATGTTCTCCTTTACTATTTTCATTCTCTATGCATCACACCTTCTTTAAGTTAAAATTAATGATTAATATTAACTTAGTTTAAGAGCCATTCTTATGACTCCCCCATACTCATTTTCTCTTTCTTCCACAGGAGGAGCAGATGAAGTGTGATTTCGCCTTCTGCGCTGTGAAACGCCCGCAGTTTTACGGGCATACGGCTTGCAGGACTCACGCCCCTTGTGCAGACAAGAAAGGGGATTTGAAGTTTTGGAATCCACTGGATTGTACGGTCTGCCAGGCTCACCTAGTTGAGGCCTTCCATAACCCTCCTTCAGCGGAGGTTAGAGACATTTCTCGTGAAAAGCTGCGCAAGTGGGTGCGTGGCTTCCAGAAAAATGCTACCGGACCGTACCTGGCCACCGAAGAACTGAGGTCACTATTGTTCCCTAAGGCCTCCCCTGACTCAGTGGTACCCAAAGATGTGATCCCCACTGTCCAAATTACGGTGGAACCTGATGTGGTCATGGCTCAGTCCATGCACGAGTGTCGTTTGGATTCCGAGGATGACGAACAGATTTCAGACGTCTCGGAAGACACGGAGAAGACGCTTATGGCTCAAGGAGCCGAAGAGGACGAAGACAAGGTGGAGTACACCGAGTCGGAGCTAGAAGCTGCTCCCTCGTCCATCCCCCCTCCTACTCCTACACCGACGGAAATGTCTATTCCGTCTACCTCCTCGACTCCGGATCCTTCTTCTTCTACTCAAGAACTGATCCGGCTGATTAGAGCCGTCATGGACGACAGGCTGAAGGAGAACCAGGAGTCCATCAGGTCGATGATAGGATCCAGAGAGCCGAAGAAGATTTCGGTCAAGGATCTCCCCGCTTGCTCTCATGCCAACCCGTGGAGGTATGCAGAGCATATGGTTATTGCGACCGGCAGGATCTTTGTCAGTGATAAGATCGGCACGGTCCCTTTGGAAGATGTGGAGTTCTTCCCAAGCTTTGAGGCCTACCCGGACTGTTACGTCCGGCTTCGTTCCGAACCTGCCTCGAAGGAAGAGACCGAACCTAAGGAAGAGATAGTGTTCGATCTCGCAAAGGCCCAGGCTATGCTAGCCTCTGCATTTAAGAGTAGAGGCTTTACCTGCTCTAAGCTTCCGGCATTGAGCAAGAAGCACCCTACTTACGTTGCACCTGATACTGCGGTTCTTCCATTCTTGGAAAAGGCCTTAGCTGCATGCCTTAAAGCGGCGGAAGAAGGGAAACCCTGCCCTGCACTGGAGGAGTGCAGACCCTTCTCCATCGTGACCCCCCCTGACGCTCGACACTGGAAAGATGTTCAGCATACTTTCGTCGTGGGAAGGCTCGATCCTGACGTCGCCGGACGTCAGTTTAATGAAGACCTACCTAAGCTCAACGATCACCTCCTTCGCCGGGAACAAGACACGAAGGAGAGGCTTGCGGCATCTCTTTCTCATCAAGTCCAACTGGAAGTTATGGCCTGTGACACTAGAGTACCAGATCACTACATGGTACTCTCCAAATCCCACTTACTGACGGTAATGAAGGACTTGTACCACTTCATAAAGGCTCGAAGAGCCTGTCGTGAATTCGTGTTTGCCGGTGCCACCGTGAAACACGAACCCCGGAGGCTGATTTCCTCCAACATCTGGGGAAAGCACCTGTTTCCTTCTGACCTTGTGAAGGAAATAACTGACAGAGCCGCCACGGAGAATAGGAACCTTCTCCACAAGTGGGGCATGTCCAGGAAAAGGAAACCCTCTCAGGACGACGGACCTCAGCCTAAGAGGAAACCTCAAAAGTCAAAACCCCAGCAACGTCAGCAAAGACGTCAGTTTCCGGGACCCGCTACCTCCCAAGTGGTTGCCCAACCACAACAGACCTTTCAATTGGTCCCCCAACCGGTGTTGTCACAGTCACCGGTCTTCACCCCTGCCTTTGAGCAACC
This sequence comes from Palaemon carinicauda, assembly GCF_036898095.1. NCBI lineage: Eukaryota > Metazoa > Arthropoda > Malacostraca > Decapoda > Palaemonidae > Palaemon > Palaemon carinicauda. Next base: position 150,354,359 of record NC_090733.1, read on the forward strand.
ATCAACTACCTTTCATGCCAAAGGTAGAGGCTCATTCAGGGGTGCAAGCAAAGACGCATCTCGCCGTCCCTCCAGAGGTAGAGGAGGAAAGGGAGCTAGCGGCCGAGGCAGCAAGTCCTCGGGACACCAGAAGCAATGAAGTGCTTCCGGTGGGAGGAAGACTCCGCCAATTCCAGGATCGTTGGACCTTCGATCCCTGGGCACACAGCATCATCAAGAACGGTCTAGGCTGGAGTTGGACGCAACCACCCCCAACCTTCCAGCAGTTCTTCCAGCAATCAACCCCCCTTCTGGAAGAATATGTTCTAGACCTCTTGAACAAGAAGGTGATAAGGAAGGTAAAGTCCACCAGGTTCCAAGGGAGACTGTTTTGTGTTCCCAAGAAGGACTCAGACAAACTCAGAGTCATTCTGGACTTATCCCCCCTCAACAAGTTCATAGAGAACAACAAATTCAAGATGCTGACGCTTCAACAAATAAGGACCCTTCTGCCTCAAGGTTCCTACACGGTCTCTATAGACCTGGCGGATGCCTACTGGCACATTCCAATGAACCATCACGCTTCCTCCTACCTAGGATTTCGACTCCAAAGGAAAAGCTACGCCTTCCGGGCCATGCCCTTCGGCCTCAATGTGGCCCCTCGGATCTTCACAAAACTGGCGGATGCCATAGTACAACAGCTCCGCCTAAGAAACGTCCAGGTGATGGCCTACCTCGACGACTGGCTAGTCTGGGCTCCATCGCCCGAAGAGTGTGCAAAGTCTTGCAACGAAGTTACCCAGTACCTAGAACACCTGGGATTCAAGATCAACGAGAAAAAATCTCGCCTCTCTCCAGCTCAGAAGTTTCAGTGGTTGGGAATCCACTGGAATCTTCAGTCACACCGCCTTTCCATCCCCCAGAAGAAAAGGAAGGAAATAGCAGGGTCTGTCAAGCGACTACTGAAATCCAAACGCATTTCAAGACGACAGCAGGAACGAGTTCTAGGCTCTCTACAATTCGCCTCAGTGACAAACCCAGTGCTTCGTGCACAGCTAAAGGATGCCGCGGGAGTCTGGAGACGCTCGGCATCCATCGCTCGAAGAGACCTCAAGAGACGGCTTCCAAACAGACTACGACGCCTCCTAAAGCCGTGGTCGGAAGAAAAGGCCCTGAAAAGGTCCATTCCTCTCCAACACCCTCCTCCATCACTCAACATCCACACGGATGCCTCACTGGAAGGTTGGGGAGGTCACTCCCACCAGAAACAGGTTCAAGGTACCTGGTCTCCACTATTCAAGACGTTCCACATAAACATCTTGGAGGCCATGGCGGTCCTTCTAACTCTGAAGAAGTTATCCCCGCCGCCCTCGATCCACATCCGTCTAACCCTAGACAACTCGCTGGTAGTTCGTTGTCTCAATCGCCAAGGCTCAAGATCGCCCCAGATAAATCAGGTGCTTCTCCCAATCTTCCGTCTGGCGGAGAAGAAGAAGTGGCACCTGTCTGCAGTTCACCTACAAGGATTCCGCAATGTGACAGCGGATGCTCTATCTCGGACAAACCCGATAGAGTCGGAATGGTCTCTAGACGCAAGATCGTTCTCCTTCATCTCTCACCAAGTCCCAGAACTTCAGATAGATCTCTTTGCAACGAGCGACAACAATCAACTTCCTCTGTACGTAGCCCCGTACGAGGACCCCAAAGCAGAAGCAGTGGACGCCATGTCACTGGACTGGAACAGGTGGTCCAAGATCTACCTGTTCCCTCCCACCAACCTTCTGTTGAAAGTCCTCTCCAAACTGAGAACCTTCAAAGGGACAGCGGCCCTAGTGGCTCCCAAGTGGCCCCGGAGCAACTGGTACCCCCTGGTCCTGGAGCTGCAGCCCAAGCTGATCCCTCTCCCGGGCCCAGTTCTCTCTCAACAAGTACAGAAGTCGACTGTCTTCGCTTCATCATCGAAAATCAAGGACCTTCATCTTATGATTTTCTCTCCCTTGCCGCAAAGAAGAGGTTTGGGATCTCGAAGAAAAGTCTAGACTTCCTAGAGGAATACAAGACCGAATCCACGAGACGGCAATATGAATCATCCTGGAGGAAATGGGTCTCCTTTGTCAAGGCAAAAAATCCTAAAGAAATCACAATTGATTTCTGTATGTCCTTCTTCATTCACCTTCATGGACAAGGATTAGCAGCCAATACGATTTCCACCTGCAAATCGGCCTTGGCTAGACCAATTCTATATGCTTTCCAAATTGATCTGTCCAACGACATCTTCAACAAACTACCAAAAGCATGTGCTCGCCTACGTCCAGCACCCCCTCCGAAACCAATCTCCTGGTCACTAGACAAGGTACTCCATTTCGCCTCCAACTTGGACAATGATTCATGTCCCCCTCAAGGATCTGACTCAGAAAGTTATATTTTTATTTGCTCTCGCTTCGGGAGCTCGAGTCAGCGAAATAGTGGCATTATCAAGAGAAGAAGGACACATCCTGTTTACCGATTCAGGAGAAGTGACCCTCTCCCCTGATCCGACGTTTCTCGCTAAAAATGAATTACCCACCAAAAGATGGGGCCCTTGGAGAATATGCCCCCTGAAGGAGGATGTCTCTCTATGTCCAGTAGAGAGTCTCAAGGTCTATCTTCGCAGAACTTCGAACTTTGGTGGAGGCCATCTCTTCAAAGGAGAAACATCGGGCAGCGACCTGTCACTGAAACAATTAAGAGCGAATATCACCTACTTCATTCGCAGAGCGGATCCGAACAGTACACCCGCTGGTCATGATCCTAGAAAAGTGGCATCTTCTCTGAATTTCTTTCAGAGCATGGACTTTGAAAGCCTTAAAAACTTCACGGGCTGGAAGTCCTCGCGAGTTTTCTTTAAACATTATGCGAAACAAGTGCACGAAGTCAAACATTTTGTGGTAGCCGCAGGTAGTGTTATGAAACCTGCACCTAACTCTGCGTAGAACAGTGAGTTACTTGGGACTCTAACTCTTCGGGTGCCTATGTTGACCCTCGAGCGATTCATAGTGATGTCTAAAAACACTTAGTGCTTTTATAACTGTTCTTATCCCAGGTGAAATGTCATAGTGTCACACAAGTGCCGCATGCCTTGAGCATGATGTGTTATTTAAAGACTTGCGTTCCTCGAGAACGAGTACCTACTAATATCCTGAAATTCCTTTTCAGATTCAAGAGCAAGCCTTTATTTCTATGTACATTATTATTACTGTAAATGAACTTTACTTTTGCTGTAAATTATTTAATTTCTGCATTGTGAAATAAAATTTCTATTTTATTACTTATGCGTCTCTTTCAGCTCCTACTTACTATGAAATACATACCTGTCATAGTTTTATTTATTCCTCCTTTCTTATGGTTATGAAGAATTTAAGATGTTTAATCCTAAATTATATTCACCCTGACTAAGTAAGGTTCCTACACGAATACTTACTTCTGATAACCAGGAGATGAACTCTATACACAGTGCCCAACCACCACTGGTCTAATTTCAGAATGTTCCTATACAAATACCAAACATTCCGCTTCATCTCTAAGTTCTTCAAGTTCTTCTCTCAGGATGAATAGCCCTTCAATACCACTTTGACGTCGGCATAGCCCATGGGAAATTCCTGCCAAGGGGGGCAGGATACTTCGTTCCTATGGTTCTTTATCTAAGATTACTTTGCTGTTTTGTCAATGCCTAGGCACTTAATACTGGGGGAAAATCTACCACGATACATTGATTCTCTGGTACTCTTCCATCAGGACGCCATGGCTTGAGCCCAAAAAACGGATTTTGAGCGAAGCGAAAAATCTATTTTTGGGCGAGATAGCCATGGCGTCCTGATGGACCCTCCCTACTACTTCGTCCAGTTTTGTTCCCACCCTGTGCTACTGTATCATGGTGATGGGCAGCAACTGGCTTCAGGATGAAGACGGGCGTGACGTCATTAGAGCAATGGCGTCCGTTTGTTTACGTCTCGAGTATCAGTAGTAGCCACGAGTGAGATTAGCTGTGGAACGGCTCCCAGCTATTCTCAGTCCTTACACACCGAAGCATTAACTCTGTTCGGGGTGAAGATAGCTATGTGGCGCGTTCAGACATGCGCGTCCCCTGTTGTATTACGATGTCTTAAAGGGAAACCTTTGAGATACTCGCTCCAGAAGTTAGAATTCTGTGATAACCTGTGGTTAAATTCTCTGGGAATATCTTAGTAGTCTTATACCCAAGGAAGCTACCAAAAAGGAACCTTCCATCAGGACGCCATGGCTATCTCACCCAAAAATAGATTTTTCGCTTCGCTCAAAATCCGTTTATTACTGAAGGAGGTCTCATCCATAGCCTGGGAGAGGAAACACAAGACGTGTCTTTTCTACTTCCTTTTAAGCTTACTATTCTAAGCTATTATATACAATAGTGATTACTATTGTTAATAAAATTGTATACTTTTATATCACTGATATAAAAACCATGATACTCATTGAGCCCTTTTCTTTTACAGGACCCAATGGTTGTTCTGCAACCACAAGGGCAAAGACTTTTGTGGACACACGATGTGCAGGACTCATGCCCCCTGCTGTATTGTGTTGGGAGTCCTGAAGTATTGGGACCCGAAGGGTTGCCCCACCTGCTCAACCCTGCTGGCCAACGGCTTCGGAGAAGCCCTCCCAGTCAACTTAGAGACTAAGGATACAGCGAGGGAGACCCTTCACAAGTGGGTAAGAGGGTTCCAAAAGCACTCTACGGGACCATACCTACCCAACGACTCCCCAAGGTGCCTTCTGTTCCCCAAGGCTCTACCAAACGTGGTAGTGTCCCAGGAACAGGTCCAGCCTCTTCTTGTACAATTGAAGATCGACGCCGACATAAACAAGGCACTGGAAGGCACGGACATCCACCAAGAAAGGATGTCAGAAGTGTCCACTGCCACGGAACAGGACCTACTGCAAGGAGGCCCTGAAGAAGACATGGAACAACCACAAGCGGAGTAAGAAGGATCCGTTTCAACAGTAACTGAAGACCCTCAGTTCGCCGTGACGGCATACCAACCTATGTCGTCAACCTCTTCAGCCCCAAATCCTCAACCAGCTGCACAGGTCGACAAGAGCGAAGTGATCCTCACGTCGATCCAGCGGATGTTGGAATTGTTCCAGAAGGAACAGGAGACTATGAAGCAGTCTATCAAGCAACAGCAGATACTGCTAGAGGAAAGGGCAGACCGTCCTGGACCTTCCAGGGGCTCTACTAAGAAGCCCCTTAGAGTGTTGATCTCCCTCACTGCTCCCAAACTAACCCCTGGAGGTATGCGGAGCATATGCCCATGATGAATGAGAAATTATTCGTCTCAGAGAAGTTGGGAGCCAAACTAATCGAATATATAGAGTTCTGGCCTAGCTTTTCAGCTTACCCAGACTGTTACGCGACATGCATCCCGTGAGGAAACAGTACTTAAAGTAGTCATCGTATTCGAGCATGACAAGGCGCAAGCCATCCCCCTAAAAGCCTTGAAAGGAGCCGGGTACACCAACTCCAAAGTTTCAGCACTGAGCAAGAGGCACCCCAACTTTATTGCTCCTTCCTCCATCTCTTTCCCCTTTTCGGAGAAAGCACTAGACTTTGCCATCAAGGCAGTCGAAGAGGGCAAACCCTGCCCAACTCTAGAGGAATGCAAACCATTCTCTCTAGCAATGCCTGCCTGTGAGGAGAAGTGGAAAGATATCCACCTAACCTTCTCCGTCTCGAAGTTGGATCCAGAGATAGCAGGCCAGCAGTTCAACGAGAACCTTCCGAAGTTGCCAGACCATTGTCTGAGGAGGGAACAGGAGACTATGGAGAGACTTGAGGCCTCCCTTTCTCATCAGAACTGCCTGGAAATGAGCACAGGCCTACATAACGCCCCAGAAATGTACATTTTCCTGGCTAAGTCTCACATGGGGACCCTTGTGAAAGACTTGTATGCTTTCCTCAGAGCAAGGAGAGCCTGCAGAGAGTTCGTATTTGCATCAGGGACCGTAAAACACAAACCCAGGAAGCTGATTTCATCGTGCATCGGGGGCAAGGACTTTTTCCCACCGGAAATGGTCTGAGAGGTCATAGCCAGAGCAGCCACGGATAATAGGAACCTTCTCCAAAAGTGGGGCAAGCCCTCAAAGAGGAAATCTTCCTCAGACGGAGGTCCCCAGCCTAAGAACAAAAAAGCAAAGAGACCAGACAAACCTGCGCAACTTCCTGCCGTGACCATGACCGCAATGCCTCAACTGGTAGCCCAGCCTCAGACAACCTTCCAGATGGTCCCTCAACAACTGGTAGCCCCGTCGCCAGCATATAACACTGGTTTTGAGAGGCAGTCGACTACCCTGGCTTTGAGAGGCAGTCGACTACCTTTCGCTCTCACAAAGGAAAAGGCCCAAGGAGAAGTTCCTCCGGAAACCCCTCGCGGGGCCGAGGAGGACGTGGTCACAGAAACAAGTCCTCAGGATCCCCCAAGCAATGAGGGGCTCCAGGTAGGGGGCAGACTGTAAAACTTTTGGGATCGCTGGACCTTTGATCACTGGGCCCACAGCCTAATCACGAATGGACTTGGGTGGAAATGGAACAGAACTCCACCCCGTTTTCCAAAAGTCTTCCAACACTCCACCCCCTCGTTAGAAGAATACAGTGAACCCTCGTTTATCGCGGTAGATAGGTTCCAGACCCGGCCGCGATAGGTGAAAATCCGCGAAGTAGTGACAGCATATTTACCTATTTATTTAACATATATATTCAGACTTTTAAAACTTTCCCTTGTACCTAGTACTGTTAACAAACTACCCTTTAATGTACAGAACACTTAATGCATGTACTAACGTACCCTAAACTAAAACAGGCACAAATATTAAGGGCGACTTTATATCATGAGTTTCCTAAACACGCCAAAAAGCACGATAAAAAATGGCAACCAATGTTTTGTTTACGTTTATCTCTGATTATAATGAAGAAACAAACGCATTTACACATCTGTGTATAGGTTAGTTTCTGCATCGATTATATTGATTATTCAGTACAGTATGTTGATTTGGTTATTACTAATGTTTTACTTAATTTTTCTTAGGACTTCCAAATGAAATGTTTTTCTTTATGACGCTGCCTGAAACGACGGCGTCATAAAGTACGCTCAGTAAACAAACTAAGGAATTTAACGCGCATGATGAAAGTGATAAATAATGATATTACAGTAAAAGCTTTAATAAAATATGTTATTACAAATATTATTTACCGTATCTATATAAAATCATACATACGTAGCAAAGCAGGAAAACAATCTACGAGAGAGAGAGAGAGAGAGAGAGAGAGAGAGAGAGAGAGAGAGAGAGAGAGAGAGAGAGGAGAGTTGTTTTACATACGTAAATGTAAATTTTAAAAAAAAATAGCCCCATTTCATATAAAATAGATTACAAATATTTTACGTTATCATATTACAGTAGTCTGTATAATACTGTAAAGTTCAGTACAGTGTTGTTGTTAAAGTCGTGGCGATGAAATTCTCACGAAACAAAAACACGCCATTTGAGTACAACAGCTGATTCTCTCTCTCTCTCTCTCTCTCTCTCTCTCTCTCTCTCTCTCTCTCTCTCTCTCTCTCTCTCTCTCTCTTCGTGTTATACAATACTTACATTTAGATGAAGAAGCTAAAATTAGTTTTCTTAGTGTCAATTAAATACGAAACGAAATAATTAGGCCGAGTCTACATCCATTTCAGTCATAGCTAAAAATACGGCATCCGATTTCATCAGCAAACCACTATTTTTTGGGAAATATCATTTTATTCTAGAAAATTGCCACTCTTTAAATAGTTAATTGCACATTAAGAAAGTGTGTACTTTTGTTTTTAAATTTCGGGTTTGTTTTAAAAATCGAGTATTGTTGACTTTTTTTTTTTTTTTTACTTTTGGCTGTGATTAGATCAGCTGTCATCTAGCTGCCGCTCTTGAGTGTGTACGAATACACTAACAAAGTATCATTTATACCATTTCTTAACTTATTCAAACCGTCTACAGTATACAGTTGATATTACATAAGCACCAATGTGTTATAACCTATCAATTTTTTTTTGTTTATTATATTTAACCCTCTCTCTCTCTCTCTCTCTCTCTCTCTCTCTCTCCTCTCTCTCTCTCTCTCTCTCCTCTCTCTCTCTCTCTCTCCTCTCTCTCTCTCTCTCTCTCTCTCTCTCTCTCTCTCTCTCTGTGGGCTACTTTTCACTACCTCCCATTCCTTACCTCTCTCTATCTCTCTAACAAATGATATCTTTGTTGCTCCTCAAAGTTTCATTTATATTGAAAATCAATCACGATTCAATTTTCCTTACTTTCTCCAATCTCACACCATCGGTCACTTCGCGGTATTTTCGATATTTCTGGAAAATCCGCGATATATGTATATACATGGGTTATGAAAAAAATCCGCGAAGGGGTGAATCCGCGATGGTCGAACCGCGAAGTAGCGAGGGTTCACTGTATACCAAAGAACTCTTGAACAAGAAGGTAATAAGGAAAGCAAAGTCCATCAAATTCCAGGGAAGGCTGTTTTGTGTTCCCAAGAAAGACTCCAACAAACTCAGAGTCATTCTAAACTTGTCTCCACTCATCAAGTTCATCGAGTACAACAGCCCCAAGGATATTCATAAAGCTAGCAGACACAATAGTCAAGCAGCTACGCTCCAAAGGAGTTCAAATGGTAGCGTATCTAGACGATTGGCTGGTGTGGGTAGCATCCAAGACTACTTGTCTGCGTGCAGCCAAAAAGGTGATCCAGTTCCTGGAACACCTGGGCTTCAAGATCAATCACAAGAAGTCTTGCCTTTCTCCAGCTCAGAAGTTCCAATGGTTAGGAATCTAATGGGACTTAAAAAGTCACACCACACCACCTCTTCATTCCATCCAAGAAGAGGAGAAAGATAGCGGGAGCTGTCAAGAGACTAATCCGTAACAAGAGGATTTTAAGACACCAACAGGAAAGAGTATTGGGCTCTCTCCAGTTAGCAGCAGTGACAGACCCGGTGCTAAAAGCACGTCTAAAAGATGCGTCCGGAGTCTGGAGAAGATACTCATCAAACGCTCGAAGAGATCAACTAAGGTTGACCCCGACCCTATTGTGCACGCAGCTAAGGCCGTGGTCAACAGCCAAGAGCCTCGTACGGACAATTCCCCTGCAACCACCACAACCATCAGTGGTGATACACACGGACGCCTCCTTGGAAGGATGGGGAGGCCATTCTTAAGAGAGAAAAGTGCAAGGGAATTGGTTGCACCAGTTCAAAACCTTTCACATCAACATCTTGGAAGCTATGGCAGTTTTCCTGACATTGAAGAAACTCTCCCCCCTGCAGAGCAATCCACATCAGATTGGTCCTCGACAACGAAGTGATAGTAAAATGTCTAAATTGACAAGGCTCGAGATCGCCTCACATCAACCATGTGATACTAGCCATCTTTTACCTGGCAAGGAAGAGGGGATGGCACCAGCAATTCACCTACAAGGGTTCCGCAATGTGACAGCGGGGACACTATCCAGGCGAAAGTCAATAAGAGACAGAACGGTCCCTAGACGCAGACTCATTCTCCTTGTTTTCGGAAAAAGTCCCAGAACTGCAGATTGACCTCTTCACAACGAGCGACTACAAGAAACTACCTTGTTACGTAGCCCCTTACAGTATATGGACCCTCATGCAGAAGCAATGGATGCCATGTCACTCGAATGGCACAAGTGGAATCGCATTTACCCGTTTCCACCAACCAATCTCCTGTTAAGAGTCCTCGACAAGCTAAGATCCTTCAGGGGGACAGCAGCAGTAGTGGCCCCCTAGTGGCCCAAGAGCAATTGGTTCCCTCAAGTTCTAGAATTGAAACTGAAGTAGTTTCCTCTGCCGGACTCAGTTTTATCCCAACTGGTCCAGAAGTCGACAGTCTATGCTTCATCCTCGAGAACCAACAACCTACATCTCATGATTTTCTCGCCCTAGCGGCGAACAAAAAGTTTGGAATCTCGAAGGATAAAGTTGACTTCATCGAAGAATATAAGTCAAGTTCGACTAGGAGACAATATGAACCATGATGGAAGAAAAGGGTGTCCTTCATGAAAACAAGGAAACCGACAGAGATATCGATAAATTTCTGCCTCGCATTCTTCATATACCTACACGAACAAGGCCTGGCTTCTACCACGATTACCTCGTGTAAGTCGGCCTTGACTAGACCACTTCTGTACGCCTTTGTGGTGGACCTCTCTAGTGAAATCTTCAATAAGATCCCAAAAGCATGTGCTAGACTCAAGCCAGCAACCCCACCAAAGCCCATCACGTCTTGCACTATGCTTCGAACCAAAAAAATGAGGATTGTACTCGAAAGGATCTAACACAGAGTCATCTTTCTGTTTGCAATAGCCTCAGGGGCTAGAGTTAGTGAAATAGTGGGCTTATCCAGAAACAAAGGCCATATTCAGTTCCTAGACACAGGAGAACTGAATCTCTTCCCCAATCCTGCCTTTCTTGCCAAGAATGAGCTACCCACTAAGAGATGGGGTCCTTGGAGAATCTGCCTACTGAAGGAAGATGTCTCTCTATGCCCATTAGAGTGTCTTCAGGTCTATCTTCGAAGAACTTCAGACTTCAAAGGAGGACAGCTCTTCACAGGCGAAACCTCATGATCAAACCTATCCCTAAGATAGCGAAGCTCACCTACTTTATTCACAGAGCGGATCCTGACAGTAAACCCACAGGTCACGATCCGAGTTAAGTTGCTTCTTCGTTGAACTTCTTTCAACATATGGACTTTGAAAGACTCCGCTCATACACTGGGTGGAGATCATCCAGGGTCATCTACAAACACTATGCGAAGCAAGTACATGAAATACAATATTTTGTGGTGGCGGCAGGTAGTGTCAGAAAACCCGTCGTCTAGTGCTGCGACGAACAGTGGACTGTTTTGGGACTTAACATTGTATCGGGTGCATGGGTATACGTACCTTATAATGCAAATCATAACGATGATTAACAGACCGTTCCATATAGGTGCATATCTGATGCAACAACACCAGTGCCGAGTGAACGTTTGCATCACAGTGTTTATGTATGTCCATTGAGTGGCAATATTCGGATAATGAAATTACATTTATTTTTTCCCTTACAGGTGAAAATATGAACCCTGATGTGTATTAATGCTGGATCAGATTCATACTTTGTTGTAACTACATTTGATAATTTAGTTGCAAAATAAAGATACAAAAACGTATCTGCTTCTTATTACTGCCACCCTCAGTTGCATACAAAGAAAACACGCCAGTTTTATTTAATTCCCTATAAATATAGAGAACTTGAAATCAGTACAGATTTCCATGGTAATTAAAGGTAAGCTCTAAAGTTTTCCCATTTGTTCCAACGGAAATAAAAATCTTAATCCTTATTGTCGAAGTCGACACGTTCCCTGCAGGGGACAGAAAGCACTAAGCCAGTTCCAGGCCTAGTGGAAATGACAGTTAACTGGAATTTCATATACAGGTCTAGGAGACCAGATAAGGGAATCCATTCAAGGTAGAAGGCACACACACAAACCCACAGATATAGTACTTTCAAGTTAATTCTCTGATATGCTTCCATCAGGACGACATGGGCCGAGCCCAAAAAACGGATTTTGAGCAAAGTGAAAAATCTATTTTTGGTTGAGAGTGCCATGTCGTCCTAATGGACCCACCCTTTTGCCGACCCCACCCAAAATTACTCTATCTGCGGCTATTTCTGCTTAATGATAAGTAAAGGAATGGTGGCCGGTAGTAATACGGATAGGAGGTCCACCGGGTACCTAGAACGGTACCCCATTCCCTTTTGCCACTCTACCCCCTTTACATCAAAGAGTTGAATCTATTCGGGGTAAAGATTGCCATGTTTCGTATCAAAAGAATGTCCCCCCTTATATTATGCGATATCCTTAATTGGATACTCGCGCAAGGAGTTAGAATCCTGGAGACCTTTTGTTTATTTCTCTTGGAGTATCACTGTAGCAAATATCCCTTAAAAGGCTACCTAAAGGAACCCGTCCATTAGGATGACATGGCACTCACCCAAAAATGACAACAATGATGAGTATGCATCCTCACACTTAGCAACAAAAGACGCTCTGGTTTGTCCCTTATCTAGATCTGAAATAATTATGTGGTTCAGTAGTTTGTCTATAAGCAAATAACCATGTATAGCTCTTTGTGCAGATTTCCTGGTCATCATATGATTTACTGGGTTCTCACCATATACCACCTGTAAAATGACAAATTCGTAGGTAATTTGTATTTTTCCTAACTATACAGACCTTAGCTATTTAATAGGGGTTATTACTTTCGGCGTAGCTGAAATGACGAGCCATTAAAATTTCCACGAGGGTTTACTACCCCACCGCTAGTTAGCGGGGGGGGGGGGTGTGTGTATGTGTGTGTGTTTTTAGCCCCCCCCCCCCACACACACACACACCTGTGCTTGAGCTCACTTTGCTTGGAGGCAAGACTTCAAGGGGGATAGGGTTGGCGGGCAAGTTTGATTAAATAACCAAGGTTTGTATATACAAATTACCTACGAATTTGTCATTTGTTCCATAACTGACATACAAACCACGCTATTTAATAGGGGTGACTCACCCATTAGGAAGGGTGGAAAGTCCCTGCCAGTACTGGCTTTTGTCTTTGCCCGGGGACTCAATATTTGAGTGTGTTCGCACTCAGCAATAAGGAGTCCCTGCACCTCGCTAGAACCTTGCTACACAAGGACTGCGGCCTACGCAAGCTGTGTATGAAGTTAAAATAAAGTGTGACTCGTCCTAGGAAGATGACCTCTAGTCCCTTAGAAGGAAACTTTAGGCTAGGACTCTTCCGATATCACCTCGTCAGGGTATGGGGACGTGACAGTATTATCTTAATACTCGGAACACAAGGAAACATGGTTTACCTGCAGTGGTTTGAGGTCAGCTGTGCAGAGAACCCAGGATGCTGCTTTCCCCAAGAGAGGGGAGGATGAAGGAAAGAGTAAGGGCCAGACAAATCTTTTCATTCATGCAGACTAAGACCGGGTAACAATGCCCTCAACCTTCTGCTACTTGTCCACTAAGGAGCCTGAGGTTTTAAACCAGCTGTTGTGCAGCCACCACAGGGCCGATAGAAAACGTATTGAGCCTCCTGTGGGTCACGTCGTGCAGGTAGTGGGCTGTGAAGGTCATCTGACGTTCCCACACCCCAGCTTGAAGGACCTGCATCACTGAGAAATTTCTCTTGAAGGCCAGGGACGTAGCTACGCCCCTCACATCATGTGCTCTAGGGCGACGTGACGGAGGAGGGTCTGGATTCAGGGACAGATGGATCACCCTACGAATCCATGCCGAGATGGTGTTCTTTGTGACCCTTCTCTTAATCCTCCCAGTGCTAACAATGTTTGCACCTGGGGACGGACTGCAGCCGTTCTTCTGAGATATAACCTCAGACTCCTTACTGGGCACAGTAGGAGAAGGTCTGGGATATCTGTTACACAACGGAGACTCGAATCCGGAAGGAGTCGAACCGAGCATCCGGCACTCCCTGATTTTGAGTCTTAGCACCAAACTCAGGGACGAATTTGAATGTTACCATCATATGAGAGCCCATGAAGTTCATTGACTCGCTTGGCCGAAGCCAAAATTAGTAAGAACACAGTCTTCCAAGTTAGGTGGAGAACTGAAGCCTGGCGTAATGGTTCATAGTGAGGTTTCTTAAGAGACCTGAGAACTCAAACCACGTTCCATGGAGGAGGTCTCACATCCGACTGAGGGCAGGTAAGTTCATAACCTCGTATGAGTAGGGAAAGTTCCAGCGAGAGAAAAGATCATTTCTTTGAGCCTGAAGGCTAGACTTAGGGCTGAGCGATAGCCTTTCACCCCCGAGACTGAAAGGCGCAATTTCTTCCCTCAAATACACGAGGAACTCCGCTATTGCTGGAATAGTGGCATCGAGTAGAGAGATACCCCTTCCACGACACAAACCACAGAAGACTTTCCACTTTGCCTGGTAGACAGATGCGGATGATTTTCGCAGATGTCCAGACATCCTAATCGCAACTTGTTGCGAAAAATCCTCTCTCAGTGAGGAGATGCTGGATAGTCACCAGGCGTGAAGTCGTAGCGAAGCTACAGCTTTGTGGAAGATGCTGGCATGTGGTTGTTGAGTAGATCATGTCGTGGAATGAATTCTCTCGGAAGTTCCGTTAGGAGTTGCAGAAGGTCCAGAAACCATTCCGCGTGATGCCACAGCGGAGCTATGAGGGTCATTGAAAAATTGACCGATATTCTGGTCTTGTTGAGCACCCTCCTCATCAGACAGAACGGGGGGAAAGGTGTACACGCTGATGTTGTCCCACCGTTGTTGGGAGGCATCTTGCCAGAGCGCCTTGAGATCCGGGACTGGGGGGAAGTACAGTGGAATCTTGAAGATCAGCGCTGTCGCAAACAGATCCACAGTCGGGGAACCCCACAAAGTCAGGACTTTGTTGGCTACTAGACGACACAAAGACCACTCGATACTCACTATCCGAGATGCTCTGCTCAGATTGTCGGTGAGCACATTCCTCTTGTCTGGAATGAAATGCGCCGATAGTAGAATCGAGCAGACTTCAGTCCATCTCGGTATCTCTACTGCAAGATGGGATAGCTGCTTCGAAAAGGTACCTCCTTGCTTGTTGATGTAAGCCACTACTGTGGTGTTGTCGCTTATCACCACCACAGAGTGACCTGCCAGGTATTGTTGGAACTGCTGAAGGGCCAACAAACCGGCCTTCATCTCTAAAAGATTTATATGGAGGCACTTTTCTGATTCTGACCACAGGCCCGAGGTCCGGTGGTACAGAATGTGGGGCCCCCCTTTCTTTGAGGTGTCCGAAAACAGCATTAAATCCGGGGGAAGGACGAGAAGATCCACTCCTCTTCGTAGGTTCTCGTCTGTCACCCACCACTGGACCCATAGGGATCATGACGTCCGGGGAATCGCAACCTTGATTCCACCGGGACTTGAGCCGCCACTGGAGAGATCTTATCCTGAGGCGATCGTTGGGAACTAGAAGAGCCAAGGATGAAAGGTGACCAAGGAGACGTAACCACGATTGGGTTGGAAGCTCTTCTCGTCTGAGGAAAGGGCTTGCGACCCCTCTCAGCCTTGCTATCCTGTCATCTGATGGGAAGGCTTTGTGGAGATTGGTGTCTATAATCATGCCTAGGTAAACCAGTCTTTGAGTGGGAAGCAGAGAGGACTTCGAGATTTATCATGATCCCCAGATCCTGGCAAAGTCCTAGAAGTTTGTCTCTGTGTCGAAGAAGGGATGACTCTGAGTCTGCTAGGATCAGCCAGTCATCCAGGTAACAGAGGAGACTGATGCCTATCAAGTGTGCCCATTATGATATTAGGGTGAACACTTCTGGTGAAACCCTGTGGTGCTGTGGAGAGACCGAAACACAGCACCTTGAACTGGTACCCCTTGTTGTCTAGGCTGAATCCTAAGTACTTCCTTGAAGACGGATGGACTGGGATCTGGAAGTACGCGTCCTTCAGCTCCAGTATACACATGAAGTCTTGCGGTTTCACTGCAAGTCTGATCGTGTTTGCGGTCTCCATGCTGAACAGAGTTTGCTTTAATCTGGACCTCTGCCCTAAGGGCCTGCCCCCTTGCTGAATCCATGGCAAGGGAGCTAAACGACACCGGATTCATCCTCAGGGGAGGTAGAGATGATGTGAACGGGATGCGATATCCCTGATTGATTACAGAAATCGTCCAGGAATCGGCCCCGAGTCGCTGCCACCTGTCTGCGCAACCTTGTAGGCATCCCCCCACTGGCGGACATGCAGGGGGACTGCCAATCCTAGCGTTTGTGGCCTCGGCTGCTACCTCTAGGATTCTTCCCTCCCCTGGAGGACTTCTTGCCTTTCTTGTCCTTGACCAGAAAGGGCTTAGACATCAGACATCACTGTCTTCGCTGCCGTTGTCGGTTTCGTGGTCTTGGTGGGACGTGGCTGCTAGAGGTTTATAGGGCTTGAATGTCACAGCCCTATGTAGGAGGGAGTCTTGACGACTTCCTCCACCTCTCAGCAGCCTGCTCCACGTCCTTAAGCTCAAACAGGTTCGTTACCATAATGGAAGAATGTCTGAGCCTGTAGATTTTGGTGCTAGGGGCCTCCCGGTATTGTCTTGGAGTCCTTCGACTCCCTCCTGTGAGGGATGCAGGACTCCAACAACGACGGAGGCAGGGTCTTTTCCACCCTTATTTGAGAAGACTTTACCGTGCGAGGTGGGGTTTCTCTCAATGGTGTGATGGGGGAACGTCTCACCTCACATGACTCTCCTGAGGACGGGAAATCCTCGTCCGAAGGGGAGGGAGAAAAGTCTGAGGGGGGAGGGTGCCTTCCTCGAAGACTTACGAGGAGACAGCTTGGTCTTCGGAGAATTTACCACGTCCGAAACTCCTCTTTTCCTCTTCAGGGGAGTAGATGCAGCCAAGGATTTGTGGCCCAACTCAGAGAGAACATGCTTGAAAGCCTGTGCTATCGCTCTGTTTAGAGCCCCAAACCAGGGCTGCAGGCTGACGGCTGCACTGTCAGACACTCCCTCTGGAGGGGAAGTCGCCTGTAAGAAGAAAGAAGATAAGGAAGAAATGTCCCTGGACCTTTCTGGAACCTTTCCCTCTACCGGCAAATGCGCTGTTCTTTCGGGGGGGGGGGGGGGGAGAATGCGGTGATGGGGCCCTTACTGCGCGATGCCCTGCAGCCTTGCGCCTTGGCAATTGCGCTGGGGAGCGCGCTGGTGATTGCGCACTAGTAGGTTGAAGGGTCAGCTGGCAGGACGATCAGGAACTGGGATGTGTCCTTTAAATAAGGGCGGGCATCCTCCGATGAGCACCGTAAGCAGGTCTGCTTAGAGTCCAGGACCAAAGTCCTTCGTTGCTGCGCAAGGTTGCGCTGGTTGATCGGTAGGTCAGCTGGCAGGACGATCAGGAACTGGGATGAGCCCTTTGGAAGGGCCAGCATCCACCGATGGGACTGTATAAGGTCAGTGTTAGAGTCCAGGACCGAAGTCCAAAGGACCACGTTGCAGCACAAGGTAGAGGTCACTGGAAGTTCTGCTTGATCCTCCGAGGCGGAGTCTCTATGAGAGACCTCTCCCGCGAACGAGAGAGGTGCCCTTCGTAGAAGAGACTTGAAGACACTCGTGATGATGCCCCTTAGGGCCGTTGGATCAGCAAGCTGATCTTATCAGTAGCGATCCTCCGAAGGAGTCTCTATGAGTGGTCTCTCTCGCGAACGAGAGAGGTGCCCTTCGTAGAAGAGACCTGAAGACACTCGTGGTGACGCCCCTTAGGGCTGGTGGATCAGCAAGCTGACCTTGGCAGTAGCGATTTTTCGAAGAGAAGTCTCTACGAGTGGCTTCTCACGAACGAGAGAGGTGACACTTCGTAGAAGAGACCTGAAGACACTCGTGGTGATGCCCCTTAGGGCTGGTGGATCAGCAAGCTGACCTTGGCAGTAGCGATTTTCGATGAGAAGTCGATATGAGTGGCCAGAGGTGAACACTTCGTAGAGGAGACTTGCCAAGACTGTGCTCCACCCCTGAAGGAAGAGAAACTCAGCAAGGGGGGGAGAAAAGTCTGGCCGCAGGGCAGCAACAGTCGTCGAAGGCGATGAATTTATTAAGGTATGGGAAGTTCTCCCTCTGAAGGGAGAAAATCTCACACCTGGGGAGGAAACCTCCCTCGGAAGGGAAGTTGTCCAACCCCTGGAGGCGAACCTCCATTAGCGTTCTAAGATAATCTGAAGTGCTGGCATATTGCCCATGACGACATCCTCTGAGGGACGGCAGCGACAGCAGAATCCCGAGGCATGAACAGGAGAGCTCTGCTTCGTTGGCACTCTTTTAGTCGAACGAAGAAAAACTGCATAGTTAACTGGGAAAATAAAATTAAATAATTATTTTAACAGAAATTCCCTAGGGAGGAACTCCAAAGAGGAACCCAGAGGGAAAAAAATAAAATAAGAATTAAGTATAAGCCCACCTTCCCCAGATGACATCGTTCAAGGTTCCTTGTAGGTGATTTGCATGAGATAGCCTTACAAACGCATCATTTTGGTGGTCATTGTCAGTGCGTGGTTGTTAAATATGAGGCAGTTGAGTCGGCCAAAGGCGGAGTGGGCTGCCCTGATCCTGTTCTCCACGTCCTTTTTGCTTGTGGGAGCTGATGTTAGGATGCTCACTAGGTAGGAGAACTGGTCCACCTGTTCTAACGGTTGGTCATTCACTGTTGTATTGAAGTTTGGGATGTTGGACGAGGGTCTTGGTTTTGTCTGTGTTGACTTGCATCCCAAAACGTTCGTAGGCAGAGTTGTATGCATCAGCTGACGACTGCAGGTCCTCTGCCGTCTGACCTGGGGTGGCATTGTCGTCAGCATACTGCAGTTTTCACACTGCACACAAGGTGGTCTTGGTTCTGGCGCGGAGTCTAGCGAGGTTGAAAACGCCTCCATCCATGCGGAAACGTAGGTCGACTGAGGGTGTGTCTGGGGGAATCTCGTTGAGCATTGCTGCAGTGTATAGCAAGAAACACGTTGGGGCCAGAACACAGCCCTGCTTCAGGCTGCCGTTGATGGGGAATGGGCCTGAAAGAGATTTCTGGTAGCAGACTCTCCCAACCATTCCCTCACGGAGAGCACGCACCAGCTTGACAAAATCGGGTGGGCAGCCATATCTTTTGAGGACAGCCCACATGGCAGGTCGAGGTACTTTGTCGAAGGCCTTTTTCAAATCCCAGAAGATGAACATTATGGCCTGTTGTTGTTCGAGGCTCTTCTCTTGTAGTTGTCGCGCGCAGAAGATCACGTCTATGGTCCCGCGGGAAGGTCGAAAGCCGCACTGGGACTCTGGCAGGACATCTTCTGCGAGAATAAGGAGGCGGTCAAGGAGAATCCGAGCGAAAATCTTACTCGCGATGCTTAGTAGTGATATTCCCCGGTAGTTGTTACAGTTCTCCCTGTCTCCCTTCTTGAAGATGGTAATGATGTTTGCATCGCGGAAGTCACTGGGGAGGGTCTTGATCTCCCATATTTTGCGGAAGTCACTGGGGAGGGTCTTGATCTCCCATATTTTCAGTATAAGGAGCATCAAAAGGTTCCTCAACCCAGGGCCATCGTGAGTGAAGAGCTCCAACAGGATGTTGTCTGCCCAGGGCCATCGTGAGTGAAGAGCTCCAACAGGATGTTGTCTGGCCCTGGGGCTTTGCCGGGCTTCATGCGCTGCAGGGCCTTGTTAAGTCCTGGATGGAGGGTGGTAGTGCCATCCAGTGACCGACGGGAGGCTGCGGGGTCATTCGCAGGAGATCGTCTGGGGTGTCTGCTTGGTCATTGAGGAGGTTCTCAAAGTGAGACCTCCACCTGGCCAGGATGCCCTCGCTGTCGGTGATGGTCGTGGCCTCATCCGCATCCTTCAGGCCGCCCACTGATGACCGTGTGGGACCGAATATTTCCTTTGTTGCTGCATAGAAGCTGCGCAGGTCACGTTGGTCAGCGAAACTGTATTTTTGCAGCTTTTCTTTGCCACCAGGTGTTCTGGGCTTCACGGATCCCTCTTTGGCAACCAGCTTTAGCCACCTTGTGAGCACATTTGTTAGCTGCTGTTGGTTGGTTTTTCAAAGTCAGGCGTGCTTGTCGTTTGGTTTCAATGAGAAGAGAGATGGTAGCATCATTCTCATCAAACCAATCCTGCAGTTTCTTGGTGGTGTAGCCTAGTGTTTCCTCCGGGGTACGGGCCATGGCGTTTCTGAGGGTGGTCCAGTGGTGCTCAACAGTGGCCTGACCCACGGGGTCTGCGAGGTGTCATTCGCAGGCCTCCTTGTAGTTCAGTGCCACCTGTGGGTTGCGGAGCTTACTACAATCAAAGCGTTGCTGTGGTACTCTGTCAGGTACCCTTCTGGGTGGTTGTAGGATCGTCACGGAGAGTCGGGAGACGAGGAATCTGTGGTCCGTCCAGCAGTCGTCCGCTCTAGGCATGGATCGGGTGATGCAGACGTCTCCTCGGTCTCTGGCTCTGGTCAGGAAGTAGTCCAGGGTGTGCCAGTGTTTAGACTGTGGGTGTCTCCATGTGCTCTTTTGTCGTTTTGGTTGGTAACTGGAATATGGTGTTGGTTATCACAAGTTGGTGTTCTGCACACAGACACAGTAGGAGTTGGCCATTGGTGTTGCAATTTCCAATGCCATGGCGGCCGATGATTCCCTCCCACAGGCGATGGTCTTTGCCTACTCGGGCATTAAAGTCGGCAAGCACAACGAGCTTGTCGTTGGCGGGTACTGCCTGATGGTGCGGTCGAGCTGGGTGTAGAAGGCAGCTTTGTCATCATTGGTTGAGGTCATAGTCGGGGCGTAGACAGAGATCAGGGTGAGGTGTCTGTCCCGCGTGATGGGGATGCGGACAGTCATCAGGCGCTCACTGATGGCCTTGGGAGCAAGGTTGTGCTGCTGCACTAGCTGGGAACGGATGGCGAAGCCGACACCGTGGATGCGAGGCTCCTCTAGGGCTTTGCCTTTCCAGAAGATGGTGTAGCCTGTTCCAGCTTCCCTGATGTTGCCCTCTTCGTGTAGTCTAGTCTTGCTAAGAGCCGCCACATCAACATTGAAGCGGGCTAGCTCCTTGCAGACGAGGGCTAGCTCCTTGCAGACGAGGGCTGTACGTCGTTCCGGGCGGTTGGTGTTAGTCACGGCTAAAATACTCCAACAACAACAACAATGAAAAAACCGTCAGTTGTTGTTGTTGTTGGTGATAGCTCGTCTCACTGTCCTTACACTGTAACTGCAAGTAGTTCTAAGAAGTAAAGTAACTCACAAGGGCTGATAAACTTCCAAAGGGAATTTTATACTCAATGTATAAAATGTTCTATATAAACTGTTTTGAGGGTATAATTTTGTTTGTTTTGGGCCAAGTGAAAAGCAACCGTGTTTTACTCAGCTTGCATTGCAATCAGTACAGGATTTATATTTTCTAATTGGTCATTTGGAATCTTCCTATTATTAATAATCCAATGTAAATCAGGATTGTTCACATCAATTTTTCTCTTAGGAACATTTTTTATAAGAACAGCTTAAATTAATGATAATAATAATGGATAATTTCAGGTTGTGATTGATAAATATCGTGAAACTATTAAATAATAATAATAATAATAATAATAATAATAATAATAATAATAATAATAATAATTCAAATTACTCATGTTTAATTAATACCCACTATTGCTTAAGAAATGTTCTTAGGGGATTTTTTTTTGTAACTTAGGCTATATTGAACTAAGGAATAGCTTTACTGACATACATACATTTACTGAGGAAATGATGGAGAGGTTTATTTTATAATTTATTTACACTCTCGACGGCTATTGTCAACAAACAAAATCGCAGGTGGATGGCTTAACAGAAATGACTTTCTAATTAATCGATTTGTCTGTTGATATCGCCGATTATAACACCATCAAACTACACTGTAGTCATGCACCTTCTGGCATATAACTATCAATCCATAAACTAGCTCCACTAACCTTAACTTATGCCGACGATTGTTACCCGAGTCAGTTGTGCAGAGCCATGACTTATTATCCATTTGTTCTGATGAAGAAAGGGAACGTTAGACACTTTCTATAAATAAACCCACTTGCCTCAGATGGCATGTGAAAAATTCACACTTTACGAATCAAAATATCTCTATATAATGAGAGAACGATCGTTGGACAATTTGAAAACTACCCATTCTTTAGCCTCTACCCTCCTACCACACTTCCTTAACACAAGTCGTTGTTATATTATTATATACCATAATACCAATACCATATTAGGTGTGACAAGGTGTCGCTGATGCCATCTATTGGCTCTTAAGTAAAACTCGTAACGATGTAAGGGAAGGAGCTAGAGAGAGTATGCAATTATTCCTTTCGTTTTATAATTATGTTATTTTCCACTCAGTTCTTACGAACAATTCATGTTACACCATGAAACGTGTTAATTACCTTCTGGTTTCATGAAAAGGGTAGTTGGAAATCACACCAAATAACTTGCAGTACTTGACTATCTCACCAATTTCAGTACATATGGCACTATCTGGCAAACCCCCTTACCCCCAATGTAATTGAACTACCGATTGTTTGTCGAGGAAATATTTCTGACATTTATTGTAAAGTTTACAGTTTCCTCAGGAGAAACGAAGTTATTGCTTAGACAACAGGGAACACGAGCTCACGTCATTCAGTTTTATAGAAAATGTTTGCCCTAATAGCAGCAGAAATAAAGTAATAGAAATTAAAGCGAGGCGATGATGGGAGTAATTGGCAGTTTCACACTACTACTGAGGCCATCTAATGGCCATGAAAATAATGAGTAGAGCTCTTTAATCCTTGCGTTCTGGAATTTTCCGTACGCAAATTTGGTTAAAATTGGCTTACTTAATGGGAACTGAATTTAATTTATACCTGCCACACATATTTCTGCACTAGTATCAATCTATTACCCTTTTTCAATTATATATAATTATTCGCGTAAATGGAACAAGGGACACGTGCTGCCATCTTTTTGCAAGTAGAAGAACTCTGGTTCTGTTCAAATTCTGAGAAGTGTGTGATTACTAAAACATACTCTCATGGTAGTTAATAGAAAAAAAAAATAATTTCCAATGATACTATGTTTATTCTGCCCTTTTTAGCTCTAAGTTATTGTAATTATATGTAAAACTAAAATATATAGACCAGATCCCATTAATCTAAAAGCATGAAGTTAGAATTCGGCCATAAAATAAAAACTCCCGAATTTAATCGAAATCTTTTACGTCATTAGATTGAATGGCCTCATTAGCTCTAGTGCCTGGCTTTTGGTCCAGAATTTAAAATCCAAAGCAATACAAACATACTTTTTGACAACTTACAGAAATTAAGACAAAATCTTCACGCAAACTTCCGTGAACATTAATAAAATCCAAACTAAACCAATCATATACAAAAAGAAAAAAAATAGTTAAGCAAAAACTTTATGCCTACTGTACTTCCGTGAAAATAAAAAAAAGCCAGAATTACAAACTTTTTAAAGAGAAAATAGATTATCGAACATGGTTTACAACTGAAGTTAGAAATGATCTACTGTACTAGCTGTAGTAAAAAAGAATGGGAGAAATGCCAACGTAGATATATAGATCGAATGTCTAACCCCTTAAAATCAAAACCATAGAAAATAAGTGTTATTACCTCCTCCAAAAGTTATATAATCAAGTCTGTTTATTTATTTATTACCTCCGTCAAGGGTGTTATAAAATAGAATATGCTTATTAATTCATTTGTCTTTGTGTCTGTGGACAGGATTGCGTCAATACTACAATGGATTTTTGACGAAATTTTCACCCCAGATTGATCTTAGGTCATTGACGACCCTATTAAATTTTGGAAACGATCCAGATCTTAGGCCATGACTTCGCCGAATAAAATTTGGACATAATTCGGATCAGGAGTTTAGATCAGAGGCAAATCTCATGTCTTTGTGTCAACGTCACCCTTTGACGGAGGTCGGAAATCTCTAGATTGTTCTTATCTGTTTATTTGTCTGTGTGTCTACCCGTCTGTCTGTGACAGGACTACATCAAAACTACTCGGCGGATCTTGGCAATTTTTTTTACCACAGATAGATCTTAAGTATTGGACGACCCCATTAAATTTTGAAGATGATCTGGATTCCTATTTTTTTGCCATTTTAAAGATAACATCAAAACAATTTTACGGATTTTGACGAAATTTTCATCACGAGATTTTAGGCAATGGATGACTCCTTTAACCTTTGGAGATGATTTGGTTCCAGATCCGGATTTGCATATTTTGTCTGTATCTGTGGACAAGATTACGTCAAAATTACTCTACGGAAGAAATTTTCACCACTGACCTAAAGTCATGGACAGACCTATTAAATTTTGGAGATAATCCGGATCCGGATTTGCATTTTTTGCCATTTTAAAGATACGGATTTGACGAAATTTCCTACACAGATAGATCTTAGGCCATGGACAACTCCATTGACCTTCAGTAGAGGTCAGAAATCTCCGATTGCTTTGGTTAGTTATAAAATTAGTCTTGGGTAGTATCATGCCCTCTGTACCACAGATTTCCACTGTCTTGGGTTACTTTTACTTTTAGGGGTTTATTTCTCGCCCTCCATCAGACACTATAAGAGTCTGTTCAGGCGGGCCTTGGTGTGTGAAAATAATTTCTTTCCAGTTAATATTTTGCTCTGTATCTTTTCAGTTATTCGCTAGCATTTGTATTCAGGCTTAATGGTTTTCAGATCACTATTATAACACTTTCCAAAGAGATAAGGCTTCGGGTTTTTCTTGAAAGCTGCCACATTTTTTGCTATTCTTGACATCAAGTGGAAGGTCGTAGAAGTCTCGGTGCAGCATAACAAAACGTTCTTACTCCTATTGCATGATTCACACTAATTTCGAATAGTCTTTATGGGTCTTCAGCATGTCTAACTCTTACAGCAGCGCTAGTAACTTGAGGGTAGGGGACCAAGCAATCACGAAGATATTTAGGCTTATCACTTGTAAGAGCTTTGCGAGTCAACAAACAAATTTTAAATTCAATTCTAGCCTTAACAGGTAACCAATGTAGATCGATCAGTGCAGGAGTTATTCTCTCCCGAAATTTAATGCCCTTTATCAGTCTAGCCGCCCGGTTATACACATTTTGAAGCTCTCTTAGCAGTGTTTTAGTAGTGTGTTAGAGTTCTCTTGCTTGAGGGTACAATCAGGAATATCATTCTAGGATTCCTCATTTCCTTTTCTCTCTGGGATATTTTCCCTGTTGGAGCCCTTAGGATAATAGCATCCTGCTTTTCCAACTAGGGCTCTTGCTTAGCTAGTGATGATGATGACGAGAGAAAAAATCCAAGGTTGTGACAAATTTAAATCATGCCTGCAGGCTAAATAGGCAATGATGTCAGTTGTTCAGTAAACCTATAACATCTCTACCGCGTTTATGCAATGTATGTAATGAAATGATTGCAAACTCTACTTTATTGCAAAGTACTTAGAAACAGAACATCCAACAGGGAGATTGTGGGGTCAATGAACGTCATTGATCACTCTGGGAATTATTTGCCCCACTTAAGCTTTCTCCCTTGCAATTCTCTTCTTTTTTTTTCCATCTCATGGCCAAACCTTTTTTAATTTACAGCACAGTTTTAGCGTTTTCAATTTGCTTTTCAGTGCCGAATAACTTCATGTTCCCAACGCTGTATTTATGAATGCCCCAAACTATAAATCCATTACAAACTAAAGCCATTAATGACCAAAGAAAACACATCTTCACTCGGTTCATCGTTTCCATTGGCTCGTTTGGAAGAGGGTTTAAAAAGATAGTCTCTGGATAAAATCTATAGGTTAAGTCTTTGATTGTCACTTGAACCGAGAAGCACGAATTACACGCAAAAACAAAAATTGAGCAAAAGCACTGTAAAACCTTAAAAAAAAAAAAAAAAAAAATATCACAACAATACCGAGGCTCCCAGATAATCTCCATCAAGGTCTATAACATATTTAGACCTCTATCTCCACACACGTTCACAGCCAGATTTTATGTAAATGCTATCGATACGGATGAGAATATAGTCAGTCTAGATTCTAATGCTATTTTTTTTTTTTTTTTTGCAGCCGAGAGTCAGTCCTGATATTAATATTCTTCTTGCAGATGTAACGCTACTGCTGCAGCCGACTAATGCTATTATCAGAGCTGACAAAGAGTCAGTCCCGAGGCCCCAAATGCTACTGCTGCAGATGAGAGTCAGCCCTATTATCAATGCTGTTGCTGAGGCGTTTAAAGAGTCACCACAGAGAATAAGGCTATGGCTGCATTTGAGAAATGCTACTAATGTTGCAGCTGGTAAAGTCATCCCCGATGCCATTGCCTTTATTGCAGCTGACAAGTCACCTTGCGTGCTAATGCTATGGTTGCAGCTGACAGACGTCAGGCCTGCTGCCAAGGCTATTGCTACAGCCGACTAAAAAGGCAGGAACAATACTAGGTGCTACTATAGCGTGAGGTCTACCGCCATATGTCGCCTACCCAGGCAGAGGGTGAGGTCTACCACGCGACAAGCTTGGACCTTCCGCAACCTTAATGCCATGGGGTACCAGCAATCTACAGTGAACCACCAGCAATATTATGTGGATCCTGCGACAGGAGCACACACACAGGCAATTGAGCGATCGTGGTTGGACGCTAAAACGATGATTCTGAAGAGATTAATGCGAGGTGTTTGTCGTCAGCTGTTCCAGTCTCATCTTTATTTTTGCTGGAAGGTGATGAGAAAAAATTCCAATGATCTATTTGTGTCTTTCTTAGTAGATGTACGAAGTGTGTACCGCTAGGATAAATGTATGGAAATATATGATAACATGTTTATTTCTACCTTTATTCCTTTTTTTAATGTAATTAGAAATCCAATTATCTATTTAAGTCATTTCTAAGATATGTTTAAATGAAGTGTTTATTGCTTAAACAAATGTATGAAATGTGTTTTATCTATGAGGGACGAATAATTTAGCAGTAGACCGATAACATGTTTATTTTTACCTTTATTCTTTTTTTTAATGTAATTAGAAATCCAATTATCTATTTAAGTCATTTCTAAGATATGTTTAAATTAAGTGTTTATAGTTTTGTATCGCTAGAATAAATATGGAAATATCTGATAACATGTTTATTTTTACCTTTATTAATTTTTTTTCAATGTTATTAAAATTCCAATAATAACAAGTGAGCAAGTCCTGAACGCGGACATGGTCCTCGTAGAGGACATACCTCCGCCAAGGTGACCTAGAGCGCCATATGTCCTAGAATCATGAATTGATGTGACTTCGACCTTCACATGACCTTGACCTTCACGTGACCTTCAAGTGACCTTGACCTTCACGTGACCTTGACCTTCACATGACCTTGGCTTCAAGTGACCTTGATCTTCAAATGTACTTGACCTTCACGTGACCTTGACCTTCAGGTGACCTTGACCTTCACGTGACCTTGACCTTCACGTGACCTTGACCTTCAAGTGACCTGCTTGACTTTTGACCTTCAAGTGATCTTTGTTCATTTGCCACTGATACTTAATATGACATTGATATAATGCACCAATATGACCTTGACCTTTGACCTTTATAAATTTGAACATCACCCATGGGTTGCGCCTGGACTAGGACTTCCCTGTTGGCTTATGCAAAAGTCAGTGCTTTATTTCTGTCTCTTGATATGGCCACTTATGTCATAGTGACACCAGTGACCCCTGTGACCTTGACCTTGGGGTGACCTTGACCAAAATTTAATCAGTTCTTCCATACACATTGGGGAACTACTTGGCCTTGACCTTCAGGTGACCTTGACCTTCACGTGACCTTGACCTTCACGTGACCTTGACCTTGGGGTGACCTTGACCAAAATTTAATCAGTTCTTCCATACACATTGGGGAACTACTTGGCCAAGTTTGAAGTGATTCCGTGTAGAAATGTGGCCTCTACGTTGTCCACAGACAGACAGACAAACAAACAAACCGAACCGAAAACATACCCTCCTGGCGGAGGTAATTATCATTTTAAGACATTTCTAAAATATGTTTAAATTGAGTGTTTATTGCTTAAAAAAATGTATGAAATGTGTCTTATCTATGAGGGACGAATAATTCAGCGGTAGACCTCACGCTATAGTGCTAACTGGAGGTAGACCTCACGCTATAGTGTGGTAGACCTCACGCTATAGTAGCACCCAATACTAATTCTGTAATAAGAGCTAATGATGTTAATGGTGCAACTGACAAACAATCAGCTGTACTACTAATGCAATTCTTTTATTATTCATTTGATTGTATTATTGTTACTAGCCAAGTTATAACCCTGGTTGGAAAAGCAGTATGCTATAACCCCAAGGACAGCATCAGGGATAGTAGCCAAGTGAGGAAAGGAAATAATCCCAAGGACACCAACATAGAAAGTAACTCGGTGAGAAAAGGAAATTGAGGAACAAACTAAATTTAATTATATACTGAATAAAAGATTAAATATCTTAAGATCAGTAACAACGTTGAAAAAGATCAGTCAAACATAAACTGTTCATCAGAGAAATAAATATAAAAAGTTTGAGCATCCGAATTTAAACTGATTAAATCGCCACATTAGAAAGATCATTCCACAATGTGGTTACGACTGGAATAAAATTTCTAGAATACTGTAATAGTATTGTGCCTTATGATTGAAAAGGCAGGACTAATAGAATTGACGGCACACCCAGAGTCTGGGAAGCTCTGAATGTAATGCATGGTCTAGAATAGATTATGAAAAAGTCTAGGACTCTAGAGCAACATGCAAAAAGAAAGCGAATTAGAAAAAATCCGTTGACCGATCAATATAATTCATAGTTATTTTAAGATTCCGAAGCCCTAACCTTTGACGTTTGATTAAGTTTGTAGTAATACAAGACTGCATTGAATAAATAACCTGATAAAAGCTTAAAATTCTTACTTCGATTATAAAGGGGTGCAAGGAAGTTAATCTTATGAATATTGTATTTATGTCAAGAGGCTGATTTTTGTATATAAAAACTGAATTTACACTACGGTTTATCTACTATCTTGTCTATGTTTAGTCTAACTTGAATAACAGGTACAATTCTCATTCATTAGGTCTGTTATTCTTGGGAGAATCAAGAAAGAAGAATTCTTCAAATCCTTTGAACCAATGGAAGAAGAATAGAACAGAATTCAAATGTATAGGTACGAAATGTTAATTA
Source organism: Palaemon carinicauda (assembly GCF_036898095.1). NCBI lineage: Eukaryota > Metazoa > Arthropoda > Malacostraca > Decapoda > Palaemonidae > Palaemon > Palaemon carinicauda. The sequence continues at coordinate 150,383,217 of NC_090733.1, forward strand.
ATACAAAAAAAAAAATAAGTAAATAAAAAACACCGAAAAACGGCAGGACTAAAATTGAATGACCTATGGAAACATCTTATCACTTTACGACGGTGGCACAGTTAAAAGAAAATAGATAAAGTTATTAAAGACTGCAAGGGTAAAATAAATCCAAGAAGGTGAAATTCAAATTTCTTAAAGTTCAGGTTTGTCCAATTATCTTTTTTCCTGTTTGGTTTACTTTGACATATTAAGGTCTGTTGAAAGACTAGTAGGGATTGGCGCCTGTCCGTAACTGCGTAATTCCACCGGGTGACTTGCATAATGGCATTATAATAGCGATTCACACACAATACGCAGTTTTTCTGGATCCGACTAAAGGGGAACTACAGACGTTCTGAGAAATGTAGCGGGCGCACTGCATGACAACACAGAGTTGAAGCCGTTTACTGTTTAAGTACGTGATGACAGACACTTCAAAGCCTTAATGAGCTTAAAAGGATTTTATATATGTGTTAATAAGCCCCACTTCCCCATCTACATCAAATCCCCTCAAGAAAAAAATGGACAAACAAAAAGAAACAAATTACTGATGATGGATTACGAGACCGGGAAGTGTACAAGAAATTGTGGCGCGCTCAGTCAAGAGCGCCACCAAGGTCACCTGGGGTACGGTCTTGTTTGGCCTCCAGCAATTTCTTGGGCAAGAGATCTTGTGCTGGTCGAGAGGAGGAGGAGGAGGGGCAAGGGAGTGGGGTTTGGGTACCAGCCACGAGAGCAAACCTCGTAAGGAGGCAAACCCATGGATCCACCCATTCATTGAGGCCGCGCCTCCTCATTCATTTCTCGCGGCTAAAGAAATCATTCATCTTCTTCGTCGGCTGATGGACGGCTGGAAAGTGGTTATTCATTCAGCTCAATGAGAAGGTTTTCACATGGTTTCGCCACTTCTGACCGTCATGTTCTCTTTAAATAAGACTACGGGAAGACTTTTTTAAATGGCTCTTATGAAAAAGAATTTTTTTTACACCCATTAAGAAATGGAGGCTACAATGTTATCGAAAGTGCACGGCTAAAATTCTATTTCTAAACTTGAGCGAGATTGGATTATTTATCAAAGTTAAGTTCATATCATGATTAAAATCTTCATAGATTCTTTAACGCTACTTTTAAATCTTTCAACAGAGTAATTTTCGAAAAGAAAAAAAAAATATTTGCAGTTTTTTCCGTTGCGACTACATTGCTTCTTACCGAGTCACTGAAATTTAGCTCACAATTTTAGGAAATTTAACATTATCAAAACTTTCATGGTACCAAATTATACAGTCCAATACATATATTATCTAAATATTTCTAATCTCCATAAGAAACGACAATTTAAGCTAGAAGAAAAATAAACCGACATATTAACTGCATCTAAAGTTGATTTCACAAAGATTCAATAATTTGAATCGATTATCTGAATACTGTTCATGAGCCTACTTTTTTTTTTTTTTAACTTTATAACTAAATATATAAGACGTACAATGTTGCGTGGTCCTTGCAAATGCCGAGCAGAATCTAATACTCTCCCCGCACAAGAAAAGAGAATGAGTTTGCAAGCAATTTTAGAGATCCAAACCTTTCTTCAACCATCTTGGACCGTCTGCGAGACATGAAAGGCAGTACTACGTGACATTGGACAGCTACGTCTTTGGGAGAGTCAAAAGTAACAAGAGTCCGTTTTCCACGGCAGTTTTCCTTTTGGCAAGTTTTATTGAGAGAGAGAGAGAGAGAGAGAGAGAGAGAGAGAGAGAGAGAGAGAGAGAGAGAGAGAGAGAGAGAGAGAGAGAGAGAGAGAATATATACAGTATAAACATTGCTAGCACTTTTATTGCTATTGTGATTCAGGCTTGGCGACTACCACGTAGTCTAAGAAGACTTCTTACTAGAAAACTTGAACTAACTAGAAAACTTGAACTAAAAATTGCGAATACATATTTATTGTTTTGTCGGTGTATTACAAGACTGCAAAACCAGTATTTCCTATTATCAATCAGATTTGCAAAGATTATGCAAGTTTTTGTTTACATTATTTATGGACGCCCTACGCAGCTTTTTTTTTTTTTAAATATAAATTTGTTTTGTTTTTATTTGAAGGCCACCGTTCAAGAGTTTTTCTTTCATTTATCAGGCATTCAGCTTTTTCTTCTGGACATGTTCAGTCTTTTTCCTGGAGATTCGTTGTCTACCTTAGGACATAAAATGTTTTCTTCTTCTACCATTAGGAGTCAACTCTGTTGGAATTTGTTTCGAGCTGAATTTTGGTGTACAATAATTAGAGGATATACAGTAGGTAGCCAATCCTAAGAACGAAATTGAAAAAAACTACTTGGGGATTCTGTGTAATTGGAAGGAACTATTGAGGTTATGAAAAACTAACTATTCTAAAGCCTACCTACTGCTACCTCCTTAGTCTTCCTACAATTACTCTTATTACCAGTACTAATGAATGTCTACCAGTACCTGCCAATGCTACTGCCAATATTACATATTCCCTCCTCCTCCTCCCTCTCCTACTACTACTACTACTAATACTACTGCTATTACTACTACTACTACTAATTAAAGTCTCCAATACTACTTCTCAATTCTAACTACTGCAGTACCAGTGCTTTCGCATTTCCTGCACAAGTCCTGCCTTGGATCCACCAATAGTAATGAAACGCAGGAGAGTTTTATTGAAGGTTTGAGTGGATCACGGGATCATATTTTTTTTTTCAACATTTTCTTTCAAATCTTTAATTTTAATAACCTTACATTATTTGGAGCATTACATTATCAAAATTACTTTTTCTTATCCCTTAGTAAAGATGCCAAAGTCTTCAGAATCTGTCTTTACCCGTTACCAATTCCAAGCAAAAATGGTCATAGTTTGAGACTTGCCCAGACTTCAGGTTGACTTATTTTTTCTATTGTCCCAAGAAGCACAAGATTACACATTTATCAGTCTTCTTAAACTAGTTGTTACGGGGATTCTGGTTCAACTAACATAAGGCACCACGGGATGTTTTACTATAAATCAATTATTTGGGCATTGCTGTACAATTATCAATAGTGTGTCAAGTTTAATAATCCATTTATAGGAGTAAGATCGAAAGGTAACAGCTGCAAGGTAAAATATTTGAAGTGGTTTTAACATAGAATCTATTTTTTCATCGTGTAACGTAAGGGCATAAAAAATCACTTCGAAACTTTGGATACCAGCCATTGGATCCTTCTCTCTGGTTACGGTTTATTTTCCTTTTACCTACACATACACCGAATAGTCTGGCCTATTCTTTACAGATTCGCCTCTGTCCTTATACACCTGACAACACTGAGAGTACCAAACAATTCTTCTTCACCCATGGGGTTATTGTACTGTAATTGTTCAATGGCCACTTTCCTCTTGGTAAGGGTAGAAGAGACTCTTTAGCTATGGTAAGCAGCTCTTCTAGGAGAAGGACACTCCAAAATCAAACCATTATTCTCTAGTCTTGGGTAGTGTCTTAGCCTCTGTACCATGGTCTTCCACTGTCTTGGGTTACAGTTCTCTTGCTTGAGGGTACATTATTCTATTTAATTTCTCTTCCTCTTGTTTTGTTAAAGTTTATATAGTTTATATAGGCGATATTTATTTTGATGTTACTCTTCTTAAAATATTTTATTTTTCCTTTTTCCTTTCCTCACTGGGCTATTATCCCTGTTGGAGCCCCTGGGCTTATAGCATCCTGCTTTTCCAACTAGGATTGTAGCTTAGCAAGTAACAATAATAATAATAATAATAATAATAAATACTTATCCCCGTGATATATGCTTCTGCAACTCTACAAGAACAATTTTCCTAACTAGAAGATAAAAATGTGACAGTCGATATAAAAAATAATAACACTGGGTCGTCATAGGCTAGCCCTGGAGACTGGGAAACCATTCATTATCGAAAGATTACAGATAGTGGGGCAAGCTATATTTTCTTAATTCGCAGATTTCAAAACAGACTCTACTAAAGTAAATGTTGGTATCTTAACTGGTCCGACGAATATCGTTAGCTTAATTTATTTTTCTATGTAGGTGGAGAAGATGCAAGACTAGTTTTCTTCTCATTCAGCCAAGGAGGAGTATCAAGCTTGTTACGGCCCCCCGCCTCACTTCCACCCCGAGGGGAGGGCGGTTAGCTAACGCTACGGAGTTTGGACGAAGAGAAATAACTATTTTTTTTTTTTTTTTTTAAGATTTGGAAAAAAGTACTAACGCGTAGTAAGTTAACTATTAATCCGTTGCTTTGCTCTTGTTTATTTCGCAGTTCAGCATTGCTAGTTTTAAATGTCATTTCTCTTGTTTTGTTAATTCATGCAACCTAACGGTATCTGTCCCCACTCATTTTTTTAAAACAAAATCTGTCAAAAGTTGATAAAATATGAAAAAAAAGTTTAATGCTATACATCAATTAGGTTGCTGAAATCTTTTACACATGCGAAGAGTAGAGAGAGAGAGAGAGAGAGAGAGAGAGAGAGAGAGAGAGAGAGAGAGAGAGAGAGACTGCACCTCAGATACGAAAAACTGTTTGTGCCGGTGTAAAACGGAAGGCATCAGATAATATCAGAAATTGACCATTGTGGATGTTACAACGAGAGGGAAAAAGGATGTATAGGGAAGATCTGGTGGCGACGAGATGCAATGTTGATTTTCAGAGGTTGGATGGGTTGAAAGAACCAGAGGTGGGTGGGTGGGTGGGGGGGGGGGGGGGGGGTGGGGGGCAAAGAGGTTGTGTTTGCGATCGCTTCCTTCAGGGTGTTAGCTCGCTCGCTACCAGATCACCTTGACTACCTGCTCGAGGCTTTGGGAGTTCCCTACTACTACTGCTGCTGCTGTTGCTTCTCTTCCCAGCTTCTACTGCGGAAGATATTCCTACCGCTAGTGTCTAGTGCCACTGGATTTCTCCATGTTGCTGGGTCAGAGGTCATCGGGAAGTCAAAACTAGTAACCAACTGATCACAGTATTCGATGGTCAATAGGAATTTATGAACTAACAGCTAGGAGTTAAAGACGAAATTACCTGCGCATTAAAGTAGCAAACACAAGAAGGCAGTTTATAATTTAGAGAGAGAGAGAGAGAGAGAGAGAGAGAGAGAGAGAGAGAGAGAGAGAGAGAGAGAGAGAGAGTGTGTGTGTGTGTGTAAAATGGTACGATCTAAATTGCAAATAACAGGTTCAACTAGTATTTAACCAGTTACAGAAGAGAGAAACATGTACTGCATTGTGAACAAAAATCTCACGAATAACGTGTATAAGATTTCCTGGAGCCTTCTACCAAAGAAAGCAACCAACTTCACGGAGAACTCAACCTGGCTGATGACTTAGTCCTAGACCTTGATAGCTCAGAATGGCCTCCAAGCCCCAGTTCCCTACCACGTGGTTAATGATCCATAGATCAAAAGAGATATATTATACATCGACCTCGAGGGATAAAAAGCACTCTATTCTGCATTATTTACTCTGTTTTGAAGCTTGCAATATTTGAATAATGAACTGGAAAACGAAAACATGCAAAATTAACAAAAAAGCCTCCTGGATCCGAAATGCCTCCTGGATACAAAGATTTTCGTTTTCCTTTGGCTGCAACACTTGAACGTTAAGAAGTTGTAGAGTTCTCAAAATTTCGCAGAACTGGTGAAAGATGCAATTTTGGAAGAGATTGACCGGAAAGTCGTTTGCTTTTATGGGTTCTTAGGCAAAAGGCAATGAAGAATGAGAGGCGGGAGGTGGGGAAATGGCAGGACCTGTGCAGAGGCACTTGGGTGAAGTGCATCAAGATATTTTTATGATACTGATTGTCTTACCTTTCATGTGTCAGATAAATTTGCATTGCATCATTCCAATCAATTTTATTCTCACAAGTTAACCGAATAATGAAAATATGATTAGGAAAAACCTCTGAGAGAGAGAGAGAGAGAGAGAGAGAGAGAGAGAGAGAGAGAGAGAGAGAGAGAATCATTGGAATTGATGCTTTCTTTAGATTAATGTTGCAATGATTATTTGGTCGAGTCTGTCCTCAAATGATAAGAAATTAGCTGCATGTATCTCCTAAATTAACAACTAGATTTGATTAATATATATAAAATATATTTTTCTCTTTCAGCACCGAATTTAAATAATCCTAGTGGACAAATATAATAAATAACACGGAGCTGTAAATGAAAATCTGAAAATTAAACCTGTAGATATAAACTATAATCTTACAGGCAAATTAAACCTAAAAAACTAAAATATCCGACTGAATATTATGAAATGTAAAAGATTAAGTGAAAAGCCGAAAAAAAACTTACAAAGTAGAAATTTATAAAATAGAAAGCTAAACAGAGAATTTTGCTTGCGGTTCAAAAACCTCAATCAACAATGAAACTAGATTTCAAGTACAGTACCTTCATCACTTCGCATAAAATAAAAATAACTAGAATCTCCAATCGGTAGAGCGCATACCGTTGCCTATATCATATTTTATATTTCAAGATAGGCAAATGAATTAGGCACATTTGGCAAAAGCTTCATGCAAATTGGATGGAAATTGACCAAGATACAGCAAAATGAGTTTTTTGACCTTTTCGTTACCTTGACCTTGACCTTTGACAAAATCACTTCCAAAATCTAATCAAATCGTCCTTAGATCATGGCCAATCGTCCCAATCAATTTCATGATGTTAGGTAAAAGAGATTTTGAGTTATGCGACTTCTAAATACATAGTTAAACAGACACACAAACAATGGTAATGACATCACTATATCATATTGTATATCAAAAGATAGGCAATTGAATTATGTACATTTGGCACTAGTTTCAAGCAAATCGGATAAAAAATTGACCACGATATAGCAAAAAGAATACTTTTACCCTTTCTTCATCTTCACCTTATGATCTAATTACTCTTACAATCTAATCAAATTATCCTTGGATCATCGCCAGTCATCTCACAAAACTTCATGAGATTCGGTCAAATGAGTTGCGAGATTCGTTCTTGACCTTTACGTGACCTTGGCTTTAAAATTGTCCTTGGATCATAGCAAATCATCCCACAAAATTTTATTAGAATCGGTCAAAGAGTTTTTGAGTTATGCTTATCACAAACTCAAACAGACAACGCCTATCTAAACATAACATTCGCTGCAACGAAGTTGGCGAAGGTAATGATACTGATAAAGAATCGGAACAGTACTGAAAGGCCTCTGCATCGATTAGGTAGATTAATGCATTAACGTTGTGGAACTCTGTCATCAACCAGTACAATATTGTTCCATTGTAGATTTATTCTAAAAAGTGGATGGCCATAAGTCTTTCCTAATCAATGCAACCTTCTACAAATTGCGCATTTTACGGTAACCATATCAATAAAGGCCTCGAAATAAAATTCTGCCATGGTATATTAAGGTTAGAACCGGATTCCCGCATTTCATAATTGACGGAAGGATGGAAATTATGAGGATGCATAATTTACTAACAACAATCTCAATATACCCTCGCCATGGAATTGCCTACGGTAAAGGATTTATCCAAAGGAATGCTAAAAGCTATTATAACGTAAATTTGGTCAGGAAATGTACCATTTTGGCTTAAAATTTTAACATCGGATTTAAAATTCAGATTTAGTATTTTCGTACTTAGTTTTATAAGAAGCCTCGGAATTTAGCAATTAAGCCCTTTAGATTGAATATTACCCTACGGAGACTTAAAACATTTATAGATATTGTACAAAAACGAGCTTTACTGAAAGGAATATGTATAAATGGAGTCATACCCTTATCTGTCAACGTAAAAAAATACTATTTAAACTTAAATAACCATGAAATAAATTCGATAGAATATCAGCATTGATGAACCATAGAACTAAAAGATTACTATAACCAAATGATATAAAGTATAACAAAATAACCCAAAGGAATATAAGAATCAAGACAGTAATGAAAAATTGTACAATCATTAAGCAAAAACAAATTTAATCGACTGAGAGTAACATAAAACAAAAGTGTCTGATAAAAATAACATAAATCACCAAAACAAACTAGAATAATATAACAAACTTCAAGGATGAAATCACGATCATATAAAAGTTAATTTCAAAATCACGAGCATAAAATAAACTTCAAAATTCAAAGCATAACAAACTTTAAAATCACGAGCAACATAAAACTACGAACTTTAGCCATGAAATCGTGAGCAGAAAATGACTCCCAACTATGAAATCACTAACACGAAACGACAAACTTCAACCATGAAAATAACGAAGTCCTACCCTGAAATCACGAACTTCTCCCAAGAAATTAAGAACATAATACAACTAACTGCTACTATGAAACCACGAACAAAATGGTGAACTTCTACCATGAAATCAAGAACATAAAATAACTAACTGCTACCATGAAATCACGAACAAAATTAACTACTATGAAATACAACAAAAATAAAAATCGTGAAATCACGAACATAGAATGACGAATTTCAATCATGAAACCACGAATATAGAATGAACATCAATCACGGAATCACAAACTACAATGATAACCTTCTACCATGAAATCAAGAACATGAAATAACTAACTTCAACCATGAAATCACGAAAAAAACGAACATCAACCATGAAATCACGGACTTGAAATAATGAATTTCAATCATGAAATCAAGATAAAATACCGTAATTTTTACAAGAAATCACGAACTTAAAATAAACTCGAGCCATGTAATTGCTGACGGAAAATTACGAACTTTTAACCATGAAATCACGAACGTAAAGTATCGAACTTCTAACATGAAATCACGAACGTAAAATATCAAACTTCTTACATGAAATCACGAACGTAAAGTATCGAACTTCTAACATGAAATCACGAACGTAAAATATCAAACTTCTTACATGAAATCACGAACGTAAAATATTGAACTTTTAATACGAAATCACAAACGTAAAATATCGAACTTTTAATACGAAATCACAAACGTAAAATATCGAACTTTTAATACGAAATCACAAACGTAAAATATCGAACTAATAATACGAAATCACAAACGTAAAATATCGAACTTTTAATACGAAATCACAAACGTAAAATATCGAACTTCTAATACGAAATCACAAACGTAAAATATCGAACTTCTAATACGAAATCACAAACGTAAAATATCGAACTTCTAATACGAAATCACAAACGTAAAATATCGAACTTCTAATACGAAATCACGAACGTAAAATATCGAACTTCTAATACGAAATCACGAACATATAATAACGAACTTCAACCATGAAATCACAAACATAAAATAACTACATTTAACCATGAAGATCAAATAACGTACTTTAACTATAAAATAACGAACATAAAATAACGAACTTCAACCATGAAATCACAAATATAAAATAACTGTCTTTAACCATGAAATCACGAATATCAAATAACGTACTTTAACCATAAAATCACGAACATTAAATAACTAACTTCAGCCATATCAAAAACATAAAGATAACAAGCTTTAACCATAAACAAAAACGAACACAAAGCAACGAACTAAAACCATGAAATCACAAACAAAATCGCGAACATTTAAGACTTTCAACCACGAAAACACTTCCATAAAACAACGAACTTCAATCACTGAATAACGTGTACAAAATAATCTTGAACCCATGAATCATAATCATATTACACTGAACATTTTAGAAATTCAAACCATACCAGGAGATTTCACACAAGATGGGTGGTAACAGTAATTCACAGTTACATTTCCAACTAGGGTTGTAGCTTAGCAAGTACTACTACTACTACTACTACTACTACTACTACTACTAATAATAATAATAATAATAATAATAATAATAATAATAATAATAATAATAATAATAATAATAATAATAATAATAATAATAATAATAATAATAATAATAATAATAATAATAATATTGGTTACTTCGTTACCCGAAATCAAATTTGCATTTACGTATTACCTTGGTATCCATCACAGACTCACTTTGTGATATGTTACGTAGACTGCAGCAGAATTCTCTTGACCAATTGTACATCGACGCTGATCAATCGTTTTGATAAATTCCCTTCTTGATAGAATCAGCACAGTGAATTTGGCAAATACGGGATGAATTGCAAAACCGTACTGCACAGGCTGAACCTCAGTATGAACTGACCATGTTAGTTGGCAGTAGCAGCAAGGAAAGCTTAGACAACCGTTTTATTCTTATAAATACCTTTGAAGTGTTTAGGTATGTAGTTTCTACAGAGGTGAATCTTCGGACTTCACTTCGGTTGATAAAAAATTGTACATAAATATAGTTTTTTTTAATCATATGAGCTTATAACAGAATTATCTAAATACGTGTTTCAGAAACAAGAAACAGATCATTTCCAAAACTAAACGTCATTTACCTTACAAAGCCATTGATCTATAAATTTCATTTAAAACCCATACCAGGGAGCTTATGCCTTTCTATCATGAAACATCAGTAAAGAATTATGCAGTTCTTAGTCATATGGTTAAAAAAAAATAATAAAAGTTAGATCCAGGTAAATAATTGCAAATTTCTAAATACATAACAACTTGAAGAAAAACTTCTTCACAAGATAATAAAAAAAAATCGAACACAAACTAAGGAATGCAATCATGAATAGTAAAAAATCAAATATGAACCGATAAACATGAATATACCAATATATAAAACATAAACAAAATGAGTCGGTTAATCAAGGAAAAGCTGTTGAGAAGTTCAAACTTGTTATCTGATCGTAGACCAATGAGTCCCAACACCAATGACATTGGCAGGAAGGACTTTTTAGAGTTTTACTACAGGGGAAATAAAACCACCGAGTACTGGACAATGTATCATTGAGGATCCTCAACTAAATGTGAACGTTGAAGCTCCCGAAGAAGGAGAATGGCGGATACTAATGTTGTCTCAAGACGCCATACACCAAAGACACTTCGGTCGTTTCCTGTTGAACTAGAGCAGACGGAAGATGGGTAAACATAATACCATCTAACGAAGGCCTTAAGGCTAAAACCATCAATGCTGTTGATAAGAGGAACTTATATCCCTGCAATGGTAGATCAAATGATCTAAAGTATGTAGCACGAATCCCATCATATCTGTAGGGGGTGAACGCATAACAAACGATAACAAGGTTCCAACAGCTCCTCACGATGTCTGTTGTTTAAATGTGTAACGAACTTGGTTTTATGATTGGTTATGATTAGATGCCAACATGAAATATGCCATACCAACAGAAATTTGAAATCGGATGTAACACAAAGTACTTGTCAGTGTAGGACATCCTAATTAAAAACTGTGTTATGCCAGTGTTTTAGTACGTCATGCGAATAGAAATAGAGATATCGGCTAAATATAAATAAGTTCTCTTTAAACAACAGTCTCATCTCCACAGAACCCGGTTCAGGTTATAGTTGAAAATGTTGCAGAGAACATTTTATTCTTTAAAGGATTACTTGGTGCTTGCCAAATATGGGCTCTAATAGTGAACAACTGCTGTCAGAGTAACGCCGTTTGTATACTACAGTAGAAGGAATATTATTGAGTAGATAAAGTTAGCCATATGTTGAGCAGCCTTTACCTCAAACTACATTATCACGAGCAGTTAGCCTTATCATATCATTATTGTTGTTAGTTCAAGCTAACACTGTACTACTGATAACAATGATAATATTTTAATTGATTAAATAGATATTCGCGAATGTAAAATTAATTATTTCCTAAAGAAAAAGCTTTGTAATATCGAAACCACACCGTTCTGTGGACTGTTCTCAACGAAGTTAATTTGGTGTGTGAGGGGGGGGGGGGGGGGTTGGAGAGTGGAGCACTCAATGGGGTCCTCATCCTTGGTTTCCAGTTGAAATGTGCTGCAGAAACAAAATCTCCAATAATGACTGTAGAATGGTCATCATTAGCTCGCCTTTATTCTTTGAGATAACGTTTACTTATACTAATGAGAGAAAAAAAACCTATATGGCAGCAATCAGGGCTATTTTGCAAGAGGCAATAATTCACAATTCTGGAAGGCTTAGTTAGAATATTGGACAGTATAATGATCCTGAAATCATTTTTTATTGTTGTTGTTGGGGGGGGGGATGTTAAAGCTGTTGCGGTAAAGACTATATGATTCAAGAAGTACCTTGGCATACGTTAAGACGTATTTCAAAGTAGCACCTTTCTCAAAATACTAGTAGTTTGTGAATTTGTTTACATCGATGCTTTAAAATACAAGCATGCATATAATATTCGCGAAAACTGTATAATGTATTTGAAAACTCATCATCATATCATTAGGATTTTTTTTTAGGGAAATATGAGTTCGCATAATTATACTGCTGAAGAGAGATTAGTTCACCAAACTTTCAACTGGGCTCCACAAGGCACTAGAAGAGTTGGAAGACCCAGGCCTACATGGCTGAGGACTATGAAACGTGAAGTGGAAGATGAATGGAGAAGTATTGATTTAAAAGCTCAAGATAGAGACGACTGGAGAAATCTAACCTAGATCCTTTGCGTCAATAGGCGTGAGAGGAGATGATGATAATGAAGATGATGAAGAATTATATGAAAGCTGGACACTGGAAAAGAAAATAGTAATACGGAGACAACATTATTATTATTATTATTATTATTATTATTATTATTATTATTATTATTATTATTATTATTACTATCCAAGCTACAACCCTAGTTGGAAAAGCAAGATGCTATAAGCCCAGGGGCTCCAACAGGGAAAAATAGCCCAGTGAGGAAAGGAAATAAGGAAATAAATAAAAGGAGAGAACAAATTAACAATAAGTCAACACGTAAAATCCCTACGCCTGGGAGTTACTATCGAGGCTATTTCTTATATTACGGCCATTAACTGCAGGGGTACGTTTTCAAATGACCAGAGAATAATAAAAAAGAAAAAGTAATTACTCTGTTACCCGGGGGTGAGTTGTGGGTCATACGCAACACCCCCATTCCTGGTTACTTTTTCATAGTACAGTTTATATGTATGCACATCATAAAAAAAGTGAGACATATTTATCCCAGAGACGAGGTCAAGTCATTAGTAGGGTCTTGTGTTAGTGACTGCGGGTAAACTATCACACGCAAAGGTATAAAGTAATTTCATCAGTGTTTTTTTTTTTTTTTTTTTTTTTTTTTTTTTTTTTTTTTTTTTTTGTTAAATCTGAAGCCCTGCAGTCCATTACGGTAAAGGTAATCTATTATCAAGGCGGATTCCGTGTGTGTGAGTTTGTTGGTTGATCTACATTTTTTTTTAATTCCTTCATTTATTTACCGCATTTTGGACTTGAAGTTTGTTTATTCTTAGGAAAGGATGCAACTTTTCATATTTACAAACCAAATTATACGGATATGAAAGAACTGAAAAAAAATCTTGCTTATCAACGCACCTACATTTGTACTAAAATTACCAGTGAAAATACTCACACGAGTGTTATCCCCACCATAATTACTATTATCATTGTTCGTGTTGTGAGCACATTCACATAAGAAATCTAAGACTATCGACTTGTCAGAATGGATTCTACAAAATAGAATGGCTTCCTAAAAAAATGAGAAAGAAATATGCATTTAGTATAGTAGAGCTTGGTTTATAGATGCAATGCAGAAAATTATAAAATGAATGAGATATAATTAAATAAAATAAAGCCACAGAACAAAGTAATTTAAGGTAAGACTAAAGCCTTATTTAAAGGAATAAGCATCTACGACCATAACCATGCTAAGAAAAGCGACAAAGCTCATTCTTATGCTGGTCAGTGCTTACTAGAAAACTAGTAGCACGCCCTTATTCAAAAGGTATAGGCCCTTGTAGTGATAGCGGGAGCTCCCCATTTTCATTAAAACAAAGCTTCATAGGAGATGGTTCAACAAAGGTTTAAGGTTTAAAGGCTGCTCATGAATGGCAGAGGCAAGGGACAGTGATATTGCCCTATCAAGAAGGACAACGCCCTAGAGACTGACCATATTACAGATCAGCGTCCAAACCCCCTCTCCACCCAAGCTGGGACCAAGGAAGGCCAGGCAATGGCTGCTGATGAATCAGCAGATAGACCTATAGGCTCCCTCAAACACCCCATTCTTAGCTCACAAGGATGGTGAGGTTGCAGCGACCAAAGGAACTAACGAGTTTGAGCAGGACTCAAACCCCAGTCTGGCACTCACCAGACAAGGACGCTACCACCAGGCTCTGAGCAAAATGTGCATGAACTCATCAAACCATCATCAGCTACTTATTTTTTGTGTTGCCAGTCGCTTAAAAAAGAAAATAAAAAAAAAATAAATCATGGTTAATGAAGTCAAATGAAGTACTGAAATAGATTTGAATACCAATTGCTCTGATTTTCCACTTATGCAACGTGTAACCTTTTCGACTTACAAGAACACAATCCTGTCCGTAGATTCTTCCTTTATTTGCATTGACTAGCCAAGAATAAGTGATCAGAGTCAAGGGATTTGCCAAAGCGCTTAAATTTACAATTAGATTATTCAGTAACCTTACAGAGCTTTACAAAGATGGAGATTGATCAGCAGCTTTAGAAAAGACGTATAAGTGTGCTAGCTTCCTGTAAACAAAAAGTAAATTAATTAGCTTACACGAGGTTAGTCAACTGTGAGTTGTCACAGGTATGCTCGTGTGTGTGTGTGTGTGTGTGTGTGTGTGTGTAGATTAAGTTGGCCTGTTTAATCCTGTGAAAGTATAGTTGTCTCAGATTTTTATCCTGTTTATTTCATCGTCATCTCCCCAAAAAAAGAATTGCCTGGCGGACCCTTCCCGTAGAGTAAAAAAAAAAAAATATATATTAGAATAAAATCAACAATTCAAAAATATAATGTTTAAAACTTTGGTATCTTTCAATCTTTTTTTATTATCTTCTCAATAATAATAATAATAATAATAATAATGATAATAATAATAATAATAATAGTAATAATGTTATCGATATTCCAATAAAATGATCAAAGGACTAATTTTTTCTCTCTCACTTCATGTAAGCAACATATTCTTTAATGAATTCTTAAAAATAGATTTTATATTCTAAAAAGAATTCAGGTATGCAATGGGATGTCGAAAAATGCATTGTTATGGGAATAACGGTCATATTCATCAATTATTTGATTCTGATGTAATTATGCCTTCATTATCAATCATTATTTTCCTATTATTATTATTATTATTATTATTATTATTATTATTATTATTTGCTAAACTACAACCCTAGTTGGAAAAGCAGGATGCTATAAGCCCAGGGGCCCCAACAGGGAAAATAGCTCAGTGAGGAAAGGAAACAAGGAAAAATAAAATATTAAGAACAGTAACATTAAAATAAATATTTCCTATGTAAACTATAAAAACTTTAACAAAACAAAAGGAAGAGAAATTAGATAGAATTGAGTGCCCGAGTGTACCCTCAAGCAAGAGAACTCTAACCCAAGACAGTGTAAGACCATGGTACAGAGGCTATGGCACTATCCAAAACTAGAGAACAATGGTTTAATTTTGGAGAGTCCTTCTCCTAGAAGAGCTGCTGACCATAGCTAAAGAGTCTCTTCGACCCTTACCAAGAGGAAAGTAGCTACTGAACAATTACAGTACAGTAACCCCTTGGATGAAGAAGAATTGTTTGGTACTCGCAGTGTTGTCAGGTGTATGAGGACAGAGAAGAATCTGTAAAAAATAGGCCAGACTATTTGGTGTATAAGTAGGCAAAGGGAAAGAACCGTAACCGGAGAGAAGGATCCAATGTAGTATACTGTCTGGCCAGTCAAAGGACCCCATCCTCATCAAGAGTTTTAAGGCAGTGTTCAAAATATTAGAAATCTTTACTTTTATTTTTTTTAATAAAAATATACTTGATTAATCCATGGAGCAACCCATTATCTATATACTAATATTGTCTTCTTCCTGTCATGAACCATCTTGTATTATCTTGCAATGTCGGTCTACACAGGATAATTTGCGGTCTCTTTGCACCTGATTATAACAGCAAGAGCTCCAGCGAGTGACATCCGCTTATTAATGACAAGCCCTTGTAATTAGCCACAAAGGAAACAATGATGACTGCCAGCTTTCGAACAGGGTTTAAATGAGCTATGATTCAATGGTATCCTTTAAGTGGCGCAAATCTGATTTTTTTCTTTTATAAGTTACTTCAGTTACCGGTATCAATAAGATAAGTATTATTTATCAACTGTCTTAACTGCCATTTATTAGATTCTTTATCAACTATTTATTCTGTTTTACATTCAGGAATTTTCTCTTGTTTGAACAAATTATCGTATCCATTTTCACCTGTGTTAAAGATCTTTATCTTCCTTATATTTGAACAGTAACTGCATAAGATTTACAGTACTGCATTATTCTTCCATGATTTCAATAAATACCTCGCCTGCATCGTCTGACTAAATTTTCAATTTCAGAACTAGTAGATTATAGTCTTCATAACAATTTCCATGCAAATACAGCAATTTATGACTGCATCATTAGTGTCAAAATATTTGGATAAATTCGCGTAAATCTCAGAAGCGGACTCCGTTACCATAAACTCTTCGCCATGACAGAGACGAGTGGATTATTAATTAAAGGTTATTCTACAGTGTAGAATCTACACCCACGCTTGGGGCTGAAAGATCGCTATCACTCACACATAACTGACGTCATTTTTTTTTTCCAGGGATGTCAGAGTTCTGGCTGCTATCCTTGGGAAAATTCGAAGCCCGTTTGAACGTCAAACATTTTGACATCAATGTTGAGTTCGGCATGGCATGGGAAAATGAAGAATTTCAATAGGTTCGAGTCTTTCATGAGATTAAGTGATTGTTTTTTTTTTTTCTGTTAGTTTTCTTTATCGTTCTGATATGTCGATTTTTTTTACCTTGTCTTGTTCCATTTATTTAGATTATATTAATTTATGTAATTGGTACATATATATATATATATATATATATATATATATATATATATATATATATATATATATATATATATATATATATATATGTGTGTGTGTGTGTGTGTGTGTGTGTGTGTGTGTGTGTGTGTGCAGAAGAACCACAGGGAAAATGAAAATACGAAATATACGCTTAAGTCCTGACAGTAGTTTCGTGATACTTCTTCATCAGTCCTCTAGTCAGGACTTAAGCGTATATTTCGTATTTTCATTTTCCCTGTGGTTCTTCTGCATCTGAGCATCACGTTTTCCTGTGATTTTTATGCATATATATATATATATATATATATATATATATATATATATATATATATATATATATACAGAGAGAGAGAGAGAGAGAGAGAGAGAGAGAGAGAGAGAGAGAGAGAGAGAGAGAGAGAGAGAGAGAGAGAGAGAGCACACTTGCATACAAATATCCAGCAACATGAGAATGGGATTTATGAGATTTAGTCATGACCAAGCAGTTGAAGTATGAATGCAGTAGTTAACGATGTGTTGATTTCCCTATGGAATCATCCCCTGTTATCCAAAATGGCTTAATGTTCAATAATATTGATGGATGGAAACCGAAATCTGATAAAAATGCTCTAAATGGCTTTGCGTCAGCTAAAATAACCAGTTTATCGTGTTTTCTATTGGTCAAATTTTATTGTCTTTTTTATCTTGTGGAAATGAAGTTAAAGGCGAGAATTAAATGTTTCCGAAGAGACAAGTGGTTATGGTAAGACAATTGTAACTTGCATTGTAAGGACGTTCTTTAATATTCTCTATGGTCCGTCTCAAATGCTGGACGGGATGACATGCGCAGAGACAGGTATGGCGATTAACGGTCTCCTGCGTTTCCTTTAGATTTTTTTTTTCGCGTGGAAACAAGGGTGACGAAGGACGAAGAACGATAGTAATAACTATTGTGAATCATAGTCTTTTCTTTTCCTTCTTTTATAGCAATCGATTCCCACAAAAATGCACCCACATCAGTGGGCTTCCCCCCCCCCCCTCTCTCTCTCTCTCTCTCTCTCTCTGTTTTATGGGTTTTATGGGATCACCAGCACACCACAATAGTTGTTTGATACTTCAATAAAACTTTTAACACGAACGTCACACCTGCATGTTTGTTATATAAGAGTGCAATTTCGCTGAGCTATACAGGCAATTTACAGGATTTTTTATTATTTCTTTTTTTGTGACCACTCCCACACTCATTGATTTATGCCCTAGTAAGGGGAGACTTCATTTAAAAATTCCTCCGTACTATGACCATATTTTATGGTGGACCATGGTTTATAGTGACTGTTCTCTTCCACAATTCAGAGAATTGCATTGAGATGGAATTATTGTTTCTTTTACCACCCAACCCTTTTGATATTTTCTTAGAGCTTAGTTTTCACAGCAATTACTGTAGAAGCGCACCGAACTCCCGAATGATTTAAGAACGGTCCTCGCACTCTTTCTGTTGGTCTTGGGTCTTCGTCTAACGTATATCTTCATTTACGTCTTTGACTCGTGAAAAGATGAAGTAGTATCGACCATAACTTTGAAACGATATCACATGAGTAGATGGATGAGACATTTAAGGTTTAAATGTTCGAGACATTCTTTGTTATCATCGAAACCATTCAAATATTTTTATCCTCCATTCTGATGTTTCTTCGTTTAGGTCTTATTATATATGTATTCATGATTTTTACTGATTTATTTGCTAAATGTCTTCAACTGATGATAAAACATGACATACTCTTACCGTATGCATTCGATTAATTTTGTGACGCAAAATGCAACGAACCTTTAATATCCAATGTCCTAAATTTCCCCAGAAATTATATTGCATTCCAACAAGCAAACTGCTAATAAATAAGAGAGATTTAAGTTTCCAAGATATTGAAGGTATTCTGTACAGGCCTTGACATAACAGTATCAATATAGTATGTTCACGAATGCATATAATCATAACCATAAACAAAATACCATAAAAAATGGAGGCGCTCTTTGTAGACTAGCAAAATAATCACTGTCAAATGTTCTCCTATGAGCATCTTGGTAATTCGCAATAACTGTTAGATCGTTCCGCATTCATAAGTATATAAGGAGTCATAAAAGACCCAATATATATTTTTTTTATTTCCACATTTCTTTCTTATGGTAATGAAATTTAATGCAACAAAAGTTCGCTGACACACATGTATACACACTCGCGTACACACATACACACGCTATATTATTATTAACCGTTACTATTTATTTCAATAAAAATGAAAGGTAAAATCCGGAATAAAACCCTTGCCTTATTGGACGTAGGTTTAAAGGTTTAAAGCCACCCATGAATGGCAGAGGCCAAGGACATTGATAATGTCCTAGCTAGCAGAACGTTGCCCCAGTGACTGACCATATATACTATACATAAGATCAGCACCCAAGTCTCCTCTCCACCCAAGCTAGGACAAGGGAGGGGCAGGCAATGGCTGCTAATGCTTCAGCAGGTAAGCCTATAAGCTCCTCAAACATCCCATCGTTAGTTCAAAAGGATGATGAGGGTGCAGACACTACAAGAAACTATCGAGGTTGAGCGGGATTCGAACCCAGTCCGGCAGAATGCCAGTCAGGGAAGTTTCCAATAGACCACCATACCTCGAAACATTGCTGTCCGGGTTTTAATGTATTTAATAGGATTAACTTGACTCGCTTCAACAAAAAGTGGTACATGCATTATATTATAATTTGTATATATATATGCGTATATATATGCATATATATATATATATATATATATGTGTGTGTGTGTGTGTAAACAATAACATTTGCAGCCATTTCAAGTTCACTGCAGGACAAAGGTCTCAGATATGTTAATTCATGTCTGGGGTTTGGCCAGTTTTCATTACCAGGCTGAGCAGTGCAGAAAGGGATATATATATATATATATATATATATATATATATATATATATATATATATATATATATACATATACATATACATATATATATATGCCTATATATACACACTCATATATATATATATATATATATATATATATATATATATATATATATATATATATATATATATATTATGTGTGTCTATACTCATTACCACTAAGAAGTCATGCTCTATAAGGTCCTATGAAGGTCTTTTGAAATGAGAAGGTTAGATCTATGATTTATTCTAACACTGGTCACCACGGTCAGATTGACTTCAATTCTCAAGTGTGTACACACACACACACATACACATATACCAAGGCACTTCCCCCAATTATATACATATATGTGTATGTATGTGATATGTATGTATGTGGTGTGTGTAACAAATATAAGGCTCTTATATTTAAAATACACATTTAGCGCAGGAGTCAAGTGGTTTTTATTTAACATGAAAGGTCCAGATGGATTGGAGTATTGCACCAGAAATGTCTGTCGGCCTCGGAAAGGTCTAGAAAGCCAATTCATATGTTTAGCAAGAGGAGGGCATGGTTAGTGGCAATGCCCAAAATATGACTCAACTTAACATAGGAGGTGCAGACTTCATTTAAGCGACAACTGATAGAAATACAGTAACTTCGTCGACTGCAAAAAAACTTATGTTTATGCACTATTTCCTTTTTTTCTTTCAGGCCATGGTTACTTTCCTTGTTTGAGCACATAGGCTTGTAGCACCCAGATTTTACAACCAGGGATGTACCATAAATAATAATAATAATAATAATAATAATAATAATAATAATAATAATAATAATAATGGGCTACTAAGGGGGCAGGATGCAACCCGGAACCCTACACTATAAATACCACCCAATTGAAAAGACTGTGATAGAGGAAAAAATAATTATGATAATAATACTAATACTAATACTATATACTACTACTACTACTACTACTACTACTACTACTACTACTAATAATAATAATAAATGTATCTATATAAACATATAAGTATATACACACATATATAAATATATATATATATATATATATATACACATATATATATATATATATATATATTTATATATATATATATATATATATATTATATATATATATATATATATATATATAGCAACCAAATAATGCATTACCTTAATACGTGTATTGTATCGTTTCAAAGTATCTTACTTCCTTATCCAAAATTTTTACTTCAAAGAGAAAAATGACACTGGATGACAGGATTAAAATATGAGAAATTTTGAAACATGTTTCTAACTAATTATCCAAGTAAATAGGAATTTCATTACCATTTTGTATTATAACTTCACATATAACAAGTTTAAAAGGCTGTTGATTCTTTTTTTATAATAACACTTAAGAAACGACCCTTAATAAATCAATATATAAAGATGCATTGGTGGACTTTAATTTTGAAAATTCCACTGCGATAAAAGAGTTAATTACGACCATCGAACAAGCTTCTATTATTTTGAGTAATTGATATAACTGTTTTATAAATAACATAACATAAAAAGCGTTTCTCTATAATAATTCAATATGAAGTATTAAAATAGGATATGTTATTATTATTTGTTGAATTGGCCTTTAGCTCTTTTGGGTAATTGAAGGAGTAAACAACTATTTTCCAACAGTTTGTCCGAATGGTGTGTCCCTATTGGCTAAGTCTGAATGGTGTGTTTCTATTGGCCGATTCGTTCAAGAAGGAACGTCCTAGAGGTTCTTAAAAACCAGACATTTCCCATAATTTACTCTCAAAAAGACCTCACTGAGTCCATCTATCGGTATCTTCAAGAACATGGGAAAGTCAGTCAATCAAGAAACTATTGAATTTTTTCTTTAAGAGTACATTAAAATTCTCTTATACATAAATATGACAAGAGATAAAAAAATAAAATATTTATCATAACAAAAATATTTGAATAAGGAGTGTCTTTACAGTAATAAGAAATATTATAAGAAAATTCATGACTACAGTTCTGGCAAAATTGACAAGTAGAGCATGAGCAGTCCAGAATTGCCAACAAATAAAGTGAGAAGAATATTTTATAATGAAGACGTAAATAGTAATATGGATCCTTTATCAATGAAAAAGTAAGTATAAAATAAGAGTATTATTTTATCGTAAGGCTGAATTGCTCATGGACAGATTTATTTTAATGTGAATCATCATCTTTCAAAGGCGAAAGGTTTGCAGCGCCTATTCTCCGGTGGAGAGGGACGTAAACATTCGATTCTTTTAAATTTTTTTAAGGGCAAAATATTCAAATAAATCACTGTTATTCTATGTCATTTTCATATGATTATACATAGTTTTTATTTGCATGCATGAAAACAATTCATCGATAAAGTCTATGAATGTAATAATTCACAAATCTTTTCATTTAAAAGAACTATTGGCAGACAACTAAATATCATAAAAATTTTTATTAGGATACTGATTGTTATTCTTTATCTTCCAGTGAATACACCGTTTTCAAAAAGTAATGTAATGAAGTGTGCAACTCGCATGTTATGCAGCATGGCAAACCTTTGGGGCTATTTTCTTAGGGGTCTCTCAACCGTAATTTTTCTTCTTTAGTTGAATTTCATAACTAGTGAGATTTGGTACTTTCTAATGAAGTAGGATTTACTTGTGCATCTTTTATGTGTAATAAAAGTTTAATCAGCACTAATTAACATTGTTCTTAATTAGCCATTTCACCAAAGAAACTTTCCTAAATTAGGTTTTTGTATTCGTTGAATATATCTTTATCAAATGTCAGTGAAATGATGCCCAAAGATCAGTACTAACAAAGATGGCCACAGTTCTGTATGCACAAAGAGGGCGGCGGAGGTCGTAAATTTTTATATATTAAAGCATAAGTTTGCTTTTGTAAGCTATCATTAGATATTTTCATTTTGCATCCCATTTTCCCGTTCCCACAATTCTGTCTTCTTTTGCACGAATGTTGAAAAGAGGAGGATGGTAGCTCAAGTAGCATTTAAATTTTCTCTGCTTTTGAGACACAGGTGGTGTGTGTTCTGGTACTTTAGAATCTGGTGAGAGCGATAGAGATAAAATTTTGTCAAAATTGAAGAGTAAAATAAGCAATAAGAAGGAAAAGGAAGAGTCTGATAATACTGGTATTCTGATGGCAGTGGTAGTGAGTTCATGATTAAAGTAAAACCTCCAGTAAGAATAGAAAGGCAGATTCTCATGAAAGTTGCAATGAAAGAGAAAATATTTTCAGGGAAAAAATGGCAAAGAGGGCTGTATGAAAGGAAAGCAAGATTCCTATGACAGCTGTTTTGTTTATTGAATACTGTGGTGTAATAGTGAAAAACCTGAAAACTCCAGGTGATGGTTTAAATACGGTACTGTACTGACACAGATATTACTCGGCGCTTTTTGGTGGTTGAATGAAAAACAATATTGTGAAATATTCTGTGTGTGTGTGTGTGTGTGTGTGTGTGATTTATATTGTGTCGTATTTGTCAATGGAATAGGACGTTTTTACAAAGAGTGAAAAATCTTATGGTACAATGGCAAAAATATAGTATCGTTTTACGACATGTTGTAATTATGTTTTGATTATATTTGTCCGTGTCTGTACACACAAAAAAATGGTCACAGATCTGTCCGCACAACAGGTAGGACCCAGCTCATTCTGCAGATCTTTTGACTGAAAATGGAATGTCCGGGGTGAACGTACCAAGTTAAGTAAGAGGGGATGGATATTCCAATTGTTTTCCGAAAGCTGGTAAATGATAAACTTGACTTACGCTGTGACTTAATATTTTCTACAGGATATAGAATATAACGGTTTCTAAAAATTATTTTGAGGCGATAGAAAACATCATTATTAGTAACTGAAGTATAATATCTTAATCTTGAAATGCAAACGTTCATACCACGTCAAAACTAGCAAGAAAGGGAACACCCTACCGTATGGCTCACCCATGTCATTACACAGAATTAACGAGAGAGAGAGAGAGAGAGAGAGAGAGAGAGAGAGAGAGAGAGGTGGGGTTGGAGGGGGCTTAGCGTAATAATTCCTGAAACCCATTCTAAAGGAATCTTCCTGTAAATCAGAAGACGTGATGGAACGCAGCTCATTTAGCGTCGGCGAGAGATTTCAGTTGCTGTGGGGAATAAAATGGAGTGAGAAACCTTTGGCGTTTTAACAAAGCCCATCACTTCGATATTGCTTGAAGGGTGAATGCCATCAAGCACAAGGAAACTGAAACGATAACAACAAATTGCTTTTTTTTTTTTTTCTTAGTTTGGTCATAACAATAACCATTACTTTATT
>NC_090733.1:150412458-150419958 GCF_036898095.1 Palaemon carinicauda
CATACATGCATGCATACATACATACTGTACATACATATATATATATATATATATATATACAAATATACCTAGAGAGGTACACTCGGAAACATCAATTTGTGTGTGCGCGCGCATAACTGTCTAAATATTTAGCCATAATTTTTCTACAGCTGGGGTACACTAGATATTTATAAAGAACGAGGAATGGAGGATCAACGATAGAACTGGAAGAAATATTGAGACAGAAATGTCTCAATTAATGTGTTCTGATAAGAAGTATAAACTTCAAAGGTAAATTGCAAATAATATATGGGAAATTTTAAGACTATATCTCTGCCAAGGAGTAGACACTTCGATCTAAAATAATAAAAGACTACGCTTATGGTCATGCTGTCTTTTCCTTTCTGTAAGTCTTATTTGTCATATGTTCTTAACGCCATAATTCTTTAATGGGCCAAAATACATCTGTAAAATCTTGTTGGATCCTACAATGGGAATGCTAAAGAAATTCCATTTCCTAGGTTGACTATAGTTATAATAATTTTGAAGATATTTTAATTGTAATTGAAAAATGTAAATTTAAAAAAGGAAAACAATAATAAAAGAGTCAAAGAAACGAGAATTTGTGACATAAAAAAGAAATATCAAAAGGTGGTATGGTTGTCTGTAACCTCTAGTGGGAAAGGGGGTGGGGTGGGGTGTAGCCTACTAGCAGTATTATCTGACATTTCCCAAATTTATCTGCGGTCATAAATATCATCGTCAGTTATTGCATTCTTTCTCTCTCTAATTGGCTTATTTATCAAAGGCGAAGACAAAGCTGTTTGTTTTCGCCCCTCGACGTTGGAATTTGCCAATTCGCACACTTTTTATTTTTTTGGCAGAGAGGAAACTATTACTAGTCCAGAACGAAGGGAAATAGGGAAAACGAAAACAAGGAGAATACATTAGTTAGGAAGGGGTATATTCTCGGCCTTTTAAAGGAAGAAATGTTACGAGTTAGGAAAAACGTGAGTAGGAAGGGAGTTCCAAAGC
Source organism: Palaemon carinicauda (assembly GCF_036898095.1). Taxonomy (NCBI): domain Eukaryota; kingdom Metazoa; phylum Arthropoda; class Malacostraca; order Decapoda; family Palaemonidae; genus Palaemon; species Palaemon carinicauda. The sequence goes on from NC_090733.1 coordinate 150,413,473, forward strand.
ATGCCACAGGAGGAATCAAAGAACGAACAAAGATGGTGGAATATTGTTAATGGTAACGGTAGTGAATTTCGAAGCTATGATTGTTATACGTACATACTATACATACATACATACATATATATATATATATATATATATATATATATTTACATAGACATTAGTATTTTCAAGATTATTTCTTCCGATATACTGTTTCAGTTTTGACAAAGAACGGATATATTTTTTTTTCCACTTCCAAATCCTTTCCTTCATAATTGCACATTATTTATCGTTACTTAACTCAGGAGATGTGTTGTATAATATCCGGTGCCATTTCCTAAACGAAAGAAAGAAAAAAAAAAACACGGGTAATAATAAGGGCATATTTTCGATGTCTTCTTCTCATTTTACAGAATTATTCTCTCATGTTAAAATTTTGTTGGAAAAATTTAAGGTACGTTTAGTTTCTTGCTTAATTTATTGGTTATTTTATCAACAACGACAACAGCAATAATGGTAATAGTAATTATTTCTGTAGGTGTTGCGTAAGCGAGACAAAAATACAATAGAAGAATAATAAAAAAGGTTTATTTTTACAAGATTTCCAACAAGAACATTATGATGTGATTCACTCAACCCCCAGTAGTAACAATGATAATAAAAACTCTACCTTTAATAATAATAATAATAATAATAATAATAATAATAATAATAATAATAATAATAATAATAATAATAATAATAATGTGAAAAAAGCACACAAAGAGCGCACACCTCTGCCAAAATTTAATCACTTTCAAGTTAGCCCATTTCTGACATATCCTGAAATTTTCATCCAAATTATTCGCTAAGATTCTGAATTAGGCTGGTGACAAACAAACAAACAGGCATGTGAAAACATAACCTCCTTGCCGAATGTAATAATAATAATAATAATAATAATAATAATAATAATAATAATAAAAGCTGCTAGTGATAACTTAATAGCATGTTTTTTTTTTGAGAATTAACTACCACGTTTCTTCTGAAACTTAAAATTTCGTATTATCTACAAAATTACTGTTTTAGAAGTGCATTTATCACATCCGCGAAATAAATATCAAATAACGAAAAATAATTAGACATAAATATTAGATGTAGAAATTCATATAGCAAATGCGGAAATATTTTTTTTCAGATTATACAAGACTTCATCAATAAAGATTAAATCGATTGAAATATTGCTCCTCCTAATGTTGCTAATATTACTACTACTACTACTACTATTACAGTACTATAGTCAATTCTTTTTAGCGAGGCAGATTTGCACCGACTCGCAGGGGTCCCCTTTTAGCTCGAAAACTTTTCCTGATCGCCGATTGGTTGGACAAGATAATTCTAACCAATCAGGTAGCAGGAAACTTTTTCCGAGCTAAAAGGGCACTGCTACGAGTCTGTGCAAATGCGTCTCATTAAAAAAAACGAGTATAGTATTCTCCTCCTCCTCATTTCTTCTTCCTCATCTTCTAAACTATCTAAACTATCTGTTTCTTCCCATCTGTCATTCGTAAATGGGACAAGCAGCCATCACATTAGTCAAACTCGACATGAGGTCATCAAGCAGCATCAGTTAATAAGCTGATCGAACTGATATCTACGTATTCAATGATTAATGTAATGTTTACCTTGCGTCTATGAAATGTCTGACTGTAAACGTTTTCCCTTCCATCAAATCAAATGAAGAAACAGGTTGCGTGCCTGAACACAAAGGCTTTCTCTCTATTCTCATGATTCGTCCATCACTCTTATTAAATTTCTATGTTCTCTCTTTGTCTCTGTTTGTCTTCCCACGAGTATATCGCTTCTCATGTCATTTATGTCAGGTAATTTATTTTCCTTTCATTTCCTTGGTGCTTAAATATTTCTCAATGAGATAATTTCTTTTGTACCGAGATAAGAAAAAGTACGTATTTCCTCATCAGGCCATTTTCTTTTGACAAGGTTTGTGGTAGCCTATTGGGAACGTCCCTGCCTGGCAATCCGTTGGGCAGGAGTTCGAAACCCACTCAAGCTTGGTAGTTTTCAATAGTGTGTGCAACCTCACCAACCTTGGGAGCTAGGAGGGGGGGGGGGTGTCTGGCAGCCTATAGGTCTATCTCTTGAGCCATCAGCAGTCACTGGTTAGCTCTCCCTGGTCCTTGCTTGATGGAGGCCTTGGGCGCTCATCATGTGTATAAGGTCAGTCTCTATGGCATTTTACTGTCCCTTGCCTCTGTCATTAATGAACGACCTTTAAACCTTTCGGATAAGAAAAATAATCGGGTTTCTAAGGGTTAGAATACGTGAATGCTTACAATCGTTTTCTATGCTGACTCTCAGAAAATTCTAAGTTTATTATATCTTCATTGCTGTTCAAAGACAAAAGGGAAGACCGGAAAAGTTGGTTTAAATTTTGTAGGCTTTGCCCGCTTTAGTAAGGTGTGTTGGCAACAGATGGGATTAGTATATTGTGCACTACTTGTTTACTTGTGTTTTAAAAACAATCAGAGCAATGCCGTCGCCATTATGTATAACGATTAGCCAAGTATCATTAAATGGCGCATTTTTTTTCTCGCATTAATCGAGGCCAAGTTAAGGTAAGGTTGTAGATTGAATATATATATATATATATATATATATATATATATGATAACTTGCAGAACATGTGCACTTTATTAAATTCCGAGGTTATACATTGAAACAGGGCCTAATAGAGTCTAAGGTCACTTCGAGAGACCCTTATTTGACTAATGTAGGCTAAATTCGTACCTCTACAAACAAGACTCGCATTAAATGCTGGTTAAAACACAGTATCTTTTCTGACCACATCGCTATATGGTATGAATAGCATAGGATTTTTAATAATTCTAAGAAAATATTAGATCACCTACCACTTGTCCTCTTTTCTCCTACCGGTTTAGTCTTAGGCACAGGTTCTCTTTCGTATGCGTGTCTTTGACATCTTCCGTAAGTTATATTCACAATAAAATATACATTTAATAGTTAACCTAACCTTAACTTGCATTTTGAATGTGTGTAAACTCTTAAGATTAGCCATATTTATAAGGTGATATACGCATTCGGGTGTTTGATAACAATATTAGATATTAGATATACGTATTGAATTTTGTATTACCTCATCGTCCTGTACAACCGGAGAAGATCCTCTGGAAATGAACAAGCTATATAAGCATAAATAAGAATATAGGTAGTCTAATGATCAATACGATTAATATAAATATATAAAAATTTACAAGATGAATAAAAATAGTCCGAAATACCGAATCCCGTAGAGATTTTTGAGTTAGCAAATTAGTTGGGCGAGTTGACAATAGGCGGCGCTGATCGCTCATGTTCTTTTTTAATGGGTATGCTTGTCGATCTTCCCTTTACCGTCTTTGATTGTCTTTCGATTACGGGAAGCTTTTCACGTACCTACGATCAAGGACCTTACCTACTATCAGTAGGCCTACATTAAACTTTTCATTACCAAGCTTGTAAGCTTAACTAACCGTTAATTATCTATTTTCTGCGCTTTAGCATTTTGTTGAAACCCTCCTAAAATCCATTCAAACTTTCATTTCGTAACTTCATTCATTTGAATGATCTATTAACATCTCTTCAGTATTAAAACATTGTATTGCTACCAATAGTTGTGCAATCAGCCTTTTCATTATCAAGCTTTTCAAGTACACTTTATGGTAGTGGCATTGAAAATTACCATTTTATGCAACATTTAATTTTAAATCTCTATGACTTTAAACCCACCAATACTGAGCTACAGGACTTTTACCCCTTACATAGCTAAACGTCTCACGACCAACTTCCAATACTTTGTTTACCAGTTACCATAAACTATCAACTTAATGAACATCCATTAGCCTTCTTCAGTAATGGAGACTCACAAGTAGGCTATGTTGTTAAAGGTTTCCTAACTACGTTTTGACATTTCAAACCTTCCATCACCAAGTCTCAGTAATACAAAGCACTTTGCTACTAACCTTGTGAACTACAGTGGCTTCCACGCTAAATTTCATAACATTCAAAGCACTTTACTTGTGTCTTCACAGCTACGACCCACGAACTCCTATTACAAATCTCATCACCATAAGCTATTGAAAAGAACATTAGTTGTCAAGAGTTCAATAAGGAGCGAACGAGCATCTTTTCAGGAGGTTATTTACGTTATTGGTTTTGGCTGCAAGTTATCATCAAAGACAAGCTTGCGCTCCAGGTGTGGACTTTCCCTCGCCTCCAATTACCGCTGACCGAGAGAGAGAGAGAGAGAGGAGAGAGAGAGAGAGAGAGAGAGAAATTTTGGGGTGAATGAGACGAATACGAAATTATATATATATTTATATATTATATATAGAGAGAGAGAGAGAGAGAGAGAGAGAGAGACTTATTCTATTCTTATTTTTATTAGCCAAGCTAAAACCCTAATTGGAAAAACAAGATGCTATAAGCCCAAGGGCTCCAACAGGGAAAAATAGCCCAGTGAGGAAAGGAAATAACGAAATAAATAAATGAGAACAAATTAACAATAAATAATTCTACAAACAGTAACAACATCGAAACAGATATGTCACATATAAACTATAAAAAGTCTTACGTCAGCCTGTTCAACATAAAAACATTGCTCCAACTTTGAACTTTTGAAGTTCTACTAATTCAACTACCCGATAAGGAAGATCATTCCACTACTTCGCCACAGCTGGAATAAAAGTTCTAGAATACTGTGTAGTATTGAGCCTCATGATGGAGAAGGCCTGGCTATTAGAATCAACTGCCTGCCTAGTATTACAAACAGGATGGAATTGTCCAGGAAGATCTGAATGTAAACGATGGTCAGAATTATGAAAAATCTTATGTAACATGCATAATGAACTAATTGAACGGCGGGTACCAAAGATTAATATCTAGACCAGGAATAAGTAATTCATGAGACCGTAAGTTTCTGTCCAACAAATTAAGATGAGAATCGGCAGTTGAAGACCAGACAGGAGAATAATACTTGAAACAACATAGAATGAACGATTTAAAACACTTCTTCAGAATAAATTGATCACCGAAATTCTTGGAAGACTTTCACAATAATAATTTTTTTTTTTTGTGCAATTGAAGAAGACAGACCTAATGTGTTTCTCAAAAGTAAATTTTATTATTAGAGATTTAGCTAAACTTATACACGGTGCAAATTATGGGGGACGAAGTTGAATTCTAATAATATTAAAAGTATAATTGTAAATAGGTCAAGGACAGTGGCTCCTTAACATGCAGGTCTTTGCACTGTTAACGTCTCTAACAATATGCATCTCATATGAAAAGCTACGAGTGATTCTTGATAACAAATTTACTTTTGAGTAACACATACACTATATATATATATATATATATATATTACATAATATATATATATATATAATATATATATATATATATATATATTACACACATATATATATATATATATATTGTTATACATACATATATATTATATATATATTATATATTATAGATTATATATATATATATATATATATATATACATATATAAGGGTGTATTAGTGATATAATTAGGGGATTGATTATCAGACTAAATAAGAAATGTAAACTAAAGATCATTCAAACATATGCACCAGAAAACATTCCATAGAGAAGAAGAATGAATAGATTTTATGAAGATCTAGAGATATCTATGAAAAAAACTAAGACTAGATTTACATTTATTTTACGTGATTTCAATGCTAATGTAGGTCAGGAGAAGACAGGAGAATCAGCCGTAGGTAAATTTAGAGTAGGCAAAAAAAAAAAGAAAAAAAAAGAAAGAAAAAAAAACCACCAGAGAAAATGGGCTTGTAGAATATACTGAAAGAAACAATCTTTTTACTTTTAAAGGGAACATAGTAATGGACATGGAGAAGCGCAAATGAAAAAACGGAAAACGAAATATATTTTATTCTGAGTGAAAGTGTTCAATTAGTTAAATATGTGAAACGGTTAAAAAAAAGTTATACTGCAGTGACCATAGAATGTTGAGAAATAAAGTTTTTTTTTTCGATCTAATGAAAGAAAGAGAAACTAATTTCAAGAAACAAAATAAACGCTCCTGTAATAAGAGAAAATCTGATGAGATTAGTTTAGCAATACGAAATACTGTAGGTACTCCAACTACACGACTAAGTGTAAGCAAGTAAAAAGAAATTAACAGTAATCTAACCAAATTTGTATTGGAATCAGCACAAGAGATAGGTGGAAAAGTTCCCAAACAAGATCAAGAAAAACTATCAGATAGGACCAAAAGCCTAATAAAGAAAAGATTGGAAATGAAGGTAAATCCAAGGGAGATGAAATAGAATTAGCAGAACTATCCAAAATAATAAACAACCTAAAAACCAAAGACATTCTTAAAGACAATCGGACTAAAATAGAGGAAACACTAAGGGGAGGAAGAAACATTAAATTGATGAAAAGAAGACATATGACAGA
>NC_090733.1:150424958-150429958 GCF_036898095.1 Palaemon carinicauda
AAAGCTTCATGTCACTTGCTGTGGTCTGTCCAAGAATCACAAGTAGGCGCCGCAAACTAATACATAAACAATAAATGAAAGTAGGGAAGATATTGAAGTAAACACGAAGACTAAAGATAAGGCTTGTCAAGGGATGACATGAAGAAGCTTCATTTAATATACGGTATCGAATAAGCCTTTAGGAATAGTCAGGGAAGAAAACATCAGGATGCAAATCCACTTTTATGTTTACTTTTTAATCGCATAAAAAATTTGGGATTTTACACCTTCAAACAACATATCATACCACGAATATGAGGAAGATTTCACACTACAGTTACAACCAAAGAAGAGAAAAGTAGGTCTGTTCGCCCCAAAGGATGTGGGATCAAACCCTATAAACGGGAAGTTTCATAAACCAAGAAGTCCACTACTATCAACCAAACACCCTTTTCATTAAGTTATCTTTTATTTTGATTGTAGCTGGACTCGAGGAAAGAGACTCGTGCACTATGTCGGGGATTTTTTTCTCAACTAGGCATTCCTTTGCATTACTACCTCCACTATAACAGTAACATAAGTTAACTTATTTAGTATTGGGATTGCAGTTTGGGAAAGAAAGGGTGCTCATATGCTATTTTCTCAACCAGATAGTCCATAACTTTCCATCATATGCTACTTTGCCTTGGCGCCTGGAGTATTGATAAATAGGAGACCTATAAAAAGGTTGGCTGAATGAGTTAGGGGGATTTGCCCCACTATTCATAAGCCCTGTGTGATTAAATAAATCTACTGAAAGTTTTAAATAATTTCACATTGGAGTCTCATTATTGATCCAGCTGTCAGGAATGACTTGGACAGGGACTTTTATTATTTGTTTAATTTCATTTATTGTATACTTCATAAGGAAAAGCTTCTTTTCTCACAGATACTAGTTACTTGTGTGATTCCAGAGGAGCCGCTCGTTTCACACATACTTTACGACATGTGCCGTCATTTTTTGCACATTATTCTCACTCTCCCTCACTCATTAATAATGGGTTAAGAGGTCGTTAGAAGGTTAACAGAGGCACATTACAGGCTAGTCTTCCGAGTTTTATGCGGCCTAATGTTCCCGTCGATAGAGCTATTAGGTCGGTTTTAACAAAATACGTTTTTGATATTTGATAATTCCATTATTAAGAAGCACATTTTATTCCAGAGTAGAGGCTACTTTTTAAGTTTGCGTTAGCCTATTACTTCCTATTTCCCTTTATGCATTTTCCCGTCATTTTGCAGTTTGCAAACCTGTTAACCTCTATAACTTTATCTCTTGCGATGTAGCTTTCCGTGCAAGTTGATATTTATAAGGCGGTTCTTTGTTAATATTTGCTTACTATAAATAAACAAACAAATAAATAAATAAATAAATAAACAAATAAATAAATAATATTTCTTTGTTAATATTTGCTTGTTTTAGATAATAATAATAATAATAATAATAATAATAATAATAATAATAATAATAATAATAATAATAATAATAATAATAATATTTCTTTGTTAATATTTACTTGTTTTAAACAATAATAATAATAATAATAATAATAATAATAATAATAATAATAATAATAATATTTCTTTGTTAATATTTACTTGTTTTAAACAACAATAATAATAATAATAACAATAATAATAATAATAATAATAATAATAATAATAATAATAATAATAATAATTATGATTTATTAAAGACGCATGTAATCCTCCAATCATGTGTATTTGACCTAACATGTAAACTATCATAATTTCTGTCCCCATTCCTTTCCATTAACCACGCTATTATTAATCCATTAATGCAAGATGACGGTCATGTGACGCGGTTCCTATTTAGCCACGTCTGAAATGCAATTAATCACTTGGAAAGGCCGTCATAGCAATTACCAAGATAACATTAACAAGTGGCTACTCAGCCAAATGAGACTTGCAATGTGGGATCTTAAGGGATAGGCAAGTTTAAATGCTGCTAGTTTAGGTATAACTTCAGACTTTTTATTTTTTTTTTTATTCTAGTGGTAATGATTCTCACAATAGGTGAGGGTATATTTCTGGTAGGATAGTAGTGGTTCTTATGTTATGACTAGAGATGTCTTACATGACCAACAAAAGTTCTAGCCTGATTATGAGAGTATTTCTTTGTATCCCTGTTGGCATTATTTTACTCGCGAGAGTATTATTTTTAATATCATTTTCATACCACTAACTACATTGTTAAAAATTTGCCGTAAAAACGATAAATATCCTGGAATAAATGTTGCTAGGTATTTACCGTTTAAAAACGGATATATTGGCGTTAAGGAGTGATATTACGGTCACCAACCCGTAAAAGATAAACAACAAAGTAGGGTAAAATTACGGTCACCTGTATTTTACAGTATATTTTTTACGGAGAATTTCCGATAAAATTACGGTTTTTTTAACAGTGTAAGCTATAACCTTAGTTGGAAACCCAGCATGCTACAAACCCCAGGGTTGTCCAACTAGGAAAGTAGCCCATTTATGGAGAAAATGAAAAAATAACGAATAAACTATATATGAGAAATAATAAAAAATTATAAAGTATATTAGGATCACTAACAACATTAAAATAGATCAATCATATATAAATTATAAAACGAGACTTATGTCAGCCTGTTCAATAATCAGGCTGGAAAAATCATTCCACAATCTGGTCACAGCTGGCATAAAACTTAAGAGCCTTATGGTGGAGAAGGTAAGCTTGATTGAATTAACAGCAAGCTTAGTACTATGTAAAGTACGGTACATTCAGGGAAGATCTGAGTGCAAGAGGTGGTCAGATTTATAAAAAATCTTAAGCAACAGACGCAAAGAATTATCTGGATGACGGTGCCAGAGATTAATATATTGATCATAGTTCAAGAGTTGCTGTCCTACATATTAAGATGAGAGTCAACAGCCGAAAACCAGACAAGAGAACAATAATACAAATATGGTAGAATGGAAGAACTAAAACCTTTCCTTAGGATAGATAGAATCTTGAAAGACTTTCTGAATATGCCTTTTTTTTTGTGTGCAAATGAAAAAGAAACAGACCAGATGTGTTTCTCAAAAGCTAATTTTCAATCAAGAATCACACCTTGAATGTTAAATGAGTTGTTTATGGTAATGATTCAGATGACTGGCACCATCATAAGTTACTTCAAGATGGTAGTAATGACTCTAGAGATAGGCAAAAACTTTACTTTACTTCTCGTTTTTTCATTATAGATAAAACTTTACTCTGATTGCTAAGATGGTGTTGATTCACTTGATATAGCGAATGCTAAAAAATTTAAAGCTATTTGTATATGCCACTAAATCTGTTAGGATTGAAATCTGCAAAATTAACTAATGGCAAACCCTCACAAAAAATGATTCAGCATAGACCTTACATCGTTGATATTAGGTGTGTGGATTTTTTTTTTTCAGTTCATCCCTTCCCTACGTATAAACATAATGCTAAACTAGCTATTTCACAAAATGTCAAAACGCGTATTTATTAATCGCATCCAATCAGGATATGTCTTCAAAAGGAAGGAGGGAGTGAAAAAAATATTTCAGTGTGGTTTATGAAGATATTGCGAGTAACATACTTGAATAAAGCGCACAGACAGACAAGAATAGAGAGAAAGAAAGAGAAATTATTTCGTCTAGTTTAAGATCAGACAATAGAGAGAGAGAGAGAGAGAGAGAGAGAGAGAGAGAGAGAGAGAGAGAGAGAGAGAAATCAAAGGGCAAGGGGTGAATAAAGATTGTCAATAGGTCGGGGTAAAGGGGGAGGGATATTTGCACTAAGATCTTGACTATTCACTGCGATTAGTGTTGACACCTGCCGCCCTCCCCCCTCCCCCATCCCCCAATCCCATCCCTCCTGACAGGGAGATTCCTCTATGTTGGGCTTCGCAAACCGATTGGAGGTAATGAGAATCTTCGACGGTAAAAGCGAAGCATTCCGGGCTATTTCGGGACCCCTGGGTTCATGGGATTCGTAGACTCAAAGTCAATGTCAGTGTTCATTCCTTTCGGTCCAAGGATAAATGGGGGGGGGGAGGGGGTAATCGACATTTTGGTGGGGAGGGTAGAAGGTGGGCAATGTGGTAGGAGAGTAGTGGAGGACGGGGGAGGGGGTTTTTGTTAGAAATTTGGGTAAGGTATGGCCTAAAATGAGTGAATGTGAGTTTGTTTGTCAGAAGTTCGTTGTATAATTATGGCTTTTAATATTTAAGGCAAGAGATTTATGTTATGTGAAACAGATAACCCTGAGGAGAGAGAGAGAGAGAGAGAGAGAGAGAGAGAGAGAGAGAGAGAGAGAGAGAGAGAGAGAGAATTGGTAGCTCAGCTACAATGGGCATTGTGTCAAGTTTATTGTAGCCAAGGGGGCTTCGCCGCCTTAAAAACAATACTGTGATATAAAATTTGACGATTTTTAACGCAACGAAACAGAATTAGGATAAATCTGAGCACATCGTATTATTGATTTGCCCTATCGCTAAATTGTGGTTTTAACTTTTTAACTGATTGTTTGCTTTTGCCAAAGATCAATTAGCCTGAATTTTTCTAATTACTCGGAAATTACGAATATTGCTTTGTAAAGATGATCTTAAAACGAATCCAACAACAAATTGACTTCCCTCCTGGTTATTGATCTTTTTCTTCTCCTTTTTTTTTTACTCCATTTCTTTAGGCGAATGGAATGTGGACGAGCGTAGCATGTTACCTCAGGTATGCGTGGTTTCCATTGTCGTTCTTTTTTAGAGAAAATAAGGTTCTATTCTTAGTATAGACCAAACTATTTTCAACCTGCAGAGAAGAGCAGTGTGACATTTCAGGGTATTTATATCTCCCTTTGAGTCATGGCGGAACTTATTATAATCGTGATATTGAATTTTTCTTGTCTAGATTTTGTCCATATTAAGAAACGAATGGTTTCTTTTTCTCTCGTATTAGTCTTGGGCACACAAGTACGTTTTCTGGTAATTTTT
>NC_090733.1:150437458-150438514 GCF_036898095.1 Palaemon carinicauda
ATGCATACTTAGTATTACGAACAGGATAGTACTGTCCGCGATGATCTGAATGTAAAGGATCGTCCGAATTATGAAAAATCTTATGCAAAGTGCATAACGATCTAATTGAACGACGGCGCCAAAGATTAATATCTTAATCACGAATTCGAAATCTAATGGACCTGTCCTGTTTAACAAATTAAGATGAGAATCTGCATTTGAAGGCACGACAGGAGAACAATACTCGAATGAAAGAATTAAAACTCTTCTTCAGAATAGATTGATAAACCGAAAATCTTACAAGAGTTTCTCAATAAGCCAATTTTTTGTGCAATTCCAAAAGATACAGACTAAATGTGTTTGTCAAAAATAAATTTGCTGTAGAGACTCACACCTAAAATTTTAAAAGAGTCATAACAGAGTTGAAGAAACATTATCAATGCTGAGATCTTGATTTTGAAGAGCAACTGTCCTTGACCTACTTACAGTACAATCATACTTTGAGTTTTGTTAGGATTCAACTTTAAGCCCCATAATCTCTATTTACGGATTCAACACCCCAGATCTACATTCAAGAGATATAATTTATGCAAACAGTAGCATCATCTGCATATGCAATGAGCTTGTTTTCTAGGCTAAACCACATGCCATGTGCATATAGTATGAAATGTAATGGGCCAAGATTAGAAATGAAACTATAAGAGAGATTACTCGAGTGCCATATGTGGATGAGATCATGGTGAGAGGTAAATGAAAATGGTTTGGACATGCTCTTCGCACTTCCCAAGAGAGATTAGTTCACCAAATTTATAACTGGGCTCCACCAGGCACTAGAAGAGTGGGAAGACCAAGGCCTACATGGCTGAGGACTATGAAGAGTGAAGTAGATGATGAATGGAGAAGTATTAAATTAAAAAACTCAAGTTAGAAACGACTGGCGAAATCTAACCGATGCCCATTGCGTCAATAGGCACAGGAGATGATGATGATCCAAAACCACTTTTCCTTTTCCTCCGTAATGAGGTCGGTAACGCTATGCGCATAACTCTGTGCATCCATTCCAATCTATTCGAATTA
>NC_090733.1:150446514-150449014 GCF_036898095.1 Palaemon carinicauda
ACTAGAAGTGTAGAAAGACCAAAGCCTACATGGCTGAGGACTATGAAGCGTGAAGTCAATGATGAATGGAGAAGTATCAAACTAAAAACTCAAGATAGAAACGACTGGCGAAATCTAACCGATGCCCTTTACGTCAATAGGCCTAGGAGGAGATGATGATGATACAAAACCACTTCTTTTCCTTTTCCTCCGTAATGAGGTCGGTAACGCAATACACATAACTCTATGCGTCTATTCCAATCTATTCGAATTAGGGAAATAAATTTTTCTTTTAATTGAAAGATAGTAAATACCTCAAGGTTATTGTACAAATTGTTTTAAGGAATTATATACTTATACACATATGGGTATTTAAAGGATCAATATGGCAGTGACTGCTGGTTTTTCTTTGGTTATACTCATACACGCCCCCCTACACACTAATAAAAGTGACTTGCATATGATTTAATTCCATCATGCAAGGACTGAGACTTCTTGCAGAACTCTTGATAAACAGACATCATTCAACCGACACTGCCAAGTAATCTCGAAAATATTGCTGCCCCGGTAATTACTCTTAATGATTGAGAGACGAAAGTCCATTCTCTGAAACATGTTCACGTAGGAGAGAGAGAGAGAGAGAGAGAGAGAGAGAGAGAGAGAGAGAGAGAGAGAGAGAAATTGTTCATACATTTTGACATTAATGAGAGCAACGATTGCAACGATCTACGACTGTAATTTCAACATCGACCATAAGGAGTGTGACGACATATAAGCTGCAGTTGACTCCCACACATCTTTTCCACCGTAATAATTTACTGCTGAATGTATAACGGTTAAGAATAATTGTTTACCTGTAATAATGTCCTATTAATAGTACGTAAAAGATCAATGTAATCACATGTTCTTAAGACTTACAAATATACACATAGATAAAATCATGGAAAAACTATTTAACTGATTGACTTAAAAATCAAAATGAATACATTATATTTTCAGAAATTCTATCTCTAGTGTCGAATAAAAGTTTTAATTAAGAGAGGCCAAATTAGAAACAAAATAATTTCCTGGGAAATTCAAACATTAAATGCATCGATTTAGTTAATCATAATATCATTTTAATGGTTTTAGGAAATCAGAAATACACCCCATAACTTTTTGATGCCAGGGTGTGTGATTTATTTACGTTTGCAAGATTTCACATGATATTGTTAAATAGGCAAATTACTGCTATAAATATTTACAAATAAGGACACTCCAAAGTCAAACCAATGTTTTCTAGAGGTAGTGTCATAACCTTTGTACCATGGTCTTCCACGGTATTGCGTTAGTGTTCTCTTATTTGAGTGTACACTTAGGCACACTATTCTAGTTGTTTCCTTATTTCCTTTCCTCAATGGGCTAATTTTCCTGTTGTAGCCCTTGGGTTTATAACATGCTGCTTTTCCAACTAGGGTTGTAGCTTAGCTATTATTATTATTATTATTATTATTATTAATAATAATAATAATAATAATAATAATAATAATAATAATAATAATAATAATAAAGTAAGATATGTTATCATACTAATAAAATTTTGGAAATACCTGAAGGCCTAAAAAAGTCACGAAATAAAAAAAAAAATCGTTGGGTGGCTTGAAATAACAAATAAGAGAAAGTCAATTTTTTTCTTGTTGTTCCTGTTGTCGTTGTTGAACAAACCAGAAACTGACATCTTTACTTGATACATTTAAAAAGGATCAATCATTCATTCTGTAAACAGTAAACAAAGGATAAAATGAAAACCATAATAAAAGGACACAAAATATAACACCAAAAAAGCGAAAGAATAATAATGATGCTCTCTAGGTTCAAAACAAAGGACTCCTCCCCAATTCGATCCCAGAGAGAGAGAGAGAGAGAGAGAGAGAGAGAGAGAGAGAGAGAGAGAGAGAGAGAGATTATTCCTATTTAAATTACTAAAAAGAGAATGAAAATATCTTTCTTTCGCCTGGTATTATTTCACTTCATTACGCCTTCAGGGGCTCCGAAGCAGATTCAGCGCATGCCATGAAGACTTCAATTATTATTTCAAGAGGCGGGGAGTGTTTTAATAATAGTAACGGCTTGCGTGCCACATCCAACCCCAGAGAAATCATTTGTCACGGAAATTACTTCTTTACGTACAAGCGTCTATTTTTAGGTTTTCTTATTAAAAGCCCGTTTGAGATAACACTTTCGCTCCACGAACATGTCACCCATCCGCGCAAATAATAAATCGCTGATTTTTCACGTGCGACGTTATCATCATTACTGTTATTATCCTTATCATTCTTATTATCATTGTAATTATAATCCTTATCGTTTTGATTATTATTATTATTATTACTATTATTATTATTATTATTATTATTATTATTATTATTATTATTATTATTATCAATCCTCGAGTGAAAGAAAATAAGAAACGAAAAATACTGTAGAGACAAAAACAACGGAAAGAAATGGATGAAAAGAGATATAAAAATGAAACCAAAAA
>NC_090733.1:150454014-150459014 GCF_036898095.1 Palaemon carinicauda
CTATCTATCTATCTATCTATCTATATATTTCCTTTGGGGAAAATAAATTACTACCAAGTTTCGGTGAAGACCGAGTGAAGAATTTTCCCAAATCGAACGAAGACGTCTTCAAAGTCTGGCTCTCATTCGAATTATAATGGGAATCAGTTTCTGGGGACGATCTCGAAGCAAACAAAGACGTCTCCAGTCTTCAAAATGCCTTCAATCTCGGAGTCGATATTTCTGCTAGGACCTATTTCGATTTTTTCAAATTATACCTGATCAAAGTCATGTGATCTGCATTCTGAGTTTTGCAACGAAGATGTTTACAAACAACGCATTGAGAGCTATCAGTGAGTACGGGAAGAAATATCTACTTGGGGGTCCCTCTTCCGAAGACGGTTTTCAGGACCTGCAGCCCCGGTTGATGGAACTGGAGGGACTACGCCTCATTTTGGGAAGTGGTCTTCTGATGAGGAAATTCTGGGCCAAGGAGGAACAGAGTGAGGCACTCGAGCCTGTCTTGGACCAGGAGGAAATCAACAGAATTTCTGAGGAGACTGAAGCTGTCCTCAGTGGGACGGATCCTTCGCTTTCCAGGGACGTTCAGGTTGAGACTAAACCCGTCTCTAAATCTAATGTAACAGTTCAGACTGATGAAGACACTGAGATTGAAGATCTCAGGCTAAATAATGAAATCATGGCTAAGGAACTTGCCAATAAACAGGCTGTGATTGAAGGCCAGGAAAATCAACTTGCAACTTACTATCAGTCAATTCTTGAGTTGAAAGCGAAACTGAAAATGGCTCAGCAGAAAAATGATGCCCATATTCAAATGCAATCAGAACTTATGGGAGAGAAGGAAGCTCTGAAACGAGAGCTTGAAGGTAAAGTGATTTTGGTTGAAGAAAATACAGCGAAAATGTTCCAGTTGAATGAGGAACTGGAAAAGGCCAAGAAGGAAATCGAGGCTCATGACGAACTGAAATCGATCCTTCTGGCAGAGAATGAATATCTCAAAAAATCCTATGAGGAACGAAGCTTCCTTAATAAAGAATTAGCCCTAGAGAAAATTAAACTAGAAAAAGAGCTGATGGAGGCTCGTTCTAATGATCAGAAAAAAAGCCAAGGACACCAACGTCTAGTAGAAGAGCTGCAGGGCGAGATTTCTAAAGCTCTAGTGCAGAACCGTGAGCTAAAGGAGGCAGTGTTCACAATAACAGAGAAGAACGAAGGTCTTCGTGAACAACTGGAGAACAAAGTGAAACGAGAGAAAAACCTGAATGGAAAGATTGTTCGAATGACCAACAAAGAGGATGAAATGAAGAAAGAACTGTCTGCAGCGAAGGATGTCATCTCTTCACTGAAGAAGGAACTTCAGAGGAGAGATTTGGAAAAGGTTAAAAAAGAAGAAGGAACGGGTGACGAGGGTTCACCAGGAAAGGAGAAATGCGGACTTGATAAAACTTCAGTCGTAGAAGGTTGTGAAACTCCAGTAGAAGATGACAATAAAGTAGTCATCGTGAAGGAAGAAAAACAAGGAGAAGGAAAAGGACCCATATGGAAACTTTTGGTAAGGAAACCAAAAAAGAAGAAACCAAAACGGGACCAGGCTTACTCTTGGGCCCCCCTTGGACCCATAGTCCCAGTTTTGGAAACAGACAAAAATAAGGTTCATAACGAACGAACTGAGGAGAATATCCAATATAATTAAGAAGTCAGAAACTAGACAGAAAAAAAATAAAAAATAAAGAAATAAAATATTAAAAATAAAAAACCAAAAAAAAAAAATGTAAAAATTAAAACAAAAAAAAATTATTTTTTTTTATTCGGAATATTTTTCATTTTTTTTTGCAAAAGGAATATATTTTTTATTTCATTTTGTGAAAGGAATATTATTTTATATTATTTTGTAAGAGGAATATATTTTTATGTTATTTTGTGGAAGGAATATTATTTTTTATTTCATAGCGACGTGGCATATTTTGTAAAAGGAATATACCGGTATTTTTATTTTTGTGAAAGGAATATCATTTTTAAATCTTTTCTCTTTTAGGTTTAAGGATGCCAGGCTTAACTGCCTAGGCTTATGATGATTGGCTTAACTCCCTAGCATAATGATGCTTATCTAAACTGCCTGGCATATTTTTTTTTCTAGGTTTAAGGATGCCAGGCTTAACTGCCTAGGCTAATGATGCTTGCCTAAACTGCCTGGCATATATTTTTTTTAGGTTTAAGGATGCCAGGCTTAACTGCCTAGGCTAATGATGCTTGTCTAAACTGCCTAGCATATTTTTTTTTTCAGGTTTAAGGATGCCAGGCTTAACTGCCTAGCCTAATGATGCTTGTCTAAACTGCCTGGCATATTTTTTTTTTTTTAGGTTTAAGGATGCCAGGCTTAGCTGCCTAGCCTAATCATGCTTGTCTTAACTGCCTGGCATATTTTTTTCTTTTTTTCTCTTTTTTTTAGGTTTAAGGATGCTAGGTTTAACTGCCTAGCCTAATGATGCTTGGCTTACCTGCAGGGCATATTGATACTTAATGATGCTTGGCTTAACTGCCTGGCCTATGAGGCTTAGCTTAACTGCCTGGCCTAAGAATGCTTGGCTTAACTGCCTGGCCTAATGATGCTTGGCTTAACTGCCTGGCCTAATAATGCTTGGCTTAATTGCCTGGCCTAATAATGCTTGGCTTAACTGCCTGGCCTAATAATGCTTGGCTTAACTGCCTGGCCTAATAATGCTTGGCTTAACTGTTTGGCCTAATGATGCATGACTTAACTGCCTGGCCTAATGATGCTTGGCTTAACTGCCTGGTCTAAGAATGCTTGGCTTAACTGCCTGGTCTAAGAATGCTTGGCTTAACTGCCTGGCCTAAGAATGCTTGGCTTAACTGCCTGGCCTAATGATGCTTGGCTTAACTGCCTGGCCTAATAATACTTGGCTTAACTGCCTGGCCTAATAATGCTTGGCTTAACTGCCTGGCCTAATAATGCTTGGCTTAACTGCCTGGCCTAATAATGCTTGGCTTAACTGTTTGGCCTAATGATGCTTGGCTTAACTGCCTGGCCTAATGATGGCTGGCTTAACTGCCTGGTCTAAGAATGCTTGGCTTAACTGCCTGGTCTAAGAATGCTTGGCTTAACTGCCTGGTCTAAGAAAGCTTGGCTTAACTGCCTGGCCTAAGAATGCTTGGCTTAACTGCCTGGCCTAATGATGCTTGGCTTAACTGCCTGGCCTAATGATGCTTGGCTTAACTGCCTGGCCTAATAATGCTTGGCTTAACTGCCTGGCCTAATAATGCTTGGCTTAACTGTCTGGCCTAATGATGCTTGGCTTAACTGCCTGGCCTAATTTTGCTTGGCTTAACTGCCTTGGCTAAAGTTGTTTGGCTCAACTGACAGGGCTAAGGATGTTTGGCTTAACTACTTTGTCTGAGGGTGTATGGCTTAACTGCCTGGCCTAAGGGGGTTGGCTGACCTGCCCTATCTAGGAAGGTTTGGCTTAACTACCTGGTCTATGTGTGGCTGAACTGTCCGGAAAAAAACCGAAACGCTTAACTGGCTGGCCTGAAAAGAAGGGCCTAGGTGACCGGACTAGAAATGTTTGGCATGAACGCGTAGACTAGGGATGTTTGGCTTACCTGATTTGTATAGGGGTGCGAGGCTTAACTGCCTGGGCTAAGGTTGTATGGCTTAAATGCCTTGCCTTAGGAACTATGGCTTAGAGGCCATGCCTAAGGAAGTTTTGCGTAACTGCCTCAGCTAAGGATGTTTGGCTTAACTGACTGGCCTAAGAATGTTTGCCTTAACTATCTGGGCTAAGGAGGGATGGCTTCACTACCTGGCATAGAGATGCTTGTCTTAACTGCTTGGCCTGATAATGCTTGCGTTAACTGTATTGCATAAAAATGCTTGCCTTGGATACCTGGCATAAAGAAGCTTGCCTTAAATGCCTGGCATGAGGATGCTTGCCTTAAATACCTGGCACAATTATGCTTGCCTTTGCCAAGCCTAATCATGTTTGGCTTAACTGCAGAGCCTAATAATGAATGGCTTAAATGCCTGGCCTAATAATAAATGGCTTGAATGCCTAGTCTTATAATGAATGGCTTAAATATTTGGTCTTAGGATGAATGATTTAAAAGCCTGGCCTTAGGATGAGTGGCTTAAATGCCTAGCCTTATAATGAATGGCTTAAAAGCCTGGCCTTTAAATGAATGGCTTAAATGCCTGGCCTTAAAATGAATGGCCTGAAAGCCTGGCCTTAGGATGAATTGTTTAAATGCCTGGCCTTATAATGATTGGCTTAAAAGCCTAGCCTTATGATGAAAGGCTTAAATGCCCTGCCTTATAATGATTGGCTGAAATGATTGGCCTTAGTATGAATGGCTTAAATGCCTAGGCTCATAATGAAAGGCTTAAATGGCTGGTCTAAAGACGAATGGCTTAAATGCCTAGCCTTATAATGATTGGCTGAAATGATTGACCTTAGTATGAATGGCTTAAATGCCTAGCCTCATAATGAAAGGCTTAAATGGCTGGTCTAAAGATGAATGGCTTAAATGCCTAGATTCATAATGATTGGCTGAAATGATTGGCCTTAGTATGAATGGCTTAAATGCCTAGCCTTATAATGAAAGGCTTAAATGGCTGGTCTAAAGATGAATGGCTTAAATGCCTAGCCTTATAATGATTGGCCTTAGTATGAATGGCTTAAATGCCTAGCCTCATGATGAAAGGCTTAAATGGCTGGTCTAAAGATGAATGGCTTAAATGCCTAGCCTTATAATGATTGGCTGAAATGATTGGCCTTAGTATGAATGGCTTAAATGCCTAGCCTCATAATGAAAGGCTTAAATGGCTGGTCCAAAAATGAATGGCTTAAATGCCTAGCCTTATAATGATTGGCTGAAATAATTGGCCTTAGTATGAATGGCTTAAATACCTAGCCTCCTGATGAAAGGCTTAAATGGCTGGTCTAAAGATGAATGGCTTAAATGCCTTGCCTTATAATGATTGG
>NC_090733.1:150466514-150476514 GCF_036898095.1 Palaemon carinicauda
TACACGAATAAAGACATGTCTGAGGCCTTTGTCCTACAGTGGACTAGAAACGTCTTGATTTGATGTTGTGTGTATTTATACGTATATATTTATATATATATATATGTGTGTGTGTGTGTGTATATACTGTATATGTGTTCGTGTTTTTGGATTTAATCTAAATATTCTGAGTCAGTCTTAAAGAGGAATTGTTTTAGATCCCCTATTGTATCAGTTAACAAATAAAAAAAATAAAACTGCAACAGATTTTCTAATTTTTTATCTTTTAAATGTTTTAATTACAGTAAATTAACTTATCTTTTAAGGAAAAGTATCCTTATGTCAGGTATTTAGATGAATAAATCTTTTGTGTAAACCAGTTTCATTCTTTCACGATCACAAACGAAACAAGAAACCACGATAAGCCAAACATGAGAAGCTTTAAATGATATTCATGTAATTTTTTTTTTCTTTTTATTATTCAAAATTGCCATTCGCCCACAAAAGGCCTTTCGAAGCAGAGTCACGACTATTAGTCACGACTCTCTATGGCAAGGAATCGTGTTTATCGTGGTATAGCGCCAAGGACGTCCAAGATGTAGTTAAAAGAATTAACTACTCGAGGGCGACTCAAAGGGGTCACTATGACACCAGGTCCCTAACCATCCTACCCCCCTTTCCATCCCCTTCCCTCCCCTTTCACTATCTCTTAAATGTTACCGACAGATGAGACTGAAGCGGCCAGAGGAGGGGGGGCGCCCATTGGCGCCAAAGGCTGACGCCCGCGCCCACCACTACCAGCGACCCTCAGCCAACCTTCGCGAGGCGACCATTCCCCCTCCCCCTCCTCCGACAATTCTGCTTTTTATCCCCCCCCCCCAACATTACCGTATTTAACCTCTGTGTTTCATCCGTTGCTTATTTCAGGTCTCACTCGAGGTGAAATATTTGGCCGTTCTGTTTCGTCTCTGACTCGACTATATTCACGGCCCTTCTTAATGGTTGCTTGCCTTTCCCGTCCTGTTTTATTCTCGAATTCATTTCGTACTCACTGGACAGATAGTGATCTTTGTTGTTTTTATTTTTTATTTTCCTTATATTGTTGTTATCATTATTTTCACTACTGTATTTTTTATTATTGTTACCATTATCATCATTACCATTATCATCATCATTACTGTTATTATCATTGTTATTAAAATATTCCATACTTTCCAATAAAAAAGGAAAGAAAAGACGAATAAGGCCGTGATGCAAAATTGTGAAATTGTCCTGCCATTCGGTGACGTCATTATGTTTGTTATGACAGGGAGTAAAACTCTACACACAGGGGGAGGTCTTAAGAGGAATGATATAGCTTAATAGTTGGCTTTTACAGAAGCTATTCGTTTTCTAATAAATCTCTTAATCCGGAGTATCTAAATGGAGGAGTGTTCATAAATTAAAGTTAGTGACATTTCCCACCATTACAACTGCTAATAAGATTATGTAGGGAATTAATTATAAAATTTCCTGAATTTATAACAAATAATGATAATAATAATAATAATTGCTCACGAAGGAAAGCAAATCAAATAAAGGTAAATACGAAGACAAATAGAATATCCTTTATTTTCTTTAAACTTTCAAACCTTCGTAATCCCTAACCTTCACACACCAAAATATCTCTCTCTCTCCTCTCTCTCTCTCTCTCTCTCTCTCTCTCTCTCTCTCTCTCTCTCTCTCTCTCTCTCTCTCCGTTCTGTCTTGTTTTCTTTCGATTTAATGACTTTTCGGTTTTCATGGGAGATAATTCACATTTAAGGATAAAATGATATAATTACATAAGCAGAGTTTATACACATACATACATACATCCATCCATACATACATAAATCTATATGCATATATACACAGTGTATATTTAAGAGTCCATGTTTAAAGACCACTCATGAATGGCAGAGGCAAGGGACAGTGTCATTGCCCTATCAAGCAGAACAATGCCCCTAGAGACTGACCTTATATATATATGATCAGCGCCCAAGGCCCCTCTCTATCCAAGTTAGGACCAGGGAGGGTCAGATAATGGCTGCTGATGACTCAGCAGATAGGCCTATAGGCTCCCCCAAAACCTCCATCCTTAGCTCACACGGATGGTGAGGTTGCAGCAACCAAGGGAACTAACGAGTTTGAGCGGGACTCTAACCCAAGTCTGGCAATCACCACGCAAGAACGTTACCGACAGGCCACACGTGTTTGCGTGGTGCATGTGTGTCATTACTATGTTATATTGGTGTTTAAATTCTCTAAATGATCACATGATAAAGAAGCAGAAGAAAGAGACCTCAATATCAAAAAGGTAAATGTTGATGATAGAAATAAAATTGTACAATTGAAAATTAACTATTTTAGTGTTTAATTGTTACATCATAAATTCCATATTTTATAGTTTTTTTTAAGTTAATTTGGACAGATCAAACATAAATACCAAACGTCACTGTAATAAAAATACTCTGACTGCAACATGCATGCTAGTTCTCTGTATGTGCTTATACTTCTGATTAAATTGAAGAATGAGTCCCATTCCAGCTAGGTAACTGCTTTGGAATTTTTCCAAAATGTAAATTGCCAAGAAAAATTGCAAATTTCGATTTTTTTTTTTTGTGCGATGAGATGACTTATATTTCATTTTAATTCATATAAAAAAAAATTATAGGTCATTATATTCCGATTTTTCGATTGAAAGGTTGAAAAAAAATAATGATAAACAAAATTTTGAAGATTACTTTTGACAAATTGTAACGTTAAACTCTCGTGTAATTGCTCTTATCGCTAAAAATAAATAAACAAGAAACACTTTCTTCTCGCGAAATATACGGTCTTTTGATAAACAAAGCCCTTCTGTAAATCATATACTCGTTAATACATTTTTTCGTCAAGTTCCTCGTAATATACACCTCCGTGAATTATCTCGAAAGAAGACGTGGGCTCTCTGTCAAACGGCTGTTACTAAATCACTCCTGGTTTTGTTAGGCAACACTGACATGTCTCTCTCTCTCTCTCTCTCTCTCTCTCTCTCTCTCTCTCTCTCTCTCTCTCTCTCTCTCTCTCTCAACTTCCTGGTTTCTGTATCGCACTGGTAAACAATAAGGAATCACGTGATCGCGACTTTGAAATGAATAACCATTAATTTTTTTTCTTTTTTTTTTCTTTTTTGTAATCAGTCACTCGATATCTTAATTTCCTTTACCATCTTGTGAATGAAATTATTTTCTTTAATACTTTACTTATAAAGTAATTCAACATGTGTTTCTTCCTTTATCAATGAACAAGATGGATCTGGGCTAATATAGCAGTTTGCCCAAGTAAAAACTATTCGTGCAGACATATAAAATAAACAATTAATCTTTACCCTAGGAGATAAATGAAAAATAAGATAAATATCCTAATACCACAAGCAGCACGTATATCCCTTGACAGATAGTGTTCTATATACACTTACTCTAAATAGATATTTTCAGTCTCCGCATCTTGCAATTCTCCCTTTTCATATTACGAATAACTTATAATGAACTGGTTGTTAAAATGCTCTTACTTTCACATCAACTCACCGATGCACTTAAGGAGAACTTATCTCCCCGTTATCTCCAAATGCAAAATTCAGACAAGCTCTTCTCGACACTTCCTCGTCCTCTTTTCTTTCAAAATCTCGTCCATTATCTCAGAAACTGACAGCTACCCGTGTTATTTAATCTCTCGTGGATTTAACAAAGTTTATAGGACAAACATTATCAAACGGTTAGTAAACATTACCAAAGGATTATGCATAAACCATTCTGGGCATTTCCATTGATATTGTCTATTACAAGCTTCTCTCTCTCTCTCTCTCTCTCTCTCTCTCTCTCTCTCTCTCTCTCTCTCTCTCTAATATATATATATATATATATATATATATATATATATATATATATATACATATATATATATATATATATATAAATATATATATGAAAACTACTAAAGGGACCGTCGTTTTCAACTAAAAAACACACTAGGGTGGCAACCACTGAAGACACTGCATCTAAAGGAAAAAAGGAAACCTTTAATATTATGTATATATATATATATATATATATATATATATATATATATATATATATATATATATATATATGTATATATATATATATATGTAACATATATACATATATATATGTATATACATACATATATCCTATTTATCCTATTGCACGTGTGTTGTGTTTATATAATTGTCTGCGTGAGTATTCACGTACGTACATGAAAACACATCGTTTCTTTAAAACTCCGACTTAAATGGCTTAGAAACTTTTAATGTCTATTATGAAAATTAAAATAGATAACAGTCACACACAAGGGGAGAGAGAGAGAGAGAGAGAGAGAGAGAGAGAGAGAGAGAGAGAGAGAGAGAGAGAGAGAGAGAGATATTTTCCAAAAGGGCCTTTAGGGAGTTATTACTACTTGACAGTTGTTGGATAAGGGTCTGAAATATTTAACACCTATGTCGCCAGTGACTAAGCTTTGGCATTCGGGGGATGGAGACCGAGAGGGGCGGGGGTGTACTCGGAACACTATCCCCCATACCCCTCTACCCTCAAATCCCAACCAACAACACACACTGCCTAAACCATTGCCCACGTTAGCCCTTGAAGTTGGCGCCAGTCTCTCTCTCTCCTCTCTCTCTCTCTCTCTCCTCTCTCTCTCTCTCTCTCCTCTCTCTCTCTCTCTCTCCCAAATAGTAAATAAATAAATATGGATGCGTATTTACACAACTTTCTCAATCAAATTTTAAAAATTTGATTATGAGAATTTTTTCAAAAATTTAAATATCAGAATTTTATTCAATATCTATATCCTACTTAATCATTAAAGACATGATTGAGGAGTAGTCAACATTTCATTTTCCCCTTATGGGCCATCTCCAATTAATATGCAGACAGATACAGGTACTAAAGTTGCAAAGGATCCATTGAATAAGTATTTACCAGATTCACTACCAAATTTCTTGAAAAAAGAAATGCAAGAAGCATTAATAATACAAATAATGTTAATGCTCGCGTTAATGACGGCATTGAGAGAGAGAGAGAGAGAGAGAGAGAGAGAGAGAGAGAGAGAGAGATTCATCAAATCTATTTTATATATATGTATATATCTATGATATATATATATATATATATATATATATATATATATATATATATATATACATATATATATATATATATATATATATATATATATATATATACACACAGATACAAATTCCTGATAATACATATGTGTGTTTACACACGCGCGCACACACACACACATATATATTTATATATATATATATATATATATATATATATATATATATATATAAAACGAATACCTTGCAGTAATACATTACTAATGATAAGAAATGCATCATAAACGGAAGATACCAGTTGGAAAATATATGGTTCGTATAAGTGGCGTGAAAATGAAATATAATCACCCTACCTGTAATTTTTATCACGTCTCTCAAATGGTCTTTGCTCCACATTAGGTTGCTTTGCTAACATTATCTCAATGCTCCTCTGTTCTGGCAAGCAGTACATGGATGTGCTGTGCATCCCATCCCCCTAGGTCACCATTTAAGTATCTCATTTACCTACAATTTATATCACGTCCTTCAAACGATCTTTGCTCTGCCGTGGCTGGCTTTGCTTGCAAATAAACATTATCTCATTGCTCTTCTGTTCTTGCAGGTGGTACATGAATGTGGGCCATTTTCCGATAACATTTCTAACTTTCATAAGAGCAGCAACAACTGTATACTAAACGAACACTGTTTAAACAAAATCAATTTCCGAAATAGATGAAATTACACTAAATATCAAAATAGATTGAACTTCCCTCTTGAAGATGCCTTCTTGTGATGGACATGCTGGAACTGAAGTGCATGGGTGGGGGGAAGGGAGGGATGGCTGTTGTAGAACAACATCCGGGAACTTATGCATAAATATATGGAAGCTCGTAATTGGTTAAAAAGAACCGGGTAATGATTATTTAATAAAAATAGAATACATGCGTAGTAACCCACAATTAGATTCACAGATGTAAACATTGGACTTTCATGTTATTCAAGTTATTATGGCTCAACTCCCACTAAATCATACAAATAAAATTCTAAAATAATCAGCACTCATCCATTACACGTAGCGTATTCCAATTTCCATAAAAATTTATGTATCATATATTAATCTCTTCATACAAAACTCAAAAAATTATCGAAATGACAAAATCCCTTAAATGAAATATTTGTAAACAATATAATTCATTGAAGGTTATCATAACCTAATCCAATCCCAGGTATGGCGCGTCATAATATATGTCAAGTCACCATAGCCTAATTAAACCACAGGTATGTCATGCCATAACCTATGGAGAGTTATTATGGCTTAATTTAATCACAGATATGCCATGACGTAGTCTACGATAAGTCACTATAAACTGATTTAATGAAGAGACGTGAATCATAACACCAGGTCACCATAACCCAATGTAAAACAGTAGAAATATAGCCTTATCTTTTGCAGCTCAAAAAATATACAGATACAGTCTTTTCTTGGTTGGCCTTAGGGCCAGCTTACCTTCGTTGGTTAAAGACCATCACTTGATTACTTTGTCAGTCCCCAAACAGAATTTCAACGGCTGGGCCTGTCATTCAATCAGCATTTAACACTCACAAATCCCATTTGACGAGGACGGACTCGAAGAACTCACTGAGATGAAGCACAGGCTTTTAACTAAGCAGGTAAATATTAGGTGGGCGAATTGCTAAAAAGAACTGGCGAAGGACTTCCCGAGATCTTTCATAACTCATTGTTTGATTTTTTTTTTTTGTGGACTAAATTTTAATTTCTCTAAAGTATAAAAGTATTTGCTTTGATTGCCGGTACCCAGAATGGACTAACAGTGATTCCTTTGATTATATATGTTGAAAATACCGTAACATGGCCTGAATCAAGGCAGTATACATAATTCAGTAGCTAGTCTAAACATATTTATTTGCTCAACCATTTCAAGTTACCAGGTACCCATTTCCCCAAGTGACTTTTCACGTGTCGAATGAGACTTAGCAGGAAAGTTGTGATTACAGCAACATCGAATTGAGATCGGACGTGTTTTACAAGGTCTTTGCTTTCGGAGAAGGTTCATTATGCGCTCGGGAATGTCGGATTTCTCGTCATAATAATACGGGGCTCAGGTAGGAAAAAGGTGGCAGGTGGCACGTACAGTAATTTGACTTGTTTCCAGCAATTGAACTAGCGTCCATGTCCATTCACCCCCACTGTACTGTCAGTTCCGGTGAATCTTGATTGCCTTTATAATTCCAAAGGAATTTCTGAATGTTTGAAAAAAAAAAGTTTTTAATAATAACAATATACAGTATATTTCAGATGCCATATAAAATGGGTGTTTAATCTGTCAAAGGCTTTAAAATGTTCTAAATACATTTTTACTTTTAGAGTAAACTTTTGAATCATAGATGAAATAAATAAACCTTTTGAATTTCTATTGTTAAGAAAGATTTTTTCAAAAAGCTTTTAAAGAAAAGATATTTTTGTAGTACAAAATAAATTACCCTTTCAAGTTTGAATGAGTTTTGAATGCCATAAGGATTGCTGTAACTTTTAGAGCAGCACCTAATATGATTATTGATATGATACGTTTGGCTTTAATTTCATGTTTACTTCAAACGTGGAAACATTTCTATTTCTAAATGAATTTTCAATGTTGATTAAGCTTGCTTACCAGTATGCATGAAATATCACATGAGGTTGGGCTCAAGATATATAGAAGAAAGACAGAGATGATGAGAACGGAATATGCAATGGAAGATGAAATTATTGGAAGGAGAAAGAATCAATGAGGTGGAATCATTTAAATATTTAGGAACTATGGTTTAATGAAAGATTGAAAAAATCAAATCAAACAATGGGTAGGTTAAATAAAATTTGGAAATCAAATCGCCTGAAATTTCATATAAAAATCAGGCTATATATCACTTTAGTGAGATTGGCGTTATTTGTAGATTTGAGAACAAAGTCCTCAGAAGAATATTAGGGGTTAAATGACAGGACAGGATTAGAAATGAAACTATAATAGAGATTACTCAAGTGTTATATGTGGATGAGATCATGATGAGGGGTAGATGGAGGTGGATTGAGCATGCTCTTCGCACTCCCCAAAAGAGATTAGTTCACCAACCTTACCCTACTTTTCCTTCTTTGTTTGAAAAATTCCAAGCCTCTCAATACACAAAACATGTTTACCATATGCTTGTTTTAAAAATAGATGTATTAACAACGCTTCCTAACAAGTTTATGGAATGCAGTCGTTAGCCCTATCACCTTTCCTTGGATATAAAAAAATAGTTCTTTTTTTAAGCGGTCACACATCTGAGTATTAACCCGAACCAACACTGGAAACCTATATAACCAAATGATTAAGCAGATTAGACCGTTCAATAAAGAATAAATCTAAAGAAAGCTGAAGAAAAAATCTCCATATCGTATATTAGCCTGCTAGACTGGGGAAAGAAGAATAATTAATAATAAAAAAACAAAGCCTACATTCGTAATACCAGTCATATTTGTAATCAGAACCTGTGTTTTCATAACATCTTTTAGAAAGTTGCAGTGAAATAAAGAATGAAAATTTTCAAAACAGCCGAAATTGTTTAAACAGATACACCAGTGACGCCATGAGACTTCGACTTGAGAAAGAACATCAGAAAATACTTGGAAGGGATAGCGTTGGTAAACAAAATGACACAAGCGAAACAAGGAATGTATGGAGAATAAGATAGGAAACTTGCGATGCTGTGACAAAGATATAATCTGTGATTGAAATTTTTTATGGTAGATTCTTGCCTAGGCATGAGAGAGAGAGAGAGAGAGAGAGAGAGAGAGAGAGAGAGAGAGACTTAACCTTCTCATCATTCGATCACTAGAATCGTCCATAGCCATAGGTTTTTATCGACGTGTCACTCAACTGCGCTGAAACTACAGAATCTCATTATAACCGCACCCTTGTCTTCTTGTTATGCTGACCACTTCCTCTCTCCTATCCCTGAGGTAACTGAGTCCCCAACACCTCTCCCTACCCCCGGGTCCAGATCGTCTTCCCCATTACATGCAATAACAAAGAGATTTAGAGGGACTTACAATTTAATAGCCGGCGTCGATGCAAGGGAACTAGCGTTGTGCTTCTCTCTTTAGTCCTGTGATCTCTGTGGGGATACTTTGGCTCCGTCTGTCTGTCTGTCTGGGTATCTGTTTGATGTCTGTCACCTTATATTGCCTGGTATTATTTACAAGATCGTAGGCCTCCTTATTTTGGCTTTTCACGATGACACAATAATAACAGGATGGCGGACGTTATTTGTTATAGATATTCTGAGGAATATTATTGGTTTTGACGATTATTTGGTTGCGATAATGATAACTATTAAAATAAAAGCAGGAATAGCGGTAATTCAGCCGTTTATTCATCTAGCTGCTAAGTAAATAGAATCTTCAAGGTATTACGTGGAGACGGAATTTCAAAATCCTTCGTTTATCAATTTAATCGTCGTGAATGAATTGTGGGGTCAACATATTTCATTTCTCTTTCACTCTAATAAAGAACTGAAAATACATACATACATACCTATATGTATGTATATGTATGTGTGTATACATATATATATATATATATATGTGTGTATATATATATATATATATATATATATATACACACACATATATATATATATATATATATATACATATATATATATATAAATATATATATATATATATAATATATATATATATATAAAGCACCTATATATATTTTGGGAAAGAAAGAGAAAGGCTCTAAATATTCTCTTCAATGCAGGCTATGAAAACATTACATTAATACGTTTAATATCTGGACAATTTAGTTACCTAGCTATACAAAACGAAAAACTCGTCATTATATATACAGT
>NC_090733.1:150481514-150484014 GCF_036898095.1 Palaemon carinicauda
AACATTATCAATAATAATAATAATAATAATAATAATAATAATAATAATAATAATAATAATAATAATAATAATAAAGACATTTATCATTACTATTATTATCATTATTGTTAACAATATCTAAGAGAGCCGTTCATTCAATTGCAGTATTCTGTATTTGGAAACTGTATCCATACCGGCAAATAGCTCAGAAAAAGAAAAACCCAAAACTCTTTAGTAATCATCAGGTATCACAGTGTCTGAGGTCAAAGTGGTCATTGCCCTTAAACTAAACCATCAAGCAAGATATGGGTTAAAGAAAAAGTGAGCTTATGATCTAAAATAATTAAAATTTACATCAGCATTGTCATTGAAATGATAAAGTGATATTTAGAAACTGTGCGAATTATAATTTTAATATTTTGTTTCATTAGTCTTATATATTTTTTTAATACGATCAGTTTCCTAAATATCGAACAGAAGATAGTGCTGTGATCATCATCATCTCCTCCTACGCTTATTGACGCAAAGGGCCTCGGTTAGATTTCGCCATTCGTCTCTATTTCGAGCTTTTAAATCAGTACTTCCCCACTCATCTTCTCATACTTCATGCTTTATAGTCCTTAGTCCTATAGGCTTGGGTCTTCCAAAATATTTTGATAAACAATATAAAATGGTTTTAGATAAAATATTTGTATAATTTACAATCATGCAGAATTCAATTGCCAAGAAATCATCACAGTTCCCTTATATTATACAAAAGATCAACTGAAACTTTTCTTTAATAACCAATTACTACCCACTGATATGCTGGTTCTAAGCATAAAAAATAAACAAAGATCCAATACTTAAAAATAATAATATCATTGATACGATTCTTCCATAACAAAATGCACACCACATGAAGGCTAAACTCAACATGCAAAAGAAGGGATAAATAATGATAATAAATAATGTTGTCACAAAAGAGAAACAAAAGGTAACCACGATGACTGATTCCAAAATGTTAATGATAAATATTTAAAAATGCTGTGAACATATCAACAGGATTCTAAACAGGTATCAACGTTGTCCTTTTAGACGACGATGACAAAGACCTGAATGATAATGGAATTGAAACATCCGACTAATTTCTTAATTCAGTCTCCAGGTTATGGATTATTCATGATCGTTTTAACCCTTCACACATTACTTAAAATAATGATCAGAGATTTCATTTCATCACTTTTTGTCGAGTGATATAGTCACGTACACACACGCGCGTAATCAAGTTATGTATTGGGTTTAATTAGAAAAACAAGATGTCTTTTCGACTTCTACTCTTGATGCCTGGCGGATGAACTTACTGGAATTAGTATGGACCGGCAGGGGTCACTTGCCTCAGTTAGATAGGCACTGAGCATCACAAGGAACTGTATATCCTTTGATGAATCTAGCCAATGATCCTCTATGGATATAGTCAGTCTGTGGGAAGTAAAAATAACAAAATGGCCCCAGTCCCGGGCATAGAGGGGCCCAAAGAATCTCCTGGTTAATAAATACTAACAAGAAACTGAAAATTGGTAATTGGAGTGTTAGAACCATAAATTAGGTTGGAAAGTTACAGCAAGTGGAGAATTAATTTATGAAATATTGTTTGGATACCTTAGCCCTAACTAAAACACGTTGTAAGGGGATTGGTAAAGAAATCTTATACCAAGACAATATATATATATATATATATATATATATATATATATATATATATATATATATATATATATATATATATATAAATCTACTCAGGAAGAAAAGCTGGAGTTGGAAGAGAAGGGTTAGTAATGACGATGACACCAAAAGCAGAAAAGGCGTTAACAGAATGGAGAGCTGTAAATAGTAGATTGTTACTGGCAAATTTTAAATCAAAGCAGCGTAATATGAGTATTATAGTTTGCTATGTACCAACAAAATATTCCCCGGAAGAAAGGAAAGATTAATGCTCTGTAGAACTGCAAAGCGTAATAGATGAAATCCCAGAGAGAGATATGGAAATTGTGATTGGTGACTTCAATGCTAAAGTTAGAAGGAATAATCAAGGTATAGAGAATGTGAAGGGTGTTGATGGTCTTGGCAAAGTTGCAAATGAAAATGGAGCACATTTTATAAGTTTTACTTCAACAAACAATCTTGTTATTGGAGGTACTCTTTTCCAGCACAAGAACATCCACAATTATCCATGTGGCATTTACAAAATTCATATAAATAACATAGCCATTAACAAAGAGAGAAAGAGAACTCTGAGAAATGTAAGAAGCTATGGAAGTGCAGATATTAGTAGTGATCACCAGCTCCTCATTACCACACTGAAATTAAAACCGAAAGCACCTAACAGAAATGTAGATAGAATACCTAGGTTTATAACAACTAGGCTTCTAGAAAATAAGCACATAGAAGCCTTTGCAATTGAATGTAGAAATCGATTTGTAGTCTTAGAGACTTTAAAAGATGAAAAGCAGATAATTAATGAAGAATGGTGTGATATTAA
>NC_090733.1:150494014-150496514 GCF_036898095.1 Palaemon carinicauda
GCTCGTGCCAATAGCATTTGCCTTTTCCTGGTAGTCACCCATGCAAGCATAGCCTAGACCTATTGCTGCTCAAAAAGGGAATAGTCTTTTGGGAAGACACTGCGGGACACATACCTTTTCCCAGTCTGGCTGAGACCAATCTAAGAATGTATCCGTAACTATTTCCACGTCACATAACTCACTGAAATTAAAGATAACATAGAGAAGAAGTCAAGAAAATTACTTTATTAATTTCACATAACAGTTAATTACATTACTATGACAGAGCGAGCTCATAACTTGTCAGGGGGAATTTTGTATTTACTGATCATTTCAGAAGATTAGATTTGATTTACTACAAGATAATTGGTTTATCTATTTTAAACCAAATATCTTAAATCATTCCTCGAATTAGTTTTATTTTGCCAACCCTATCAAATTAAATAAAGTTGATTAGTGATTCGTAAACAACATAAGTATGGTATTTATTCACAAATTGAGGGAACTTTCTTGAAGGTACACTCAGGTACAATGTTCTAACTGTCTTCCTTTGCTCTTGTTTTATCTTTATCCGTGTGCTGGGCAGGTCTAATCAGGCTGTGAGCAAATCAAAATTGAGACTGCTCACAGGTGTGATAACTGCTTGGACCTTTAGTAGAATATACTGACTCCTCAGGTGTGTATAACAAGCAAGGTTTGTCCTCCAGTTGGGATGTCTGATCATGCCCTTCTTTCGTTAGTAATTAAGATTGAGCAGTCTGACGTGAATGTGTCATACTCATGTTTTATATATATATATATATATATATATATATATATATATATATATATATATATATATATATATATATATATATATATATATATATATATATATATATATATATATATATATATATATATATATATATATATATATATATATAAGATCTCAAGCAGACTGGAATGGCAATGTGAGCGATCTTTTGCAATTCAATTGGTCACAATTATTTAAAAGTGTTGAACCTGTTATCCTTTTGAATAAGAATCTGGACAACATAACTTACAGGGGCATATCCATTCTCGTTTGTTAAAATGCTCAGGGAAAGACAAACCTTGGTTCAATGCTGATTATAAACATGCTTATTTGGAGAAAAAGGAGGATTATCATCTTTGGAAAGGTAACAGATAAGATTTGACTTGAATAACCAAACTCAAGAGCTGTTGCTCAGAGATTACTTTACAATTAAGCTATGAAAGAAACCTATTCTGGTAAAACCCAAGAGCATAGATGGTGTTCTACCCTCGAATCTGCACTCTTTAGTGTATACTTAACAGTTAGCCCTTTACTTAAACGAGAATGTTGTCACTCACTACCCAAAGGAAAAGGTAACCCTTTTGGCTGATGTGTTTGACAGTAAGCAGAGTACTTAGAAACTTGATTTTCCTCATTCCTACTTTCCTGACGCTAACTAATTAGAATAGCTTTTCGATCAGATGAAGTTAAAATACTCTTACTAAACCTTGATGCTTATTGAGGTGTAGACCCAAATGTCGTTTTTCCTTTATTTTTATTTTTTATAAACATTGCTGACCTCCTAGCTCCTAAGTTGTCTGTTATTTTTTGCAAGTTAGTGAGAAGTTCTTTTTTTACTTTTTGGAGAATTGGTAATGTTACTCCTGTAGGTAAATGTGTTTATGGTAGCTCTAGCCCTGCTGATTACCACCCAATTTCCATAACTTCCATATTATCTAAAGTTTTTTAATGTCTTTTGGCAAAATGTATAAATAGGTATGCTAAAAGTAACAATCTGCCCCCTAGTTTGCAGATTCACTTACACAAAGGCTTTGGAGCATTCAATGCCAGTCTTAAGATTTCCAATGTTCAAGTCCCTTGATTGTGGCTAGGAAGTTCGTATGATTGCCCTTGATTTTAGTGCTGCTTTTGTCCGCGTTAATCATGAGGCCCTTGTTTTAAAACTCAAACAGATAGGAGTAGATGGGACTTCTCACAGCATCATTATTTAATGTTTGAGTAACAAACTGCAATGGGCAGCTGTTAATAGAGACTAAAGGAATGTAATATTTGCTTTTACTCAAGGTAGCGTTCTTGGGCCCTTACTTTTCATATTATATACGCATGATATGCGGTGGGGCCGAGAAAACAAGGTCGTTGCATATGCAGATGATGCTATGCAGATGATGACATTGTCTTTATATCAGTTCCATCTCCAGAATGCAGATATGTGGTTGCTGCATCTCTTATTATTATTATTATTATTATTATTATTATTATTATTATTATTATTATTATTATTATTATTACTTGCTAAGCTACAACCCTAGTTGGAAAAGCGGGATGCTATAAGCCCGGGGGCCCCAAAAAGGGAAAATAGCCTAGTGAGGAAAGGAAACAGGAAAAATAAAATATTTTAAGAAAAGTAACAACATTAAAATTAATATTTTCTATATAAACTATAAAAACTTTAACAAAACAAGTGGAAGAGAAATAAGACAGATTAGTGTGCCCGAGTGTACCCTT
>NC_090733.1:150501514-150504014 GCF_036898095.1 Palaemon carinicauda
TTGCATACACATGCGTATTAGGATGCAGGTCTGTCTATGTTGAATTTACATATGGTTACATACATATACACACATTCGGATATATATATATATATATATATATATATATATATATACATATTTATAT
This sequence comes from Palaemon carinicauda, assembly GCF_036898095.1. Taxonomy (NCBI): domain Eukaryota; kingdom Metazoa; phylum Arthropoda; class Malacostraca; order Decapoda; family Palaemonidae; genus Palaemon; species Palaemon carinicauda. Next base: position 150,501,642 of record NC_090733.1, read on the forward strand.
GTATATAAAAAATGTGTGTATGTATGTTTACACATATACATGTGTATATATCCATATACATATACATACATATATATATGTATATATATTTGTTTGTATAAACATACATATACATATGTATATTCATACCAAAATAACATATATATATATATATATATATATATATAAATTATATATATATATATGTATGTGTACATATATGTATATATATATATACATTATATATATGTATATACTATATATATATATATATATATATATATATATATATATATGTATATGTATGTATGTATGTATACAGTAATACCTTGGGTGATGAATAACTTGGAATACCTTTATTTCAGTATAGGACGAAGAAATTTAATTTCAGTATAAATTCATAATATATAATGTAGTGAAATAAATTTGCAAGCAAAGATTTTCTTCTGTATTTGCATTTTTACTAGACAAGTACTAACGAGATTATCGAGTGTATCCAAACAACCCCATACAGTGTTCACAGGCATTTTTTTCACCATTTTCTCTTCGTATTAGCTTGTAACTCCCCCTTGCTCAGAGCCTAATCCATCCACTCTCCCAGCAGTATTAGTAAATGAATCATCTCTTATACGCAACTGTAGAATTATTTTTCTTTACACAATTGTGACTACATGTTCTATGTGGAGTTGTGATTGATATTTTTTGCTGTGTTATGAAGTTAACAGTGTCCTGATAATGGCACCCAACATGATCTAAAAAAAAAAAATAGTATGAAGAATAAAAAGCGTGTGGCCGACCGACAAACACTTCACATTCATATTGCAGCAGTCACAATTGGTACAGTTAGGCTACAATTCTGAATAATAAAAGACATTTTGCGCTGCACTGTAAAGTTAACAGTAATGTGACAATGGCCTCCCATGTGATTAAAAAATGGTATGAAGAATAAAAAGCATGCAGCCTACCTGCAAAAAATTCACATTCATATAGCAACATTCACGATTGGTACAGTAACCATTTAAAATAATAAAGAGCATGTTCAAGCATCACAAGAAGCAGAATAAATGATGACATTGAGGAATCAACGGCATCATGACCTTAACACTGAATTTATCTGTTAATCTGGACTAATAGGAGGCAATTAGAAGGTGGTAAGTTTACCAAATACACTATTTAAGAAAAAGCAATGGTATTCAAGCTGAATAAGTAGCAGTATCAAGAGAATGCGATGTCAAGAATGTGGAAAAGCCTATGCAATTATAACGATATGGTTTCGTCAAGACAAATACTGAATCTATTTAATAACAACAATACAATGTCATATGAACATAAACATCATAAAGAGAATGACAAAGCGGTTGACTCATGATGTGTATGAGTGTAAAAAATAAAACAAAGTTTCAAAACAACATAAATTAAGTGCTTCAGTTAGTTATAATGTACGCCTTTTAAGAGAGAGAACTCGGGAGATTTTTCTCGGAGTTGTCATGGAGGGAAATTCTCCCTAGAAGCGGTAACCAATCCTCCTCCTCCTCCTCCTCCACCTCCTTCTCCTCCTCCTCCTCTTCCTCCTCCTCCTCTCTAGTCTCCTGTACGCCATCTACGACTATTCTCAAAGGTAAAGTTCAAGTTAATTTGCCAATATTTCTAGTTTCTCTTATGAATTATTAATTTATATTAATTATTCACATTAATGGTTAAAATTTTTTGTTTATATCACCTTACTAACCTGCAAAAATGAGCGTATATCTGTACTTTTGGATGTGCAGAATGCGAGTAATTTTTCTTAATTTCTAATGAGAAAATTATTTTGTTTCAGTTTACGTGCATATTGGTTTACGAGCATGCTCCTTAAATGGATTATGCTCATACATCGATCTGTCAAGTATATATATATATATATATATATATATATATATATATATATATATATATATATATATATATATATATATATATATATATTTATATATATATAAATATATATATATATGTGTGTGTGTGTGTGTGTGTGTGTTTGTATGTGAGTGTGGGTGTGTGTAATCACATATGCAAAAATAACTTATTAAGAACGAAGTAGGAAGTACGATCTTATCAGGTTCCATCTTATAATGCCTATTTTACGTGCACACGAACATACAATTCTAAACACCGTAAGGATCTCTGAATAATAAGTGGAACCTACTTTGTCGACTAAGTTTATTATTTTCAAATCTTGACCTAATCTGTATTATTTTCTATTAATAGATAACCGACATTTTCTCGATGTCACTAGGGCCTGACTAACCTCACATCTCAAAGTATTTCATATACATTCCTGAGCTGATATTTCCATCTTATTAAAACTTTTTATTACAAAAATAGATTCTATCAAATTCCTTTTCAACATTCACT
>NC_090733.1:150519014-150520230 GCF_036898095.1 Palaemon carinicauda
ATATGAGTTAAACACGTTAAGAGAGAAATAAAAACATTAACTATAAACAGTAAGAGAGGAAGACAACATAATTAGTATAAATAGCTATTTCCAGACGAATTGACCAATAGAACTATCGTCTAGACGACTTAGCCAATGAATGCTACCATTGCTAGATGAATTAGCCAATAGATGTCACTATTTATATAGGAATTACAAATGGATCTAAGTTATAGCTAAAACAAAACAAATTATTATTATTATTGTTATTATTATTATTATTATTAGTAGTAGTAGTAGTAGTAGTAGTAGTAGTAGTCAAGGTTTAAAAACCAAAATGCTACAAGACCAAGGACCCCACCAGCGAAAGCAACCCAGTACGAAAAAGAAATAAAAAGGAAGAGAATAAACTATAAGATAGGAAAACTTAGAATATATTGAGATAAATGACCAGGTTAAAAATGTAAATAACAATTAGACTATGAAAGGAAATTTACGTCAACCTGCTCTACAAAAGAGCAGTTACAATAAATTCAAACTTCTGAATTTCTACTTATTCAACTATTTGATCTTATAGAAGAAAATACAATACTTCAAAATAACTGGTTGGTATAATCTAGAAAGATCTGCATCCAAAGATCCAAAGGATGGTCAGAATATGAAAGATTTTGAACGACGGTACCAGGGATTAATACACATAACAGGGATGAGGAATCAATAAGAATCAAATTCAGCTGATGAAGCCCAGACGGAAGAAATATATTTAAAACATGGCAGAATGATAAACAACTTTGAAAATAATCTTGAAAGACTATTGCAGTATATGAGTTTTTTTTGTTTGCAATTGAAAAAGCGACAGAACGGTAATGTTTCTCAAAATCCAATTTGCAATAAAAATCCCGCCTTAAATTTTAGATGAGGTGCGTGTACTTAAAAATACATTATCAATGGCATTGTGGTGTGGCCTGGTGGTATCGTCCTTGCCTAATGATTGCCAGGCTGTGGTTCAAACCCCGCTCATACTCGTTAGTTCCTTTGATTGTTGCAATCTTACCATCCTTGTCAGCTAAGGCATTGTGGTGGCCTGCTCATAGTGGCCTTCCCTGATGATGGCAAGAAAGTGGTTCGAACCCATCTCATACCCATTAGTTCTGTTCGTTGCTGCAACCACACCATCGTTGTACGTCAGCTAAGGCAGTGTGGTGGGCTGGTGGTAGCGTCCTTGCCTGATGATTGC
>NC_090733.1:150523230-150528230 GCF_036898095.1 Palaemon carinicauda
ATATATATACATATATATATATATATATATACATATATATTTATTTATACATACATATATATATATATATATATATATATATATATATATATATATATATATATATTGTGGATCAAGGTGTGATTGCTAGCATGTTCCCCTGCTAATTGAGAGGTTCCCGTATAAAACGCCCCATTAAAATACCATTGCAATTATACACCTAGCAGTTAGACTACTTTGTTGATAGAAGTCAGGGTTAGAAAATACATGTTGATAGCACCTTCTTTCAAATAGCTTCTTTAGAACCGGAAGGCTAATACTAGTACCACCCTCTGTGAAAGAAAAGAGTCGGATGGTATACAGTATGTATATGTGTATATATGTGTGTAAATTGACAGTAAAAATAGTGGTAAGTAATATTTAATGAAAATCCTCACAGCAAATGGAATTCTGAACGGTATTATTGTCGTGTTGTCGTTTTCGAAAACACAGTGAAGTCTAGACATTGTCTAAACGCTAAGAAGTCAATGAAAGATCGAATGAATCTGATAGCATCTCTGCATTTTATTGGCTAACAGAGAGAGAGAGAGAGAGAGAGAGAGAGAGAGAGAGAGAGAGAGAGAGAGAGAGAGAGAGAGAGAGAGAGAGAGAAAGGAGGGGGGATGTTCCTAACCAAATCGCAAAGCATTCGCAAAAAAATTTCGTGTTATACAAAAGTGATCTATTGACTATAATGCTATTTTCTTCTCCGATTAACAGTCACAAATGAAAATATTCCTTAACAAATCACCCAATCGTATTCGTATTCTTTAAATACATCAAGCCACGCGAGAAATAACAGCTCGGGCCATATACATTCGAAGACTAAGCACACCAAACCGAAGAAACGCGTCTGGGACGATGAACGTGTCAAAACAATGCGCCGAGTCCCAGATTGTTGATACGGATAGAACGCAACTTGATTAGTTTCTATTAGGCTTAATGACACAAGAGAGAGAAGTCAGCTCGTGCAATGCGAGCTTTGGCGACTTGTCGCCGGGGTCTGGTTTCGTAAGGAACTGTTTTTAATCCTTCTCTTAGTCGATGCCCCTGGAGCCGTTGTTTGTCTGATGGCTTGTTTGTGGTTTGCGAAGAGACCTGCTAATTCTGTGTCTCCTTACTATTTCTTGTTGACTTTGTTTTTCATAATCAGAATGATGACCAACCCTATCTCTATCTCTCTCGAGTCTCTCCGATTTCTTTCTGATCCTCTTGTTTGTTTTATGTGGCTCATTTGTTTTGATTTTTGCTCTTGCGTACTTCTGGGGCGTGTTTGTTGCTGTGTTGATATCTATATCGAGTTGCTGGCTTGGCGAGTCTAGGACAGTTTCGTATTTCGGACAACAAGTACTTCTTCCTCTCTTTTTTTTTCCACTTTTTTCTTAGTTTGTTATTGTTTTCACTTCGTGTCCCATTACACATTTCAGAATGGATTGAGTTATCATTTAGCCATGATCACTTTCTCTTTATTCGTTTTTATACGTGCCTGCTTGTTCATAGCAGTTGCCATGCTTTAGTACTTTGGCGGTTGGGACTTTACCATTTATATATATAATAAAATTCGTTATACAACTCACCTTAACATTGTAATAGTATATCAAAGCTCATACATGATGCTACATATGCATTTTCTCTCTTTTAGACACAAACATCATATCAATTTATACACAGACACACACACACACACACACACACACACACACACATATATATATATATATATATATATATATATATATATATATATATATATATGTGTGTGTGTATATATATATATATATATATATATATATATATATATATATATATATATATATATATATATGTGTGTGTGTGTGTGTGTGTGTGTGTTTGTGTGTGTGTATGTAATTACCTAGCTAATGGAAAAATCAACAGAGTATGACAAACCATTATGTATAGCATTTATATATTATAAGAAAGCTTTTGGTTCTGTCAAAACTGCAGCAGTAATGAAAGCCCATCAAAAACAAGGAAAAGAAGAGTCTTATGTTAGAACACTTGAAGACATCTATACGGGAAGTACAGCAATTATAAAAATGCACAAATATAGTGAGAAAATACCCATTGAGAAAAAGAGTTGGAAAGGGGGACCACATCTCTCCTAAATTATTCAGTGTGCCTTTTAGATGTTTTTAAGAATTTAGATTGGGAAAATGTAGAAATTAACATTAATAAGGACGGCCTTAACAACTTAAGATTTGAAAATGACTTAGTTTTATTTAGTGGAACATGGGAGGAAATGCAAAAGATGTTAGAAAATTTTGATAGAAGAAGCAGAGATGTGGGAATAAAAATGAATATGAGTAGAATTAGGATAATGTTCAATGAAAATGTAAAGAGACAACTAAAAAGGGTCATGGACAGACAGTAAGTGTTTCTCCACAACATGAGACCGAAATCAAAAGAAGGACAAGGGTGGGATGGAGGGCTTTTGGTAAACAAAATATTTTGAAAATTATACGCAACTTTCTCTAATAAAGAAAGGAATTTAATCAGATGGTCCTACCCGTATTAACTTATTCATAAACAAACGTGTAGCCTTACTACACCCATAGAAAATAAGCTAATTACAACTCACATAGCAATGGAAAGAATCATTAGTACCATGGATAAGAGGGAAAACTAAAGTAGAGGTTATTCTAACAATATTTAAGAAAAGGAAATGGACATGGGCAGGACATATAATGAGAATGACAGACAACAAATGGACATTAAGAAAAACAGAATGGGTCCTAGAGATTGAAAACAAAGCAGCAGGGGAAGAAAAATAAGGCGAAGGAGTGACGATCTAAGAAATTTTGTGGGTACAGACTGGCATAGAAAGACCGTATACAGTGGCGAGTTGAAAAACATTTCTGAGGCCTTTGTCCTCCAGTGGACTAGCAACAGTTGATGTTGATATGTGTTGTGTGTACCAATAAAATATATATGTCTACATACACACATATACAGGTATATGTAGTATGCATGTAACCCCAGAAAATGGATATAGAGAAATTTCACTTTATGAAAGAGGCAATGATTAATTATTCATGAGGTACATAGCTACATTCCTCTTGAAGTATGAATATAATTACTGAAGTGATTTAATATTCGACTCGCTTGGCCGGCAAATAATTATTTAGTCAATCCGTGAAAAGTTCTTGTCTTATGAAAAAAGATGTTGAAACATTCCCTAAAGATTTTTAATTTTAAAAACAACACTATTGTAATACTGTTAGTTCAGCATTCCTTTTAGTGTGTCAGTTATTCATTCAGTTAGAATTTTTATCAAGCAAAATAATTTTGTTTTGTAATCTTTCATCCCATAATTAAACCCAATAAAAAATTTGAAGCAATTCTGCTAATTAGAGTTAATGATTCTACTTACAAATTTAATATCAAATAAAGGATTTTTTTTATATTAGCCAAAAAATAACATTGAAGTTCCCTTGACCTCAGTGGCCTTATTCACAACGGGCTTGCGTTTAAAAAGAGATTCAAGTGAAAAAGAATATATATATATATATATATATATATATATATATATATATATATATATATATATATATATATATATATACATATATATATATATATATATGTATATATATATATATATATATATATATATATATATATATATATATATATATATATATTATATTATATTATATTATATATATATATATATATACATATATATATATATATATATATATATATATATATATATATATATATATATATATATACACCTACGATTTCCTAATTAGTCTTTACCACTTTATTTTCGCTTTCCAAAATCATTGCCGAAAAAAAAGCTCCGACTTTAATAAAAAGTCGATTGCTTGTTTGTGCACAAAGAAACAGCGATACTTAACGTCCTTGCAAAAATTCTTAACGACCCTTGATATGTATACCACGGTGGCGCCATTATTCTATAAATTTTTCTATTTTGGCTTCGAACTGCCACTGCTAAAATCCACGGATTAATCCTTTCAACCTTTTCATTAATATCTACCTCATTGCCTTTTTCTTTAATATTCTCATTATTGTTGTTTTGTTTTCTTTATTCTGTACACCTTTTCTCGAGCCCTTCAAAGACATCTCGTTGTCAGGAGAGTGGGAGGAAAATGGAGGTGGGTGTTTGGGAGGGGGGGGAGGGCAAGGAGAAGGGGGGGGGGGGGAAGAGGGTCAGGCCGGCGCCGCTCCACATAACTGTCACACCTCCTTCCAAATACTCGACCTTCGCAGATCCTCTCTCTCTCTCTCTCTCTCTCTCTCTCTCTCTCTCTCTCTCTCTCTCTCTCTCTGTCGTTACACCTTTGCCAAGCCATCATAAGGTATTTTGTGCATTATCATATTTCTGCTTCATTGCTTTCTTCATGTCACAGATTTTCCTTAATTTTTTTTTTTTTTTTTTAAATCTTCGCCATTAACTTGGGTACACACACGTGAATTTAACAAAACATGCCTGAAGCATCCCCTTATGCTTTAGAGTTAGGTAAAATTCACTAATACACATACACATATATATGTATGTATATATATATATATATATATATATATATATATATATATATATATATATATATATATATATATATATACACATATATATATATACATATATATATATATATATATATATATATATATATATATATACATATATATATAAATACACACACACACACATATATATATATATATATATATATATATATATATATATATATATATATATATATATATATATATATAAAACAATCCCCTATCATAAGTGGCCCTAAAGAAATAAAAAAAAAAATATTATTGCCATATTTTAACAAGCAAATCCTAAATTAGTGTCATGGATTCATGAGTTTGGGACACATAGCTCAGCGCTGGGGTTTGTGAAACCATTCACCACATCAATGGAAAATCCTTCAATTACACTAAAAAGTAAAAGAAGAGATTTGACAGATGCAAGAAAGAAA
>NC_090733.1:150533230-150548230 GCF_036898095.1 Palaemon carinicauda
TTTCTTATACTTCTGGTCTGTGACGTCATACTGTCTTTTTCCAAATTTTAAAGTCTTCATTTTTCTACAGTGTATTGGAAGTTTATTTATATATTTTTTATTTTGCTTATATTTATCTCTGATTTTCTTTTCCCAGGCGTAGACATTTTGATGGATAGTTTATTTTTATAACAACAACAACAACAACAACAATAACAATAATAATAATAACAATAATGATAATAACAGTAATAATAATAATAATAATAAATTAATGAATTTCATTAGCCTTTCACCACAAGGTAGCCACATTTCATCACGTAATTTTACACCCCATTTTTTTTTTTAAATCCAATCCTATTATTTGCTAATATTGCTAATTGAAATTCTCTTCACATCACACTTCTAAATCAACTTGTACGCAAGACTTATAAATGAGCATAAAATTTAGCACAATATTATAAAAATGCATGAAATCTTAGGCCTGTATTTGGTTTCATCGTCTTTAGTAAATCGAAGGCAGGCGAGTGTAATGGGTGATTTGCTACAGGAAATCATTATACAGAACAAATGACAGACACTAATCTATTCTAGTTCCTCCATGTTAGGATCAATCAAATTTTCAATATGCGTTTGTTTTCTTAATGATCTATTCGTGTGTGTGTGTGTGACCAACGTTATCTTTTTTACTGAATTATGTTTTTTTTTTTTCTTGTTATAAACATCCTAATTCAGAATACCTCAGATACCTCATCTCAATCGATTAATCCTTGGTTGCCTCCCTTATCAATGTTTTTATCGTTGCTTATATTCCCTATCGTCACCATGTTGTCCTTTGTGATTCGGGATAATACCTTTGCAACGGCTCCCCCTGAGCTTCGTCCTTTTCTCAGCCTTTCCGCAACAGGCTCTTTCCCACCCTCATCCTCCCCCTAACCCCTCAAACCACAACAAACCCTCCCCCTCGTCCCCCCACCACTCTAGTGGGAGGCAGAACCTCGAAGCCTCCTCCTTTCATTCATTCATTCCTCCATTCATTTTCTGTGACCCGGATAACCCAGGGGCCGTGAACTTGACCTCTTCGTTTCCTTGAAGGATTTCAAGCTTCTTGGGGTCTTCCTGGAGTCGATGGAAAGTGGAGGAGAGGTCAGGTAAGACGCAATGTCAAAGGAAAAAAAAAAAAAAGCTCCAAGGACTCCAGATATCCTAGAGAATTTATAATGAGAATTTTTAGGTTGATATCCTAGGAATTCATAAGAGAGAAAGAAAGATATATAGCTACACATTATGCCTGGATAATAACACAAATCTAAATAAAAGTGATTCTTAAGACATAAATGCATGCCCCATTTCATAACAATCAAGAAGTAAAGCCGTCACAGCATGAGATGTGATTTTCGTCTTGTAAACGAAAATAAAAATGAAGTGTTGATCATTTCAGTTGGGGCCACAAAAAAATTACTTGAAGAACTTTTGCAAGTATCAACAGAAGAACTTGCGCTCAAAATTGCTATCAAAAACTCAAGACAACAGATTGGAAAGGACAAGGGAATATATCAAACTTGTTTATATTAACAGACAAAAAAAAATAAGGCTTTTGGTTTTGGAAATACTGGGCAACATATCCTTCCTTCCTTTCAATCCCGTCTCTACCTCCCTAGTTCTTTTCCCTGACCACAAAACTTCAAATTTATGTTTCTTTCCTTTGAAATCAACGTCCACACTTCACTTCCATACAAGGGAGTTGGTTCAACAGTCCCAGCATACATTACCCCTCGACGACGAAACAAAGGAAATAAAGGGAAAAGGGACAGCTTCATCTAGAAGAAAGCGAAAAAATTCCAGCTTCTTGAAAGAAAGCAGGTTATAAGAGATATGAAAACCAGGAGCAAGGAGAAAATACCAAAGCTTTGCAACAGAAAGAAAGAAATAGATGCCAAACCATGTGAGCGTTAAGGAGGCGGAAAGAAACTTACATCCTGCATCTGCATCATCTTACGTTAATTAGAAAATTGGACGGGAGAACGATACTTTGGTAATATCGGAAATGCCTTAATGCTTCGAAGAGACTAAGCCAAAAATGGAAGTAAAGTACGTTCGAGTTATTGGCAGGGTTTTCTCTGCGAGTGTGTTTTATTCATGAAGCAGATTTTCATTACTTAAAACGGAATACTCTTTAAAACTACATTTGTTTTAGATTTACTACCTTTTATCTCATTTAATCTTGTAAGTACATTTGACATATATCCAAACACCCATATCACCCTCTTTATTTTTCTTGCTAACTGAAGGGTAATTTTCCAGTTAACATATAATACTGTTGAGAGAGAGAGAGAGAGAGAGAGAGAGAGAGAGAGAGAGAGAGAGAGAGAGAGAGAGAGAGAGAGAGAGAGAGAGAGAGAATATGGTTAAATTAATTCATTTTCATCTATAATTGTATAGCGTACATCCAACCGTTAATCTACACCAAACTTTTGCAAAAGAAAATAGTCTGATATTTCCAGATCATTCGCTCATAGAGACTGGTCGTCGCAGCAGAATAGGTCTAGTGTTATGCGCATGCGTGTGAAAGGAGGGCGGATAGAGGGTTGTGGGGGGTCATGGAGGTCATTAAAGGGTGGGGGGGTCATGACACCTCTCCCCCACCCCCACCAAATGAGAGGAAATCAACTATTTTAATGGGAAAATAAGGGTTGGAAGAATCCTTCTCAGAAAGAAGAAAATAATGAAGTTACGTAGCCAGGATGCCTGCTGCTCTTGTTCTGCTGTCATTTTTATTGTTATTGATGCTGTTATTATTTGTTGTCAAATGTTATACATGATGTTTTTCTTTCGAAATAACACTGCTGGTGCCTGGCTATTGCTAAGATATTCATAGCCTGTTCCGGAAAGCCATTATGTGTGTGTCTGTTTTTTTTTTTTTTTTTCTCGTGTTCGTAGTCTTTCCCAACATTAGCCATTAGGTTCTCGACTGTCATCGATGTTCGTCATAACTGAGGAACGAGAGAGTTCAGAGAGGTTATTTTTAGGCCTGCGGTTTTTCTCCGCGTTCGGGAAATGCGGTTAAGTGTGGCGTCCGCAGATTACGGCGGGTCTCTGTCAAGATTAATATCGAATGAGGTGAGGGTGAGGGGGAGGGGTGAGGAGCAGGGTGGGAAGGGAAGGAGAGATAGATAGAGTCGTGTTTCTCGAATTGACATTCCAACTTCTGAACCTCCTGATTCGAACGCGGTCGCAGAAGTCATTTTCGGGTTTTTTTTTTTTTTTTTTTTTTTTTCGTTTAAGTCTCGGGAGACATTCAGTCGTTATTATTATTATTATTATTATTATTATTATTATTATTAGCTAAGCTACAACCCTAGTTGGAAAAGTAAGATGTTATAAGGCCAAGGGCTCCAACAGGGAATAATAGCCTAGTAAGGAAAGGAAATAAGAAAATAAATAAATGATATGAGAAATAATCAATTGATAAAATATTTTAAAAACAGTAACAACATCAAAACAGATATTTCATATATAAACTATAAAAAGACTTATGTCAGCCTGTTGAACATACAAACATTTGCTGCAAGTTTGAACTTTTGAAGTTCTACCGATTCAACTACCCGCTTAGGAAGATCATTCCACAACTTGGTCACAGTTAGGTTAAAACTTCTAAAATACCGTAGTGATTTCGGTTATTATTATTATTATTATTATTATTATTATTATTGTTATTATTATTATTGTTGTTGTTGTTGTTGTTGTTGTTAAATTCGTACATGATCAACCAATAATCATAATTTGGATCCTGATGAAATTTATTATCATTGTTATTATTAATAATTCAATTTAATCTTGTCCAAATAATAAACAATCCCTTGTTGACATTATCGTTCTTTAATAAGTAAAATTTCTGAAAATAAAATCTAAAAACAGCTGCCTGTGTACGTGAATACAAATTTTACCTTTAAAACGCAACTGTGGTTGGCTCGAATTGTAATTCCCACTAAAGAAACTTGTTTATGAAACTAATCAGGTTGTAATTTATGCTTTCTTTGAAAATTGGTTGTATTTATGACACCTGCAATGCATTTCTGTACTCCCTACACACACACACACACACACACATATATATATATATATATATATATATATATATATATATATATATATATATATATATATACTGTATATATATATCTGTGTGTATGTATGTGTTCATATATATACATATATATAAATAAATATACTGCATATATATAAATATATATAGTATATATATATATATATATATATATATATATATATATATGTATGTGTGTGTGTGTGTGTGTGTGTGTGTGTATGTGTATATATATGTATACATATACAAATAAATTTACTGCATATATATATGCATATATATATATATATATATATATATAATATATATATATATATATATATATATATATATATACCGTACACCTCTTTTCCATTTAAGGAGGTAGCGCCAGAAGACTTTAGTCTTCTCGTTTCTCAGTAAATCCTTAAGGGTGAGGTTGTGAGCACCGCCCCCAACCCCGCCCCACTTTTTACATCCTAGCAGATGAGGTGTGACGGAGTATCTTTTAGTTGTATGATCAACATTGTGTATATTTCCTCTAGCCACTATACATACTCGTAAAGTTAATTAGGAATTTCGCTTTTCTACTAATTAAAAATGCACGCAAGACAGACAAAATATTTTTAACGGGGGTACGATTAATCGTTAAATTTCCGACTGAAAATCAAGTATATATAAATAAATAAATATATATATATATATATATATATATATATATATATATATATATATATATATATATATATATATATATATATATATAGTTCTTGGTCAGGTAGAACCTCGATTTTCTCACAATTTCAGCTACTATCGTAATTTCGATTTTCTCCCAATTTAAATCTGCTAATTTGGACATTTACACCCAAGTTTGATTCTTTCAGAGTTTCAATAGTCTTCCCAATTTCATCTTTTTTTCTCTCGTATTTCTATTTTTAAAGCTCTCTTTGGGCATTCTGTCTATGTGAAATTTAAGTATCTCTTTTTTTTTTAATTCATAAAAAAATACCCTGTGGCCGTTTTTTAAGATATATCCTCTCCACTTGTCAAAATTTGTCATCTTTATATGGCGTAATTTAAAACTCTTTAGGCATTTACAAACCAAAAGCATGATCATATTTCAGACTTATTTTCATAAATTAAACAAAATCATGACAAGAGTGAAATGAAATCGTCATTCATTTATAAACCCTTTTGTTAATCTAACGACATTTTAAACCTAGCATGGTTATGCAAAACAAATTATCTGATCCTGAGTATATCACCCTTTAGCAAAAGACTTATTATCAATGTTGCTGAAGCAAGGAGTATCTTTGCCAAACCGTTACCCATTTCTTTCCACCATACCCAGGTTCGAATCCCACCAGGCATTGACAGTTTATTTCCCTCTTTGATTTCGAGACTTTCACCAAAATGTAAGACGAAGGCAGGAAGTTCAAAGATGCGTTATGACTATAAAAATACACCCTAATGTTTATTTGGCTTCGCATAAAACCACATATGGATATGTACATCACCTTTTTGCACAGGTTTCCCATGTTAGTCACGGCGTCTTAATAACTCGGCTTCACCCTTAGTCCATCATAGCATCTCTCGCCTATTACAGATCAGATCCCGTTCCCCCTTCGTCGTGGGCTCCCCTCCCCCCTTCCCCATTACGAACGAAAAGAACCAGCATCCACCCTTAGCCCCATTATTCCACGCCCCCTTAAGAACGTCCGGGCCTGGGGCAATTCTTTGAAAGGCGAAATTGTGTCAGTTTCATCTGTTCTTTTCCTTCTCTTCCATCTTCGTTTTCTTCTTATTATTCGTTTTATGTTTATAATTAGGCTAATGGCGACATTAATGATAATAACCATTGGTATGTTAAGCTTATGTTAAATAGCAAGAAGTTCCTTCATCGTTGTTGTTATCAACGTAATTTGTTAAAAGCTAGTGTTACAGGGCATATCAATTTTTCTAACATTAATGGATGGCGAAAACACATGCATATTTGTGACCATTTCAACACACACAAATGCTAAACTTAAATAGTAATTCTCTCTCATTTAAACACAAGAATTTTCATCATTTCCATACTCGCAATCTGCCTCATCGCCAAACATTTCCCCAAATAAAGTTATGTTATTTAAATTTCAAACTTTTATCTTCTCGCAGAAGACGGAAGAAGAACTGCCCGTATGTTCACCCTGGTCAGTTTGCAATAAAATTGACACCTATGATACTCCGAGAATCGAGCGTCAGTGTCGATGCCCTGGAAGCGAAACCTGCAGTTCTACGTTAGTACCTTCGGACGGCCACACCATCACAGACAAGAACAGACACTTCAAGGTATGTATACACGACATACTTTTGAGTTCAAACATACACACACACACACACACACGCACACACACACACACACACACACACACACATATATATATATATATATATATATATAAATATATATATATATATATATATATATATATATATATATATATATATATATATATATATATATATGTATATACATATATATATATATATATATATATATATATATATATATATATATATATATATATATGTGTGTGTGTGTGTGTGTGTGTGTGTGTGTAAGTTTGAAAACCATTAGAAATAATTAGAACACTGTGAATCCTGACTAGTTTCGTTTTACATATTTTTTAAGATATGTTAAAAATATAAAAGACAAAACAGGTCAGGACTTACACAACTGCAGTCTTCATTTCTTAGTGATTTTTTTTTAAATTTCTTATGCGTACTATATATACAAAATATATTATGAGAAGCTATATATATATATATATATATATATATATATATATATATATATATATATATATATATATATATATATATATATACATAAACTAAAAGTGGATACCCACACGCACCCATTACAATGCAGTCCATTTCTTTCTCCCAAAAGGTCTGCGAATCCACCAAGAAACTCCCGAAATGCCGGTACTTCCGCGACGTGACCTGGACCTTCATCACGTACCCCAACAACGCCACGCAGCAGATCATGCACTGCGTATGCCCCAAGAATTCCGTGGCATACATCATCAAGCGCCAGGCATACCAGACAGACCAGGGCATTGGCTTTCAATATAGCTTCGCTTGCTCGCCTCAGAGTGTGAGTATATGTGGCCTCTTTAGAGAATGCCAGTTGAATATTCTTGCAGGGTGGGGCATTAGGTCGTTGACGCCTCCCCTTTACGGGTAGCTAACTGAAAGTATGGATTTAGGGACAATAGACAAGCAGATGGTGTCTCTTTGACGGGATTGAGTATTACCTCGTCTAGGACCTCTTCTAAGTGGATTAGGTCAATATTTTAAACGCTTTACACTTACAGGATGGGGTATTCCCTCGTCAAGAGCATCTTCTAAGTGGATCAGGTCATTATTGGAACTGCTTTAAGTGGATTAGGTTGATATCTTAAACGCTTTACACTTACAGGGTGGGGTATTACCTCGTCAAGAGCCTCTTCTAAGTCGATTAGGTCATTATTGGAACTGCTTTAAGTGGATTAGGTCAATATTTGAACTGTTATACAGGGTAGGGTATTACCTCGCAGAGGCCCACTTCTGAAAGAGAGAGAGAGAGAGAGAGAGAGAGAGAGAGAGAGAGAGAGAGAGAGAGAGAGAGAGAGAGAGAGAGAGAGAAATCATATCTAACGAACATTCTTCTTTTACAGAGACTGAGATGCCAACGCAAGGAACCTTGTCGGCTCTTTACGGTGAAAAAGCGACCCCAGTTTGAGGATGTCAACACCAACACTCTTTGCCAGTGCCCTCACGCCCACAACTGTCCTAAACACCACAAGGACCCCGGCGTCATTCCAGGAAAGGCCTACACTGAGGATTCCATACGCACCTACAGTGGATACTGTATGTGAAGCGCACACTCCGCTACACGAAGTTCCTGGGGAAAAAAGTTTCTTCCACTGAAAGCATCGCTAAGAGCCGAATCTTCCTTCTTATTGTGCATGTGCCACCTTCTGCTCTCCAGTATACGATATATCTGATAACTGAGTATGTCTGGAAATCTGCAAACGAACCGTTTGTTGTGATCATCTAGCGCGCCATTCAGTATTGCATTCTACCCTGCAGAGTCAGACTTCAGTGCTGGTGTCCTAAGTTTTAAAATGATTGGCTGCTGACGGTGAAAGAAGCCGCGAACTCGTTTTCATTTGAAGAGCGTGGCGTGAGGAAACCTTTGGAATAGATTAGATTAAAAGCAAAGGACCTGCAATATTTTGGCAAGATCTCGCCTGCCAATTCAGAAGGCTTCCTCAGCCACTCGCTACAGTACCTGAATTACTGACAACTTGAAGGCCAAGCTTTACGAGACGTCTTTCATCAAGTTCGAAGACTGTTTGAAGGCCCCAGGATAAGTTTTTTTCAAAAGAGAAACTTAGCCATTTTCCAATGTTAAGTAGAGAAGGCAACACGAGAACCCTCATTAAATGTTTCCCTCTCGTGGGACGATCTTGTAAAGCTGAAGGCATAGATTGACTCCCAAAGCCGCGCATTCCGATCGGTATTTGGGTTAACTCGTAGAAATGTTATTTTATTTTACAGTTTTATTTTATTTTGCAAATTTTTTAGCTGTAATGTATATATATACTCTTTTATTTTGCCATATTTCTAGTATAATCACCGAACTGCACTATACTATATGTACAGTATGTATAGTGTCTCAGGCTATATGATAAAGTAGATTTTTTCTCCTTTTTTGCTGAATTATATAAATATATAAAGCCGCAACTGAATTTAAGCCAATCTTCATGAACTCAGAAGTAATGCAGTAAACCCTTCATAGGTTTTTGCTTTAATCAGTAACTTTAAATTGGATATTTTTGGGGAAACATCCTTAAACCAGCGTCTCGAGAAGTCCAAAATGCATATGTTAATCTCATGGTTAATATTTTGTTTTGAGTCTAACGGATAATATGATGAAATTGCATTTATATATTTTTTTGTTTTGTTGTTGACATTACCGTGCTAGTCAGAGTATAGTATAAAGTTAGCGTACTTAATTATTATTGTTTTGTCTTAGTTGCTTAAGCTATTTTTCTTCTTTCCTTGATGAAGCAAGCATAGTCTCTTTCTTGTTGAGTTTCTCTACTTCAGATGCAATCCTAGCTGCCCTTTTTAGAAACTATTTTCATAGATATTTCAAACTGCTGTACTGTTAGGATGTAGAGACGTGAGAAAGCTGCTGCACAGCTGTTCCATTTGCTGTGTTGAATAGGAAAACCTTGTCAGTACTAAGATAATTTCTTTTTATTTCTATTCTTGTTGAGTATTATAACTGAAAGACTTGGCAGAAAATGGGTCTTTTCGGGTATTTCATTCAGGATATATTTACTATGTGAGTGAGACATATATCTTCCCGATCACACACAAACCAAATTGCACACCAAAAGTAGGCTGAAAACTAATCTCTTCATATACAGTATGTATGTACATGTATATATATGTATACAGCATGTATATACAATATATACAGTACATACGTATGTATGAATGTATATGTATACATGCATTAGTATTTCGGGAAGTTGATCATTCATAATAACCACACCTACACTTCAAAAGAACTTCGAATGATTCCAGTATTTGACATACACTGTACGTTCACAGGCTCCCAACGCCTACCTACCCCATTTATATACAGCATATATATGTAGCTCGACTTTTAAGGAGTCACTTAATACCACTTATCATGCTTCGACGGGCTGCCTAGTACTCTTCGTATAATATATATACAGTAAACTGTATATACACACACTTATACCCTTTAGTTTATACTATTTTATTCCAGCTTGAGCTGTGCTGGTAAGAGTTTAGAAGTTTACTTTGAACATTGTCTCACGAAATGAACATTCCATTATTTGCATGACGTGAAATTATGTATCGATTGTTATTTGAGAATAGTGTCTCATTTTGATATTCTTAAGTTACACGTTGTATTCTATTGTATTCCCGATTCGTATCTACTCTTGTCGAACCTACGGATGTTCTCTCACACTATGACGCTGGGACTGTACCTTATGTATTTGTGTTTATTGTCTTTTTAGCATACTGTAAGGTTAATGGAGCCTTCTTTGTCACTGGTGGACATCGAGAATTGTGTCAAAACTACGAAAATGCGGTAATTGTCAGTCACATGCTAAATATTGCCATTCGTATCTTTGATAGCTGTAATTTCCTTTTTAAAAGGTTAACTTATGCTATGCCATGTTGTTTAGTGCTTCATAAAATTCAGACCCCTTTTTTATCGGATGCTTCGATAAGAGTCAGGTAATCTTATTAAGAATGCCAATTGTAATAGTTTTAGCTTCGCTTTTCCATTGGCAAAGCTATCAAGTTTACTGGTGATTTCCTTTGCAAAACTCGGTCAATTAGTTACCAGCAATTTCCTGTCGTTAGTTTCAACAGCTTTGTGACATCCCAGGAAGTTAATAGGTGATGATTTATAGTTTTCAAGTTTTGTTTTAGATGGATGGTAACTATGCACTTTTCAAAATTATTTCCTTTAACGACCAAATTTTAAACAATTGCCAAAGAACATCAAATGAATAGTGACTACCTGAAATGTCCTGTCAATCCGAATTTTTACAGCCTAGGAAATTCGTTGAAGACCTTTACAACAAAATGCATCGACAGTAATTCTTATTTTGGAAAGGCTTAAAAAGCATAAATTAGTAAGACTCATAATGTTTGAAGTAACTGAGTCCCCCACAGTGGCAGAATCTCCCTTTTTTTCTAATTTTGGACTTTTTTTGACAACGCCAAAGTGTTGATCTTCACCGTCAACGGTAGGACGCCAACACATCGGCTGCTAATGTGACTATTATCTCTGCCTGTTGGAGACAATTTTTCTTTTATTCTTTTCAATTTTCTTCATGTCCTTCCTTCATATCCTATGTACCTTCGATACCCGTGATTTAAACTTTTTTTGTTTATTTAATTATGTATATTTTTGTATATAGGAGATATATGAATACAGATTTTTGTTAAATAAAGTGACATAATTCTTGCAATGAACTACTTTGTATCATTTGCCTTGTTTTTTTTTTTTTTTAAATAAGATATTATTCTGTCCCATAACTTTGTATATAGACAGCTTCAATCATAACATTTAACATTACACGAAGCGCAAAAACTGAATTGCCAGACGAAAGGTCACCGGACGGTCACTTTGCATTGAGTGATGAATTCAAAGCGCTGTATAAGGAACTGATTAGTCGTTTATTAGATAATGTAAACACTATAAATACGATACAATAACAGATTGAACACCAAGGCGTGAAGCAGCAAGACCAGTCGCCAGGGGATACGACCCCAACAAAATATATAGGCTTCAGGTATCCAAAGTTATGGAGTGCTCTATAAGCCAGAGCCTACCAAGAATAATAAGGCTAGCTTTATCTCAACAATAATAAATCCCAATATGTGTATTGTAAAACCCTGTCTGTCTTGAGCATAAAGGCAGAATCTCCCCTATATAATAAAGAGCGTGTCTCACTATATATATATACCGTGTATATATACATACATATATATATATATATATATATATATATATATATATATATATATATATATATATATATATACACATCTATATATATATAAAACCACGCTCAGGGGTGGGAGAGTAGTCATATCCATGTGAGAGGGGGTACCCTGAGATGTGCGCTCCGAAACCACTCTCCCAAAAATTGCAGAACCAACGGGTTGTACTTAGGACAAGGTTAGGGTAGGAAAGGTTTTGTGTGTGTGTGTGTGTGTGTCTGTGTGTATGCCTGTGTGTGTGTAACGGCTCAGGTACACTAAGTATAAAAAAGGAAGTGATAAAACAGGAAAGATCTTAAACAAGTAAGTTTGAAAATGGGACATGTATCTTACATAAGACAATTGTTTATTAGGAAGAAGTGTATGTTTAATTCTTTTAAAACAAACAAAAACTATTGAGAAATAAAAATTAAAATCAGAGTAAATCTGCACGTACAGCCAGAATACACTAGCTCCGAGAGTGTTTTAACCTTCTCAAATAAATTGGCACTCTTACTTTTGCATGTGAATATGCACTCCTATTGTTCCGAGTAAGAGAATACTCATAATTCTTCAATATTGAACCCGCTTAGATTTTATAAAAGTAGGAGTACACATGATTTTTAAAAAGAAGTGCGCTTAGACTTATAAGTAAGGGCGTATTCTAACATGAAAATTAGAAGTGCTCAATTACTACCAAAAGTAGAAATGAACTCATGACTTAGCATGAATGGAACTCTGACTTTAACAAGAGGTACGGTATTTATTTTTGCTAGAAGAGCATATCCCCTGCTTTTGTAAGTATGATTGAATGAGAGTCAATTTTCACATCTTTAAATGCAATTTTGGCAGTTCACTTAGTGATTTAGACCAACTGGATTTGGGTCAAGTTTGGGAGTCCTACATTGAGACTTGGATTGCCCTTATGATCGTCGACCATACGCAGTGGAACTGAGGAGGTAGGACACATAGTTTATCTTTGCAGTCAGTGCTTGCTGCAAGTAGAGTGGCTATAGGCAGTTAAGCCAACACAATTTTTTAGCAATCCCCAAAGCTATCTAAGCTTATACCATACTCTGAAAAATCAAACTTGGTAGGAATGTGATAAGACCGTATAGTGGAGAGGGGATCTGATAGCCTGGTTAACCAAGGCCAAGTTGGTAGATAGGCTTCAAAATGATCGAGTATGTGACAGGTTTCATACCACTTAACTCTGGGGGAAGTGCCCAGACCATGTACTAATAGATAAAGAGTGTAGCATCATCTGCATATGCAACAAGCTTGTTTTCTAGGCCAAACCACATGTCATGTGTATATAGCATGAAAAGTAATGGACCAAGAATACTACCCTTGGGAACACCAGATATCACATTCCTATACTCACTATGGTGCTCATCAACAACTACTCTTTGCGATCTATTATTTGAAAATTTAATAATGATGCCAAGAAACAACCCACACACTCCCAACTGTTTGAGTTTTAAAACAAGGGCCTCATTATTAACACGGTCAAAGGCAGCACTAAAATCAAGGGTAACTGATCATATTAATGTAGGCGAGGATAGAGTGGGGTTTGAAAAGACTGTGCGTGATGAATGTAGAGCACAAGGGAGCAGATAGTGGGGTTCAGTCAGCAAGCCATGGAGAGGAACCCATCCCTTCTGCAATCGAGGACATGTACTCCCACGCTCAGTTTGATTGTAAGTATTGAACGGTTGAGTACTTCTAGAAAGATAGGGAACATCTGATGCTGATGAGCAAAGTGAGTTGATTATGAACATTCATTGGAAGGAGGTATAAAAGAATAATTTCAAGGGTATTTGATGGATGGATTGCTAATGGCATACTGGATGACAGTTATGAAGGCAGCAAAAGGTAAATGGCACCCGATACTGGACTAACAGAAGTTGAATAATTATGTGGAGTTTCCCATTGGTGACAATGCCACAGGTGTGTGTGTGTGGAGACAGATAATGGGGCTACTCCCATTATATTTCCAAAAAGCTCTGGAAATGTAAGCTGGTAAAGTACAAGAGTAAGATTTATTGTCCAAGGACGTTGAAAGTTGGACGGAAATCGGCAGAACGTATCATGGCAGTGGTCCTTAAGACAATCCTGGGGAAGAGTTGAAAAGTGATGTCTGGTACCAACTCATACACTGGATGATATTCAGGTTGATAAAACAGTGGAGACAGAAAACGGGCTCTTGGAATATCTGAGATGTTTTGGGCTAACAGCAAAACCACCGACTTTTCTAGAACTAAAGATGAGCAAGAGCAATGTAATGAGACTTGTATTCGATAATCAGAATAAAATCCCAGAGGTCCATGGCAGCCTAAGCAGGATGGAGTTATTCTTAATATATGGGAGGTTGGTAGTCCATTACTCTATTGTTGAGTGGCACCATGTACACCCATCAACAAAACCGGTGTCGCCTGGCCAGACCTGACTTGGAGAGATCATGCCCTTCTTGCCCTGAAAGGTGGCCGACGTCAAACAACCGAGACATCGTTAGGATGGTTCGAATGTGAGGAGCAGGGAAATTACCGATATCACTCAAAGAAATGCGATGATGAATGAAATATATATGAAAAGAGAGACCTTTTTTTATTCTTTTAAGAAATGTAATCTAATATCATTTCGAAACTAAACTTTTTATTTGAATTTTCCCATCTTATTTCTAAATAAAATTTTTTTGAATAATATTGGAACCGAATATTCATATTAATATTCATAACACAGAAATATCCTTCGTTTGCAATTTCCTAAGCAGCCCCCCCCCCTTCTCTCTCTCTCTCTCTCTCTCTCTCTCTCTCTCTCTCTCTCTCTCTCTCTCTCTCTCTCTCTCTCTCTCTCTCTCTCTCTCACATACATACACTCTACGCATTATATTTAGGCGCTAATAATATATCTGTTTCAAATAGCAACTATTGGGTCACCAATCATTAATAAGTGGTCGTTGTTCAAAATTTGGAAGGTATTGAGGTTTAAAGGTTTAGTTGTTGATTTCAGTGTTTTCCTTTGATTTCGATCATGAGCGACGTAGTTCAGTGAGGTTGGGGTCAGCTTTTGTCACGGGCTACTTGGCTCCGGCCCTCTTAGAAAAAAAATAGTATTATTTGCTATATCAATTATATTAGTCAAATGTTGGAGATTTAAAATTAATCATCAGTTAACTTAATTTATATTGTTTAAGAAGCGATTGATTAGAATAAAAAATGTGAAATGACATGCAATGAAAGTGTTTATTGGTGCATTATTATAATGATGTTGTGGTATATAGGATGTAGGGTATAAAATATTAAACTATCAACTCATTGTTTACTCAAATTATCTGATTCGGCGTCAATAACCCTGGATGTCAA
>NC_090733.1:150550730-150553230 GCF_036898095.1 Palaemon carinicauda
AAAAAAATCTAGAAAGCAATAATTCCATTGGAAAAATCATGTGAATATTACATCATTATTGATTATCTAAAATGAACTCTTCTGAAAAGTACTCATGAAATTCTTTTTCCCGAGACGTATTTTCTGTGTTTCGAACGGCTTTGATATCGATTCGTACCGAAAATGGGTTGTTTTAAATCTTAAACCTGAAAAAATAAGTCGAAGCCTTCGATTATTTCAATGCGGTTTGCTGAAAACGTCAATTACCCTTCGCCCGAGTTCGATCGCCGAGTACGCTTCAGGCGTTACTTAATGAAAGTAATAAATTATAGCATTAATTATCTTTTCATCTTCCTATTCAGTCTCTTATCTTTTTCTTCAAATTGCAAATCCGAGCGTTGAACGACTTCAGAACGTACAGACTCAAATCCATAAATCAAGTCATGTAGTTTATTATTATCATTACTATTACAATTATTGTTATCATTATCATTATTATCATTATCATTATTATTATTATCATCAATGCTATTAATATTATTATTATTACTATTACTATTATGATGACGATGATGATGATCATAACGATGATGATGATGATGAGTTACTAAGGTTTATTGAAACGAAAGATGGGTTTTTTCGCGAGTCCTAAACGGCTTTGGAAGAAAATCTTCACGGATCTCTGAATGGCTTCAGAAGAAATGGCCATAGAGTTACCATGGAGTTCTGAAAGACACTAGAACAGAATCTTTGAACGGCTTCGGAAGAAAACTTTCCCAGATTTCCAAATGCCTTCAGAAGAAACCGCCGTAGACTTAGCATGGAGTTCTGAATGACTCCATAACAGATTCTTCCTGGAGCTTCCTGAACGCCACCAGAAGAAAATTTTCCGGAATCTTCAAAAGGCTTCAGAAGACATAGCCGTAGATTTAGCATGGAGTTCTGAATGACTCCAAAACAGAATCTTCCCGCAGCAGTTCTGAACGGCTCTGCCCCGAGATTCAAATGACTTCTGAAGACCTGATCTCTTTTTTTTTCAAACTAAGCATGCAACGCAGTGAACATTGTTAAGGGCTATTTTTGGAACAGGGAGCTGACTGTGAGAATTGTGTATTACAACTACAGGATCAACAGGAGGCTCTTCTGAACACCTTCATGTACAGCTGGTTTTGGTGGTTGCTGCAAAAGTTGTCGAGCTTTGAAGAACATAATGTAAGCGCCTTGAATGATCCTTTGCTTGGGCTTTTGCAACGATTTCCTATATTTGGAGACTATTGAAACTAAGGAAATAAGAACGGAAACAGAATGGTTCAACTGAACGGTGAGCGACGAGTGGTTCTTCAACAGGATAGTCCCAAAGTTCGACATGAAAGGACATATCCAGATCGTATCGGTAAATATATTGTGTTGCTCGTCGTTTACTTTAGCGTGATGACGGATGCGGAGAAAATTTATTGCATCCTGTCTTTACCCATTGCCCTGATGGACAAAGACATGGATGCCATCGATTTCTCTGAGGAATCTGACAAACTGAAGACACATGGCACTGAAATCTCTCTTGAAATCTGGAAGGAAACAGAAGAACTAGGAAAGAATACGATGAAATCTCGAAGGAAATTGACGAACTAAGGAAACTGGCAGATGAATATTAAAGAAAACCGATTAACTAAAGAACTTGAAAAACTAGAACAGACAGAAGAGAACAGCAAAGAAGAGCCTTTAAACGAAGACGTAAAATAGCCTTTAATGTTAGAGGTAAGTCACCTTGAAATAGAGGTATAAAAATTTCCTAATACGAGAAATAAAGCACCTCAAAATAGAGGTAAAATATCCCTTAATGCTAGAAATAAGGCACCTTAAAATAGAGGTTAAAAAACCTTAATGCTAGAAATAAGGCACATGAAAATAGAGGGAAAAAAGGCCCTAATGCTATAAATAAGGCACCTAAAAATAGAGTTAAAGAGCCTCTAATGCTACAAGTAATGGACCTCAAAATCGAGGTCAAAAGGCCCCTAATGCTATATATAAGACTCCTAAAAATAGAGGTCAAAGAGCCTCTAATGCTATAAATAAGGCACCCAAAAATAGAGGTCAAAGAGCCTCTAATGCTAGAAGTAATGCACCCCAAAATCGAGGTAAAAAACCCCTAATGCTATATATGAGGCTCCTAAAAGAAGAGGTCAAAAAGCCCCTAATGCAATAAATAAGGCACCTAAAAAGAGAGATCAAAGAGCCTCTAATGCTAGAAGTTATGCACCTCAATATCGAGGTCAAGAAGCCCCTAATGCTATAAATAAGGCACCTAAAAATAGAGGTCAAAGAGCCTCTAATGCTAGAAGTAATGCACCTCAAAATCGAGATAAAAAAGCCCCTAATGCTATAAATAAGGCACCTAAAAAGAGAGGTAAAAAAGCTCCCAATGCTATAAATAAGGCACCCAAAAAAGAAAAGTCAAAGATCCTCTAATGCTAGAAGTAATGCACCTCAAAATAGAGGTCAAAAAGCCCCTAATGCTATATAT
>NC_090733.1:150560730-150665730 GCF_036898095.1 Palaemon carinicauda
CAAACTCACTTGTTTGCTTTTAAATTAAAACTGCGACACTTAAGATATTAATACACTAACTCTCAGTTAAATAACTCCCAGACAGCAATATATAAAACACTGAATATCCAAAGGTCTCTTAGGTACACTCAAAACTAAACTGGGTAATTATCATTACGAATAAACTTACTACAGTTCATTAACAGGATATGAGCGTAACTATTCTAAACAATGGTGATTGGAATAATGCACTTTACAAAAATAAATATATTCTATATAAATTACAACACTTTGGAAAAGAATTTACATAATAACAAATACAATCACAGGAAATATTAAGTGTGAACAAAACTTAGATTGAGACAAAAATGTTACAATCTGAAAATTATATAATAACTTGACTTTAAATGTTAAATCTGAATAATCCTTAGACTAAGAAAAAAGAAATAATACTTACGAAAATTATACAATCACTTGTTTCATTTGAAATGAAATCTGAATACATTATCTAAGTTCGACACTAAATGAAAAATAGATAACCAGATCACAATACAAATACCTAACCTTCCTACAGGGCCCTTTACAAAAGCTCTAAGAGAATTTTCATAATAAGTACTCACTACACACGATATATGCAGGGGCACAAAATCTCTTTGGAGAGGACACACTATGGGTACTGAACACTTTTAAACAGCTGAGAGAGAGGTGAGATGGCAATTTTAAGGCTGGATTTCTCTATCTGTCTATCTAACCCTGGTGTCGCCTTAATATATGAAACCTAGATACTTCCAGAAACTTCCAAACATTTGGAAAGCGTGGAGGGCCGGGCATAAGCGTCAGAGTTACCAAGTATCACTCTCTCGAAAGTGTACTTAGACGACTCTCTCAGTCAGCCAGCTCCGCCCACCCTTTGTCCCGAAATAAAAAAAAAAAAAGATAACATCCTATCACTAGGTTTTTTTGCAAAAATTCTAAACCACATGGTATCCAAAACAATTGTGTATTCTCTCTCAAACATGAAGAAATACCTCATGAAAATATAAAAGAACATTACATAGGCCCTTGTTCATATTTCATAGGGTCACATAACACTCTCAAACAGATTACATAAGATTTTGTAACAAAAATACATGAAATAAAAAAGTTAATTCTTAAAAATAACATAAATTTACACATACTAACTTGAATAAAGAATACAATGAAATTAACGATGAAGGCCTAAAGTAATTTACATAATAAGCTTGAATCTACACGAGGAGAACTCGTCTTAAGAGCTGGCTAACCTCTCATCTATGCACAAATATATATATATATATATATATATATATATATATATATATATATATATATATATATATATATATATACATATATTATTACTTGCTAAGCTACACCCTAGTTGGAAAAGCAGGATGCTATAAGCCCAGGGCCCCAACAGGGAAAACAGCCCAGTGAGGAAAGGATATAAGGAAAAATAATGTATTTGAAGAACAGTAACATTATTAAAAATATTTCCTATATAAACTATCAAAACTTTCACAAAAAAAAAAGAAATTAGATAAAATAGTGTGCCCGAGTGTACCCTCAAGCAAGAGAACTCTAACCCAACACAGTAGAAGACCATGGTGCAGAGGCTATGGCACTACCCAAGACTGGAGAACAATGGTTTGATTTTGGAGTGTCCTTCTCCTAGATGAGCTGCTCACCATAGCTAAAGAGTCTCTTCTACCCTTACCAAGAGGAAAGTAGCCCCTGAACAATTAAAGTGCAGTAGTTAACCCCTTGGGTGAAGAGGAATTGTTTGGTAATCTCAGTGTTGTCAGGTGTATGAGGACAGAGGAGAATCTGTAAAGAATATGCCAGACTACTCGGTGTATGTGTAGGCAAAAGGAAAATGAATCATAACCAGAAAGAAGGATCCAATGTAGTACTGTCTGGCCAGTCAAAGGACACAACTTTCTAGCGATAGTATCTCAATGGGTGACTGGTACCCTGGCCAACCTACTACCTTTATATATATATATATATATATATATATATATATATATATATATATATATATATATATATATATATATAGATAGATAGATATATAGATAAACAGATAGATAGATAGATAGATACGTGTGTGTATGTTGTTAAATTACACCACCATTTATTAATTAAATAAGTGCCTTTATTTGAGTATACTCCAAAATTAAGAATTTCATAATTTCGTTACGGGAACCATTATAATTTTAATGAACAAATTTAGTGACATTTTACCGATCAACAATGGATTGTAGCCTACTGGTCTAATTGAAAACTTTTCTTATGAATACATAAAATAATAACATTCATCTTCACTTGTAGGAAGGAGTATAATTTAAACAGTATGATTACTATAAGCTAATTCTTTCGCATAGTTCAACCAGAAAGTTAACATTTTGTACAAAAAAAAGAAAAAAAAAACTATCGAAAGGATATTTATGAAATGGTATTTGGTTAACTGCTGTACTAAATAAATGTCTATGCTTTGATTGCAGAGGAAATTCCAATCACTGCAGCTGACGAATCGCTAGAAATTGGCTACATAATTCATTTCTTACTATTTATTCATCGGATGTCATTTAACACCATTAAATATAACATTTACAACAATGGCCTCTTATTCATTCAAACCAAAATTGTCGGAAAATTACTAACTAGGCTAGCTGACCTCCGTTCTCTGCTAGGGTTACTAAACATCGGACTACCGGTGCTACTATAGTGTGAGGTCTACCGCCATATGTGGCCTACCCAGGTGGAGGGTGAGGTCTACCGCGTGACCAGCGTCCTAGAGCCCCGCACCTAACCATCGAACATGTGAACTGCCCAAATCCATCAAAAACGTGACTTGCCCATATAAAAGGAAGCAAATGGAGCTCCTAAATCAGGTTTCCCCTCGGCCTAAAAGAGATATCATCGATTGAGGGCATTAAAAATGTTGTTGAAGGAGTTTTATAGAAGAGTCATTCTGACAGAAGAAGCAGCACTCACCTTTTTAAGAGAGCACAATCTCTTGGATACAGTTCAAGAAGCAGATTCATGCCATAAATGTGGTTCTGTTATGCAGGAAAAAAGAAAGCGTAACAGAGGAGGAGAATTCAAGCCTGTGTTACATTACCCTCAAAAGGGTATGGAAATATATAATACATTTGATGTACGAAGAGTGTATCGCTAGAATAAATGTATGGAAATATATGATAACATGTATATTTTTACCTTTATTCATTTTTTTAATGTAATTAGAAATCCAATTATCTTTGTCATTTCTAAGAGATGTTTAAATTAAGTGTTTATTGCTCAAATAAATGTATGAAATGTGTTTTATTTATGAGGGACGAATAATTCAGCTGTAGACCTCACGCTATAGTGCTAACGGGAGGTAGATCTCACGCTATAGTGCGGTAGACCTCACGCTATAGTAGCACCGGACTACCTCAGGGAAGTGTACTTTGCCCTATTTCATTCTGCATCTATACTATTGTTGTATCGAAAATACTACTATGACACACAATTTTACTTCTCCTTAAATGATATAGACGACGCTGCTGAAACTCCAAACCGAATCCTTGATAGTGTTAGAGAATGGATTACAATTACAAAACTAAAATCAAATAAGAACAAAACTTGGTGTATGGTGGTGGGAAAGAGAAACAGAGTGAGAAGCTTGGGTGATATTCAAATAAACATAAATAATGACTCGGTGCCGATATCTAGTAAAGTTCACGACCTTGCAACTTGTTTTTCAATGCCCAAATAAATAATGTAGTAAAAACTGCTGGTTATCATCTAAGAAATGTTGCTTTTATAAAAAAAAAAGTACCTCGATGAATACTCTACAAAGAAACTTGTAATAAACTGTGTAATTACCAGCATTGACTACTCTAACAACATCTACTACAATCTACCAAAAATACAACTTGAGAAATTAAAAAACATAATAAACAGAGGAGCAAGACTGGTAAAAGGTGCCTCACCTAGAGAAAGGATCACTCCTATACTAATTGATCTATATTGGCTGCCGATTAACGCGAGAATTTAGTTACAATATGTACAATAATCCAACTAACTATCAGAACCGGTAGTCCAAAATATCTAAGAGAATGGCTACATATTGTGCAACCAACATATCGTCCTGACATGAGAATAGTTACAGATGGTTTCAAACTATTAGAACATAGATACATGTCTACTGTAGGCTCAAGAGCCTCGAAATATGCGGCCCCGAAACTATGCAATAAGCTCCCACGAGACATCCGAATAATTGAAGATATTAAGGCTTTCAAGAAGAAACTTTAGACTCTTATTCTGCTAGTGTTTCGATAGCGATAATCTAACACTAGGCGAGCAATGCGCATTATAAATTGTTGAATGCTCCCGAATGAACATCATACAACAACCGTTGAGGTCCTTTAGAAAGTAGGGGCCCCCGGCTGCACAGGACCAGATAAGCAGCCCTTAAAGTAAGTAAGTAAATAAGTAAGTAAGTAAGTTAGTAAAGCTTTCAAGAGGAAACTGAAGGTTTTCTTATTTTCCGAGTGCTTCGATAATGTGGATTTGACATTAAACGAGCAATAGGCCTATGCAGTGTGAAATGCATAATGCCTAAGAATGCATACGATAAAATAACTATGAAGGTGCTGTAGAAGGTGGGGTTCCCCTGCAGTATAGGATCAGAAAAGCAGCCCTTAAAGAAAAGGAAGTAAAGTAAGCCACCTAGTGTACCTAGGTTCTAGTGTACATTAACATCATAAACTACCATTAACTATACATATAGTGAACGGCAAAGCAAACACATGCTTATCAAAAAAAAAAAAAAAAAAAATACGTTCCTCGATTATTCATTTTGAAAATGCTAGCAAATCCATACTGGTAGGCCTAGCAATGCCCTAGCTAAAAAGGATGAGTGGTAATTGGGCTTACCTTCAGATTAAGCTGTTAGAATGCCAAAACTGACGTAATTTTTCCGGATCATATTTCAATACACTCCACTTATGCCCTTTCTTGATGCAATTCAAGCCTCTGAAAATTAACAAACGCTAATACATTCCAGAGGTTCATTAAACTATTAATAACGATGAATTACGAAGACACAAAATAAATAGTTGTTCGCGTCACGGTGACAATAACACTACTGTATATGATCGAACAACCTGTGATTAGTTCAGCTCCTAAATTATCAATAAGATGTATTCAAACTTCTAATAATATTTTGTGCATTATATTATAATCACAAGACGATTTTGATAACTACGGTTGTATTTTACTTTTTTATTCTTTACTATGAACATATAAATAAAATGCAAAATTATTAAAAGTACTCGTTTGTAAATAAACCTAGGTCTAGGGAAAGTGGCTTAAATTCCCTGAAACCTGGGAGTAAACCGTTCCTAAATTCTTTATTCTGAAGCTTATAGGCTTAATTTCCGTACGATTTCAAGATTTAAGTCCCATTGATAATTATTACACTCTGATTAATAAAGTACGTACCGTAGAGAGCGGTTTATACTTGTAAGATTTTAACGGTTTACCATAAATTCCATTCTCTGAAGAGAATGTCAAAGAAAATGGACGAGTTCAAAATGAAGGTATCTCTGGAAAAAAAAAACACTATGTGCTTAGCCAGGAGGTATAGCTTTTATACGTACTACACACAATTTGGTGGGATCACGTGATCTGAGAGCAGTAAATCAAACGTTAATGTTCGATAACATAAAATAAGAGTTGGATTAAGCGCTAACTTATTGAATTATCCAACCGAGAAACATATGTGGTGGGCTTCTTCCTTTACTTAAAACAGATGGTTGTCACTCACTGTCCAAAGGAAAATGCAATTTTTTTGGGCGTTGTGTTTTACAGTAAGCAGAGTAATGAGAAACTCGACCTTCTTCATTTTGTTTCCCTGTGGCTAAACTAACTAGTATAGCTTTCCGTGAAATTAAAACACACTTGATGGACCTTCATGCTTATGGAGGTGTAGACCTGGAGATATTTTTCCTTTGTTTATTATAAAGACCACTGACTTCTTAGCTCCTAAATTGTATGTTACCTTTTGCAAGTTAGAAAGAAGGGTTTTAAGACTTATTGGAGAATTGGTAATGTAACTCCATTAAGTAAATGTCTTTAAGGTAGCTTTAGCCCTGTTGATTACCGCCCAGTTTCCACAAATCCTATATTATATAAAGTTTTAGAATGTCTATTGGCAAAGTGTCTAGATATGTATGCTGGAGGACCGTCTGTTCCCTAGTTTGCAATTTGGCATAATAGTATAATAATAACACTAACGAAAAGGAAAAAACAAAACAAAATGGGTGTCTGATGTATTTAAAGTTAATGTACTTTGGGCGGTTTTGATTACTACAACCGTCGAACCCATATTATCAAAGTTTTAAAGACGATTGAAACGAAAAATAAAATACAATTGATAAAACACATTTCACAAGGGAAACAAACAAATAAGACCAAAATAACCTATGCATTTGTTTAAAATTATATAACTGCAATGGGAGTATTTTGTACGATTAAATAACATCTTATACGAACAATGTTTATATCTAAATCAACATGCAACTTTTATGATAAGTCAAATTTGTACATGGAAGGATTTAATTATTATTTAGTTAATTTATACATTTCAGTACAATTAAATAGTTTTGATTGCATGGAACGGTTCACAATAAACAAATCCACAAAGGTGAAGTAAAGTAGAGTTTATGCTGTAGTGCCGGGTGACAACGAAGACGAATGTTGCAATGTTGCAACGAAAACCTTTAGTTAAAGTTGTGAGATCTAGTAGAGGTAATAAATGCTCATTTACACACACACACACACACACAGAATAGAAATAGCATCCACTCAGTGAAGCGCCTAAGTACATGCTAGAGGAGCACTCAGTTGAGGGCAAACCTCTACCATGGCAGCTTATTTCTCGACCTTGACCCTGACCTTTGACCTTAACGAATTAATTGGCGTGGATTTTCCCACACTTAAAATGTGTTTTTTATTTAGGCAGTTTAGCCTACGGTCAACAATAGTATGCCAGGATGACGGCCTAAGTCGAAGAGAGTATCATCCAATGTTTAGTTATCCCGAAAATTTAAATGGTAATTTATCAACATGAAAATAACTGTAATATTCTTGTCAGGTTTATTTTATGCCAAGCAAGTTTTTCTGCAATTTACTGTTAGGTGCCAGGTCAAAACTCCCACTTCCTGTAATTTCAGGATGCTACTGTCGGTATATTTAGTGCCCTTTTTAATACTAAGTGGTGAAATTAATAAATATTTGTGTTCGCCACACAAGAGACGCTACTAGCTTGTTGTATGCATGATAGCGGCTACCTGTATTGACAGCCGACTAAGAATAGGGGCGTAAGGCGGCGTCGCTGGGTGGCTAACCCATTAGGTAAGTAGGTAAGGATACGGTTTGTAGGTTAGGTTAAGAGGGGAAGTTTAGGTTAGCTAGTATCCATTTACTATGCACGTCGGAGGAACTGGCCGCTGATATACAAAAGCTCCCGAGTAGCTTTGATGACGAACAAATATTTCATGATCAGCAATGATATATGTACGGTTAGTTGAGATTTACCTGGTTTTGAATGGTATGTTAGGTTAGGTTTAGATGTTACTGCCGTTGCGAGGGGTAAATAGGTGTTCTCCTGTGAGTGCACAACTGTCATGGTGTTTTACTCCAGATTTACTTAAATAAATGACTTAATAGTCTACACTGTATAGTACGGTACCATATAATTGGTAGGCTTTTATTTTATGTTCGTACAATCTCCCTAATGAAAAAAATAAGGTAATTTATTCTCATGTCAGCACAAAGACAGTTTTGGATATGAATGTGGGGCTCTTTCAATCTATTTAGGCATATTATATGTTTTTATACACATTTTTCTCCTGGATACTTAATCACATTTGGTTAACTATGAGCAAAGTATAAAAACACTGAATAATAATCGCAGGAATAATCAAGACTTACATACTGTATTACTGTGGACATTTTTCATTGCCATTTGGCCAAACAGCTCATCCTTGGTTTTCCTATCTTTATCCTCTTGAGTTTTGGAAAAACTGCAATAGGGAATTTGTATGTGGTAGAACAGTTGAATAGTAGTGAACAATACTCCCTTGCTTTGCTGATTGAAAATAAGTGGAACTTGCTTATTACCTCTGCAAACGAAGTTGGAAGTAGGTTATATTTTTGCCCTTGTGGGTGTGTGTGTTTGTGAACAGCTTTCTGGCCACAATTTTAATGGTAGAGTAATAAAACTTGCAGGGATTAACACTTATGTAAAAAGCTGGAAATTATTAAATTTTGGAAGGTCAAGGTTACGGTTAAGCAAAATGTTAAATTCACGTAATGAGCCATAAGTTTGGACATCGTTGTCACAGAGACTTCAAACTTGGTTCATATTTGAGCATATGAAAATCAAGCTAAAATACAATAAGTACTGTAATAGAAAATCTAAATTTTTTACACCTAAAGGATTCTAGGCAATGACACCAAGGTAATAGATTTTAGACAAAGACCTTATAAGTATTTCAAAATAGATACATGATACAGTATATCATATTTTTAACTGAACTCTAATCAAAGGGTACCACACCCTGTCCTAATTTGGGCCCGAACCCTCAAACCTAACCTGGCCTTGCAAAAATTCTTTCGATAGATATCAATGTGCATTCAATTTAGCTTATGTAATGTGATATATTACACAAACCTATCTACTCTAAATGTTAATACTACCATTACACTAGAGGGGGTATAAGGCAACAGCTGCCCCTAAGAAGGTATTGAAATAATACATCTTATTTGTTCAATCTGATGTCAACATGATCTATCCACCAGCACAGGATACATCAAAGTTTGTTTTGAGGTAAAATGGCAGACATGAGAGATCTTTTGTAAGTTTATCACACCAAATCAATATTTTTATCATTATTTTATCTCACTATTACAAGTAAGGAATACATATTACAGTTACTTAGGATTTAGAGATTGCAAAAATGTAAGAATCAAATCTCACTAACTTGACACAGTTTCATTCACAACCAAAGCAATAATAGTTGTATTAATCTAAAACAAGAGTGAATTTTTGGCTAGGCACTTACCTTAGATGGGTTGCATATGACAAGGCCTCTGGCTGAAATTGGAACTGCAATATTGTAGTACTAATGCTTGCAAATTGGCTCAAAGGGGTTTAAGGGTCTGAAGATAACATCCCTTGAGATGACTGTTTCATTGGAAAATAGCTCAAATAACTTGATAAGATTTTTCCTGAAAATACCAAGTTGCCAAGTTATCAAAAATTACTTGAAATGTGTCATCTTATGTATGGTAACTCAATAAGGTAAACATCTAATCTACTGCATTTTTCATTCAAGTGAGGGAGCAGTTTCTCTCATTCAGTGTGTACAACTATTTAGAAGTTAACAGTTTATTTTTTGTAGTGAAATTAAACAAAAGAATTATAAGCTTAAGACTACTGTACTAGTTAGTGGTTAAAATAAAGTAAAAATACAAGAGAAGCAATTGAAAAATACAACCTAGGTAAATTTGTCAAGCTCTACTTTTTCTGCAAAAGGCACTTTACTGTGCGTTGTATATTAGCCTATGAATAAAAACTAAATCTGTTAAGGCTTGACTCTGGTCATTAATATAAGGTCTTTGGAGCATCCCTCTATCCCTTAACTGCATCATGTTAATCCTTCTATTCACCTCTGTTCTGCTTCCTTTCCTTAACCTCTTTTAACTTTATGTAATGCAACAGTAACTGGTGAGGATTTTCCACCAGTTGAACCTCATCCCTGAATGGCCTCCCAGATCTCATCTCCTTGCTTTTTGAACCAAATTACATACATCCAAGCTGTGGCCGATTAAAACTGGCCTCAATATTTGCCATAAAGAAATCTTGATATGGCTGCACAGCTTTTTTATACTTGATTGTACAGCAATATATCATAACATCACTTTATAGTACTTAGAAAGTTATGTCATACACAACTGGTGATAGGACACCCCTGGAGCCCTCCAACCTGTATAATCTCACAAACACCCCAGAGGCAGCATCATGCCTTGAGAGCATAGGATCCCCCATAGGAGGACTCAGAGAATCATGAAAAAAAGGTGATGGATGATGAACTAGCCCATGAAGTAAAAGGGCTGTATAGGGTAGAGGAAGAGCTGAAGTAATAAGATTTATGTTTAGTTTCTTATCTGACTAAAGACTTTTCCAGCCATAGACCCTGCCAGCCGACTTAACCTTACCTATGGCGCTGTCCTAAGCAAACATGTTATTTTTATTAGTAAAATAAATTTTTGAATATACTTACCCGATAATCATGTAGCTGTCAACTCCGTTGCCCGACAGAATTCTATGGAGGGATACGCCAGCTATCACAATACTAGAAGGGGGTGTACTTACCAGCGCCACCTGTGGCCAGGTACTATAGTACTTCTTGTTGACACCTCCTCAATTTTTCCTCGGTCCACTGGTTCTCTATGGGGAGGAAAGGAGGGTCGATTAAATCATGATTATCGGGTAAGTATATTCAAAAATTTATTTTACTAATAAAAATAACATTTTTCAATATTAAACTTACCCGATAATCATGTAGCTGATTCACACCCAGGGGGGTGGGTGAAAAACCAGTGTACAAGACTAAAGGATAGCTAAGTATCCCGTATTTCATATAATCAGTTATCCACAATAACAATGAAATAATAAGTACCTGGTAAGGAAGTCGACTTGAACCGTTACTCTGCCTTTAATAAGATCGTCTTCCTTACTGAGCGCAGCGTTCCTCTTGGGAGGCTGAATCAACTCAAAGGTGCTAAAGTATACAGGGCTGCAACCCATACTAAAGGACCTCATCACAACCTTTAACCTCGGCGCTTCTCAAGAAAGAATTGACCACCCGCCAAATCAACAAGGATGTGGAAGGCTTCTTAGCCGACCGTACAACCCATAAAAAGTATTCAAGAGAAAGGTTAAAAGTTTATGGGATTATGGGAATGTAGTGGCTGAGCCCTCGCCTACTACTGCATTCGTTGCTACGAATGGTCCCAGGGTGTAGCAGTACTCGTAAAGAGACTGGACATCTTTGAGATAGAATGATGCGAACACTGACTTGCTTCTCCAATAGGTTGCATCCATAACACTCTGCAGAGAATGGTTCTGTTTGAAGGCCACTGAAGTAGCCACAGCTCCCACTTCATGTGTCCTTACCTTCAGCAAAGCAAGGTCTTCTTCCTTCAGATGAGAATGTGTTTCTCTAATCAGAAGCCTGAATAGTAAGAAAC
Source organism: Palaemon carinicauda (assembly GCF_036898095.1). Lineage (NCBI taxonomy): Eukaryota > Metazoa > Arthropoda > Malacostraca > Decapoda > Palaemonidae > Palaemon > Palaemon carinicauda. Next base: position 150,572,041 of record NC_090733.1, read on the forward strand.
TGAGTTCTTAGAACTTGGAAAAGAAGGTTTCTTGATAGCACACTATAAGGCTTCTGATTGTCCTTGTAAAGGTTAAGACCTTTTTAGATAGTACCTAAGAGCTCTAACTGGGCAAAGTACTCTCTTCAGATCATTCCCCACCAAGTTGGACAGGCTTGGGATCTCGAACGACTTAGGCCAAGGACGTGAAGGAAGCTCGTTTAGCAAAAACCGAGCTGCAAGGAACATGTAGCCGTTTCAGATGTGAAAACAATGATCCTGCTGAAGGCGTGGATCTCACTTACTCTTTTAGCTGTTGTCAAGCACACGAGGAAAAGAGTTTTTAATGTGAGGTCCTAAAAAGAGGCTGATTGGAGAGGTTCAAATCTTGATGACATAAGGAACCTTAGGACCACGTCTAGATTCCAGCCTGGAGTGGACAACCGACGTTCCTTTGAGGTCTCAAAAGACCTAGGGAGGTCCTGTAGATCTTTGTTGGTGGAAAGATCCAAGCCTCTGTGGCGGAAAACCGCTGCCAACATACTTCTGTAACCCTTGATCGTAGGAGCTGAAAGGGATCTTACTTTCCTTAGATATAACAGGAAGTCAGCAATCTGGGTTACAGTGGTACTGGTTGAGGAAACTGCATTGGTCTTGTACCAGCTACGGAAGACTTCCCCTTGAGACTGATAGATTCTGAGAGTGGATGTTCTCCTTGCTTTGGCAATCGCTCTGGCTGCCTCCTTCGAAAAGCCCCTAGCTCTTGAGAGTCTTTCGAAAGTCTGAAGGCAGTCAGACGAAGAGCGTGGAGGATTGGGTGTACCTTCTTTACGTGAGGTAGACTTAGAAGGTTCACTCCTAGAGGAAGAGTCCTGGGAATGTCGACCAGCCATTGCAGTACCTCTAAGAACCATTCTCTCGCGGACCAGAGCGGAGCCAACCAACGTCAGCCGTGTCCCTTTGTGAGAGGAGAACTTCTGAAGTACCCTGTTGACAATCTTGAACGGCGGGAATGCATACAGGTCGAGATGGAACCAATCCAGCAGGAAAGCATCCACGTGAACTGCTGCTGGGTCTGGAATCGGAGAACAATACAACAGGAGTCTCTAGGTTATCGAGGTAGTGAACAGATCTATGGTTGGCTGACCCCACAGGGCCCAAAGTCTGCTGCAAACATTCTTGAGAAGGGTCCACTCTGTGGGGATGACCTGACCCTTCCGTCTGAGGTGATCTGCCATGACATTCATACCGCCCTGAATGAACCTCGTTACCAGTTAGCTTTCGATCTTTAGACCAGATGAGTAGGTCCCTTGCGATCTAGAACAACTTCCACGAAAGAGTCCCTCCCTGCTTGAAGATGTAAGCCAGGGCTGTGGTGTTGTCAGAGTCCACCTCCACCACTTTGTTAAGCTGGAGGGACTTGAAGTTTATCAAGGCCAGAATAACCGCCAACAACTCCTTGCAATTGATGTGAAGTGTCCTTTGCTCCTGATTCCATGTTCCCGAGCATTCTTGTCCGTCCAAAGTCGCACCCCAGCCCGTGTCTGATGCGTCCGAGAGGAGACGGCGGTCGTGTTTCTGAACAGCCAAAGGTAGACTTCCTTGAGAAGAAAGCTGTTCTTACACCACGCGAGAGAAGACCTCCTCTCTTCGGAAACAGGAACTGAGACCGTCTCTAGCGTCATGTCCTTTATCCAGTGAGCAGCTAGATGATACTGAAGGGGGGGGGGAGGTGGAGTCTCCCTAACACGATGAACAGGGCCAGCGATGAAAGTGTCCCTGTTAGACTCATCCACTACCTGACTGAGCATCGGTTCTTTCTCAGCATGCTCTGGATGCATTCTAGGGCTTGGAAGATCCTTGGGGCCGACGGAAAAGTCCGAAAAGCTCGACTCTGAAGATCCATACCCAAGGAGACAATGGTCTGGGATGGAACGAGCTGAGACTCCTCAAAATTGACCAGGAGGCCCAGTTCCTTGGTCAGATCCATAGTCCATTTGAAAATCTCCAGACAGCGACGACTTGTGGGAGCTCTTAAAAGCCAGTCGTCTGACGGAGCCGGACACAAGATCATGGTACTGCTGCACAGTCTGTGAACTGTCAATCATGGGCAAGCGAGGAAGTACAGTGACAACCCGAATCTGTCTAGACTGTCTGGGTCGTACAGACAACTCCTTATCGGGTTGCTGAGGTTGCCGCACTGCGTCACAACAAGTCACTTCTGTTGGTTGTTGAACGTCTTACCCGTGACACATTGACTCCGTAAACAAAAAATCCTCTAACAAGGACTAAGCTTGGACTGCATGTCTTGCAACACAGCTCAAGGTCTATGGGAGCAGGTGTGGTAACAGACGGGATTAGCGACTGAAGTGGAACCATTACCTTCCCTGGAAGCATGTTATGCTTAAATAAAAGTCCATAGGAGGCTATGCAGCTAAAGGCTCCCTCCAAATGACAGAGTCCTCAAGGGAATATCAGAAGGAGGGAGAAAAGAACTTTCTCATCTACAGGGACCATATCCTAGAAAAGCTAAGTTCTCTCAGTGAGGGTTCACTGGTGCAAAAGCAGCAGACTAGAAGGCAACGTTATGAAACTGCTTGACAGTCTAGTGAGTTGGCAACAACCAAAGATGTGTGACTGAGAAGCATGCGGTAAGGTATGCAGAGCATGTTGTATGCAGAGTATGCTGTATGCAGAGCATGCTGTATGTAGAGCATGTTGTATGCAGAGCATGCTGAATGCGGAGCATGCTGTATGCAGAGCATGTTGTATGCAGAGCATGCTGAATGCAGAGCATGCTGTATGCAGAGCATGTTGTATGCAGAGCATGCTGTATGCAGAGCATGCTGTATGCAGAGCATGCTGTATGTAGAGCATGTTGTATGCAGAGCATGCTGTATGCAGAGCATGTAGTATGCAGAGCATGCTGTAAGCAGAGCATGCTGTATGTAGAGCATGCTGTAAGGTAAGCAGAGCGTGTGCATGGCGTTTAACATTTCTCAGAAATTCCATGACCAGTGCTAGAGTGCTTTATGCATGCTTGCATGGGGTTTTAATATCAACATAATATTTACCTTACATTCATAACTCATGATTCATATTTTTGCCATATTTTGCGATATTGTTAAAAAAAAATATATTGCAAGGAATACAAATATATTTTTATAAGTAAAACAAATAACCTCCATTATCATAAGGTTTGAAAATGGAGGTAAGGTATGCTGAACAGCAGAGTCAGAACGAGCTGGAACAACAATAGTTGTGGTTTCCTCTTCAAGACTCTGTTGAGGGAACACCTGAGGCTCAGTCTGCAAAGGCTGATCAAAGGAAGTAGCAGAAGGTAGGCGCATGGGTGGAGGAGGCTGACTCCTGGCATGAGTGGCTGAACTCAAGGGTTGCGCTTGCTGAGTGGTTGGCGGATGCGCAGTAGCAAGTTCCTGAGGAACGAGTTGAGGTTCCTGCGGTGTGAGCTGAGAGCGAAAAGGTAGTGGCTGCGCAGAACGCAGTAAAAATCTCGCAAGTTGAGGCTCCTGAGGCGCAAGGCTAAGGTGTTAAGGTGCTTGCCTTGAGGAGGGTTGAGCTCGCTGCAGCGAGAGCTGAGGAGACTGACTCATGGATGGGAGAGGTTGTACCTCAAGCGAGTGTTGCCTCACTGGTGGAACAGCAAGTGGAAGCGGAGGAAGAGAGGTATAAGCCTCCTGTTCCCATTGCTGAGGTTGCCTTAAGGAAGGCGGAGGGAGCTGCACACCACTGGGATCAGTAAACTCATAACGTGGCTCAACATCGTACGCCTGGCAGGTGGTACTGCGGTCAGGCGGAGCGAGCGCAGGCGGAGGGAGCGCAGGCGGAGCGAGCGCAGGCGGAGCGAGCGCAGGCGGAGCGAGCGCAGGCGGAGGCGCAACCTTCTCAGCCCGACACTCGCGCATCAAGACCGAAAGTTGTGACTGCATGGACTGCAGTAGAGTCAACTTGGGGTCGGCAGACACTAAGGTCTGCTGAGGTAAAGCCTTAACAGCAGCGATCTGTTGCGGCAGAACCTTACTCCTCTTAGGCGGAGTGCATTCAACTGATGACTGAGGAGAGTCAGAGCTAACCCAATGACTGCATCCGGGTTGTTGAACTCTAACTTCGTACGTCTGGCATAGGTCTGGACTTTACGTTTAAGAGGTCTTGAGACCTGAGACCAGCGTTTTCTCCCCTAAATTTCTTCTGCAGACGAGCAAAATAAGGGCTCAATCGTCTGCGGGTGGGAGTGACGGTCTCGGTAAGACACGCCCACAACCACCGAGGATACTTCTGTGCGCCGATCAAGGCCTGCTGAACCCTTTTGTCCTTCGACATTGCTTCTCCCCTGGGCTTGGGAGCTTGCAAGAGGTCCCGGACTGGGAGGACGACTGGCGCGCACAGAAGTACCCTCACGCACAACACTGACACACTTTGCGCTAATCACTTATCACTTTGATTTTCTGTTTGCACTTATTTCACTGAACTCGAAACTTTAAGTGGTTTGTACCTGAAACACGCAATTCTATCCTTTCTCAAAAGTTAGTAATTGCGAAAACAGAATTACAATGTAACAGAAAAATCTAATGAAAGATAAATAATTCAGTGGCTGGAAAGAGACTAAACACTAGATCACTCTAGAAACGTTTACCTTCTTCCCCTAAAGAGACTAGGGAGAAGAGCAAAAACGATAACAACGTTACCCGCTTGAATGAAACGTTTATCCTCCTCTTTCTCCCTCCGTCTCTATCTCTCTCTCTCTCTCTCTCTCTTGACTTAGAACCTGAGAGAAGAGCCCAATCATATATATCGTTAAAACATATTATTGTTAAAGAAAAAAACTGAAATATTTCCCAAAATGAAAAGTTCCTTTATTAGGATTAAAACCATTAAGTTAAGAAAGAATGAACAAAACGCTAGACACGGTTACTCTTACTGCAACGTGAAACCGTGAAAATTCTTTCTCTATCGTAACGATAGAGCGCAAGTTGAACGTTCTGAACGTCAACAACTGCAGAGACAAAACAAAACGTTAGTTCAACTTTGAAAACAGTACTAGACTATCAAAGAAATTCTTTCAAAGACATTAAAATAGCATAATATGTTAACAGGTAAAACCGAAATGACGGGCTCAATGTTAATTAACTTCGGTACCAAGAAAAGACCGCCTACTATTAGGAAGGTCGAATATAAACAAATATAAGAATTAATTTTAATAAGTTTATAATAAAAGGAAGTTAATCGAAGAGGCCTATAAGAGGCGGAGAGATATAAAATAAATCTATAACTTTTGTTAAGCAAAATTAAGAAAGAGAGTCTATACTCTCTTAGACACCAACACTTCCGTCTAAGGGAAGGGTCGGCCATTAAAAGGTGAAAGAGAGTTCATACTCTCTTCGTCACCATAATTAATCAAATTAATTCCAAAAGCTAACTAAGCTAATATAGAAGTTTCCAGTAAAGCGACAGCCGAAATCAAAGAGAAATACTTCACCAAAGTCGTGAAAATACTCCAAGAACATAAGCGTATCCCAGAACGTCTTGCCGGAAGCACGACAGAGGAAAAATTGAGGAGGTGTCAACAAGAAGTACTATAGTACCTGGCCACAGGTGGCGCTGGTAAGTACACCCCCTTCTAGTATTGTGATAGCTGGCGTATCCCTCCATAGAATTCTGTCGGGCAACGGAGTTGACAGCTACATGATTATCGGGTAAGTTTAATATTGAAAAATATCACTTAAGAAACTATTGAAGTTAACACCAGAATTTTGTATCTCACCTGCCTAGGAATACTTTTGTCCCTTTGGGTTTTAAATTGAATTTACCCTCACTCCTCTCATTTAACTTGGGACGTGGAGCGTTACTGTGAATCTGTGGACAGCTTTATCAGTTGTTACAAGTTTTGGTTATTTTCTGAAGAACCTTTCCAGTTTAGGTGTTCTTTATTACCAGAATTTTTAGGATTTTGCACTCCACAGAAGGAATGGCATACATTGATTTTGAGTGAAAATATTTTTAACCATTAAAGTAGATATCCATGGTTTTGGAAGTTGTATGATGAAAAAATTAATCTGCTGCAGTCTAGTAATGGCTTAAACTCCACTCTTTTGGTGTTAAGATGAACACTGTAGTAAATTTGTGTAAAATTGTCATTTCAAGATGATGCTCCAGGTAGAGCTTACTTTCATTAGCTCTTTGAATTGGTTGAAATCACATAATGTTATTGCATGGATGGAGCGTAAATGCTCATGGGTAATATTTGGTCAACAAAATACTGTACCTGCAGCTATTATGTAAGCTTGGCTAAGATCAAATTGGAACTTAAAAAGTTTCTGGGTTTCTTAGAAAATACATAAAAAATGGAATTTTAGTAATATAATTTCTTATTTCTATACTTACCTAATGTTCTTAATGCTTCTTCTCTAGAAGCTCGGTTTAATTGACATTCACCCATAAAATTTGTCTAATTTCCCTTCCCTTCAATAAACACAAGCTCTTAGTAAAGGAATGAAACATTCTAGCAGCAAGTTGTAAGAAGTCCAGAACAGACAAGCCAGAGTCTCCTTGTCCACCCAGTTTCTCTCTCATTACAGTTTAATTCAGACATCCTCCAGATTGTTTACCTATTACAGTACTGTATAGTACTGTGCATTAAGATAGCTTCCCCTGGATTTGTTAGAAATTTGGCGGGGAGTGTTCAAAGGAATAGTTTCTGGGAGATCATGATCCACATTCTCTTTGTGTATCGTTGCGATGCTTGCATTTCCCTCTAGGTCTCTCTTCAAGGAAAAGTATGTTTCAATGGCTGCCGATAAAGTTAAAAGTTCAAAGCGCTAAAGAGAAGTTCCGGGAATATCTAGGAATAACTCTGCTAGTTGGTTATAGTGGATATGATGATGATAGTGACACACATCTACCTTTAGATAATTCACAAAATCAGTAATTTTTTTTTTATATTGATGAAATTCAAAAGTTCTTGACATTGCTAGCTTCTTTTGTTGAAATAAGAATTCCTGTAAATTTTCTCTTAAAAACAGTAATTCTGATCCTAACCTCCCAGTTGCCCAACCTAACCCAAGTTCCAAATTTGAGTCTAGTTTCAATAGTTTTTTTTTTTCAGGGAGGGTTCTGAAAGTTCACCGCAATACAGATTCGATAGCCTCTCACAGAGCTTTGAATTTTTCAATTATTTTAGACCCTTCTGTTGCCTAACCCTTGCATTGCTGCAATCCTAGTCGCTCTGTTAGACAATTAGATCGTGCGGCAGAAGTGTTGGTAGTCTGCATCCTAATATCCCTCCATTCGCTAAAGTAAGCACTACTACATGTTGATGGCGTGACATATAGGATTCCCCTAAATCTTGATAGGGTGAACAAACTGGGAAATCAGCTGATTTTACCTTGATTCAACCTGCAGTTACAGGAAGATGAAGAGGAAGAAAACACGGAGGCAGACCTTGGAGGAATTACAGTATCGACTTTTCAAACCTTATATAATCTTATTGCTGAGAAATACCCTAATAAGTTGATTAAGTTATATCCAGAAGCTTCTTGTTCTTCCAAGACTGTTTATACCCCTTAGTTCACCAACTTTGTAGTGGATAGATAGAATCAATAAATTGTTGACTCAGATTCAGGTAAAAGATGACAAATTCGAAGATAATTTGTATTTTTCCTAACCATACAAACCTTAGCTATTTACAAAGGGTATTACTTTTAGCGTAGCTGAAATGGCGAGCCATTAGAATTTAACGAGGGTGTATTACCCCCGCGCTAGTTAGCGGGGGGGTAGGGGAGTGGTAGCTAGCTACCCCTCCTCCCCCTCACACACAGGTGAATACTCACTTTCACTTAGAGGTAGGACTTGTCTTGGGGGACAGGGCTGGCGGGCAAATATGTGTAAATAGCTAAGGTTTGTATGGTTAGGAAAAATACAAATTATCTTCGAATTTGTCATTTGTTCCGTAACCGAAATACAAACCACGCTATTTACAAAGGGTGACTTATCCCTTAGGAAGGGTGGAAAGTCCCCAGCCATACTGGCTTTGGCTTTACCCGGGGACTCAGAATCCGAGTGAGTCGCACTCGAGAAAAGGAGTCCCTGCACCTCACAAGTTCCTTGCACCGCAAGGAACCATGTGGCCTACGTAAGCTTGTGTGTGAAGGAAGAAGTGTGACCCGTCTTAGGCAGTTGACCTGGAGTTCCAGAAGGAACTCTGGGTTAGGACGTTCCCAATACCACCTCGTCAGGGTATGGGGGACGCGACAGTATTGACTCAATACTCGGAACACAAGGAAGCATGGTTTACCTGCAGAGGTTCGAGGTCAGCTATGCAGAGACCAGGATGCTGCTTCCCCGTAGAGGGGATGATGAAGAAAGAAGTAAGGGCCAGACATACTTCTTTCGTTCATGCAGACTAAAACCTGATAACAATGCCCTCAACCTTCTGCTACCTGTCCAAAAAGGAGCCTGAGGTTAGACCAGCTGTTGTGTAGCCACCACAGAGCGATAGAAAACGTATCGAGACTCCTGTGGGTCACGCCCTGCAGGAAGCGGGCTGCGAAGGTCATCAGACGCTTCCAGACTCCAGCTTGTAGCACCTGCGTCACAGAGTAGTATTACTCGAAGGCGAGGGACGTTGCGATGTATCCAACATCGTGCTGTAGGGAGACGTGACGGGGGAGGGTCTGAAGACAGGTCGAGATGAATGTCCTTGAGTCCGGGCTGAAGAGGTGTACTGGTGACTCTCCCCCCATGTCCTCCTTGTGTTCCCAAATCGGCTGCAACTGAGGCCAAACTGCAGCTGTTCCCAGCGCTAACCTCTCGATTCCTGTACTGGCAAGAAAGAGAAGGTCTTGGGACATCAGACACAGAATGGAGACTCAAAATCTTGAATGAATCGGACCGAAGGGTCGGGACCCTCAGATTCTGAGTCTAGCCAACAACTCAGGAGCGAGCCTGAATGTTGCCTTCCCCTCTTCCTTAGAAAGGGGGGGAGTAGTAAGAGACCAAGAAGATTGCTTACACACTGGCCGTGGCCAGAGTGAGCAGAAGACCCAAGGCGGAATACAATCCGAGGCCTGTCGTAAAAGGGTCTTGAGAAGATCTCTTAAAGGACTAAAAGTCCGAGCCATGCTCCAAGTTGGAGGTCTTCCTCCGACTAGGGCAGGGACGATCGTAGCTTCGCATGAGCGAGAATAGATCCAGCGGGCAGGAAAAAGTTATTCCTTTAAGCCTGAAGGTCAGGGAAAGGCTGAGCGACAGGCTTCATTGCCAAGAGCGGAAAGGAGTTTCCTCCCGCCGAAAGGCAATAAGACCGTTATTGCTGGAGAAGAGGCCTCACGGGAAGAGGTATATCTCCCACGGCACCAACCACCTTAGACTCTTCACTTTGCCTGGGAGACCCCTGTGGATGACTATCGCAGATGACGCGACCTCCGTACCGCGACTGTAGCGGGTTGTCTCTTCTAGAGGAGGAAGCGTAGTGTCTCCAGGCATGAAGCCGAAGCGACGCCCCGGTTCGGGAGAGATGTCGCAGTGTGGTTGCTTGAGTAGCCTGCGCCGTGGGAGAAGCTCTCCCGGGAGTTCCGTCAGGGGAAGCAGAGGGTCCAGAAACCGTTCTGCGCATAGTCCCAGTGGAGCTCTCCCATTGAAAGGTTGACAGACAACCTGGTTTTGTTGAGACCCATTGTCCGCAGACAAAAAGGAGGGAAGACGCAGGCGTCGAAGTTGTCCCACCATCACCGGAATGCATCTTGCCAGAGTCTCGGGGTCTGAGACTGGGGGGAAAACTAGCGGAAGCTTGAGGTTCCAAGCTGTCGCGATCAGGTCCCCCAGATCAGCACTTGCTGGTTACCCAAGGTCAAAGACCCCTAGGTACACTCTCTCTATGAGGCTCTGCTTGGATAGTCTGAGAGAAACATTCCCCTGCCTGGAATGAGAGAGCCGATGGTGGAATTGAGAGAATCTCAATCATCCCGGTATCTCTACTGCAAGATGTGAAGGTGTGAAAATGCGTCCCCTGCTGGTTAGCATGAAGTCGACACGCAACGGGGCGACTTGGCAGGAGCGGTAGGACTGAAGAGGGGCCAGACTAAGGCCCTTAAGCCTGCCTGAATGATGGAGAGGTATCCTTCAGGTCTTGACCATAGGCCTGGACCGGAACATGCCCCCCCCCCTTTCCTTTGACGAGTCCGAGAACCGCATCAAGAATGTGGGGAAAGGACGAGAATATCTACTACCATCAAGAGGCTCCATAGGTCAACACCCATTGCAGGTTTAATAGTTCCGCTGGTCCCATAGGGCCAGGGAGTCCGGTTAAACATTGCCTGAAGCCACCGGAACTTGGATCGCCCCACATGGAACTTATCCTGAGGCGACCGTTCGGACTATAAACGGGTCAATGAGGAAAGAAGAACTAGGAAACGTTCCAAGGTAGGGCTGAAAACTCTGCTTGACTGAGAACAGGTACTGCGACTCTCCTCAGTCTTGCCACAGTCAACCGAAAGGAAGGCTCGGAGGATGTGGTAACAGAATCTGGCGTCCCCAGGTGGTCACCCATCCAAGTGCCGACGTTGCTTAACCTCGCTGGACGGACGAGAAGCGGGGTTTCCAACGTGGTAAGGCGGTTGACTCAATATCATGGCCAGATACTCCAGATGTTGAGGCAGAGGAAGAGAAGGCTCCAAGCAAAATACCATGAGCCCACACTCATGGTCAGCATTCGGAAGCTTTTCCCGGCGCTGAAGAAGGTCGAAACCCGAGCCTACCGGAGTTGACCAGCCCTCCAAACAGCAGAGGAGGCGGAAGTCTGCACCTGAGCGGCCAAGAGGAAGGCAGGGAGAGTTCTCTGGGGAAACAAACCTGCTATGCCACGGCGGGATAGCCACACTGCATCATAAGCAGGAATACTTGCAGTTTAGGCTGAATTCGACGAGCACCCTGGAAGATGGATGGAATGGAAACTGAAAGTACCCGTCCTTCCGATCCAGGGTTAAAGGAGTCCTGTCGCCTCGTTACCAGTCTGATCGATTCTGCTGGTCTACGCTGGCCGAAGTTTGTTCGACAAACTTGATCAGGGCTGAGAGGTCGACTATGGACATCCCCTCTCAGATCCTTCCTTACAAGAAAGGATCGACTGAGGGGGCCGGGGGTAAAGCCGTCGATGATCCTAAGGAAGACCTTCGCCTAAGGTATGGATCATTCTGCCCAACCGGGCAACTCTGCTGATGCTATGGCATAGAGGTTCAGAGACACTGAATTCGCTGACAGAGACGGCAGGCGCGATATCCTTGGCTACTCACAGAGATTGTGCGGGAATGGGCATCGGGAAGCTGTCATTCGGATGAGTAACCTTAAGCATCCTCCCAGCGAAAAAACCTGCAATCCTAGAGTTCGTGAACTCCTTTTAGGACTATGCCCCCCCGGGGGAGTCTCCCGTGCCATCTGTTCCTGACAGGAGGAAACTGCAATTGGACACCTTGTCCCAGTTGTCGTAGCCGATAACTTAGGCCGACGTGGTTGAAAGAAAAGGGAGCTGGAGCCCTGCAGAGTCTGGAAGAAAGCGCCTTGGAGGAGTGAAACCGGAAGTCGATTTACTCCGCACAGCAGATGTTTAAGTCTCTGTCCTTGGGCAAAGACAAAACTCTTCTCAAGGATGGAAGGGTGTCTGAGGTTGTTGACCTCCACAGATGAGACACCCGAAGGAAGCCTTCAGTCAGTGCGTCCAGATGGTAAAACATCGAGCTTGTCCGCAAGTAGATACTTAACGACGAAAGGCCAAGGTGCCTGAGCTCGAGAGGAGGAAAGTACCCTTGATCTTCCTGTAGCTTCCTTGAACCAAACCTCGGGCCGTAACCGAGGAGGGAAAGGACCTGGTAAGCTCCCAGAGGAAGAGGTAAGCAGTCACCCCTTGTCCGATGGAGAAATCTTCAACGGAAAGCCCCCCCGCCAAAAATCCTTCCAGGGCGGGAGAAGGGGAGAGTACTCGTGCAGGAGAGGGGACCCTCGAGACCGACCTCTTGGGAACCAACTTCGCCCTGGGGGAAGTCACCACGAAGTCCACTCCTCTCTTTCTCTTCAGCGTAGGAGAGACAGCCGCTGGTTTGTTACCCTGGCCGGTGAGTGCTGGTTTCATAACCCTCATTAACGCCCGTGCCAGCGGATCAAACCATGTCTGCTGCTCCAAGGACACAGAGTCCGAAATCCTCGCTAAGGTGAAAGGGATCGGGCGATCCTTTGGAGAGGACACGACGGTTCCTGCCTGAAAAGAAGGTGGGAAGAATGCTGTACTGACCTGTCTTCATCCTGCACTACCAACCTGTGCTTGGATGGAGGTGATCCCGAGTGCCGCCTAGGAGCACGCGTCCCTGCTGCTACCACCGGCTGTGGAATTCGCCGCGAACTATGGTCGCGCGAGGGCGAACGGTCGCGCAAAGGCGAATGGTCGCGCGGGCGCACAGGCGAGTGGTCGCGCGGGCGCGCCGGCGAGCGATCGCGCGGGCGCGCCGGCGAGCGATCGCGCGGGCGCGCCGGCGAGCGATCGCGCGGGCGCGCAGGCGAGCGATCGCGCGGGCGCGCAGGCGAGCGATCGCGGAGGCGAGCGATCGCGCGGGCGCGCAGGCGAGCGATCGCGCGGGCGCGCAGGGGAATGGGCGTGACGGCGAGGGATCGTGCTGCCGCGTAGGTGAAGAAAGATCGCTGGCGGTAAGCGATGGCGAGCAGCATGTGTAGGTGAATGATCGCGTGATAGGGTGCGATGGTGATCAGCATCCGCAAGAGGGCGAGCGTTCAGGGTTGTGCGATGAGGAGCAGCATGCGTAAGCGGGCAATCGTTCAGGGTTGTGCGATGGCGAGCAGCATGCGCAGGTGAATGATCGCGTGAAAGGGTGCGATGGTGATCAGCATCTGCAGGAGGGCGATCGTTCAGGGTGGTGCGATGAGGAGCAGCATGCGTAAGCGGCCAATCGTTCAGGGTTGTGCGATGGCGAGCAGCATGCGCAGGTGAATGATCGCGTGAAAGGGTGCGATGGTGATCAGCATCTGCAGGAGGGCGATCGTTCAGGGTTGTGCGATGAGGAGCAGCATGCGTAAGCGGGCAATCGTTCAGGGTTGTGCGATGGCGAGCAGCATGCGCAGGTGAATGATCGCGTGAAAGGGTGCGATGGTGATCAGCATCTGCAGGAGGGCGATCGTTCAGGGTGGTGCGATGAGGAGCAGCATGCGTAAGCGGGCAATCGTTCAGGGTTGTGCGATGGCGAGCAGCATCTGCAGTTGAGGGTCGCGCGATGGCGGTCAGCATCTGCAGTTGAGGGTCGCGCGATGGCGGTCAGCATCTGCAGTTGAGGGTCGCGCGATGGCGGTCAGCAGCTGCAGTTGAGGGTCGCGCGATGGCGGTCAGCATCTGCAGTTGAGGGTCGCGCGATGGCGGTCAGCATCTGCAGTTGAGGGTCGCGCGATGGCGGTCAGCATCTGCAGTTGAGGGTCGCGCGATGGCGATCAGCATCCGCAGTTGAGCTAGTAGCTGGCGAACCATGTTCCTTCAGAAGTGTTGGAGAACGTTGGTGTGCCAGCTGTAACACACGTGGGCGATCTGGAGATCGCTGGCGAGCTGATGATCGCTGGCGAGCTGATGATCGCTGACGAGCTGACGATCGCTGGCGAGCTGATGATCGCTGACGAGCTGATGATCGCTGACGAGCTGATGATCGCTGACGAGCAGAAGGCTACGCGTGGAAGCCTGCGCAAAGAAGAAGAGTCCTTGACCCCGACCTGAACCGAAGTTCTAGATCGCGAGGGCGAACGTGGGCGCACAGGGCACGTAACAGGAACCACAGGGAAGATCATCTTGAAAGCGCTGACGAACAGGAGAGCGCTGACGAACAGAAGGGCGCGCAGGGAAACCCTGACACGCAAGGGAAGAACCCCCGTGGGGGCAACCCTTTGCCCCGAAGGGATCGTTGTCCGCCGGGAGACTGATGTCCGTCGGAAGACCGCTGTCCGTCGGGAAGACCGTTGTCCGTCGGGAAGACCGTTGCCCGTCGGAAGACGAGATTAGACTGCTGTCCATCTGCACCAAGACGGAAGATCGAGAAAAAGAAGTTGTAGGCTGCAAACGGAGATTCAAAAAGGCGCCTCAAGCACCCTTATAGGGAGATGAGAGGCCCTTACGACGAGGCGGACGGAGGGCCTTACGGCGAGGGAGGCCAACAGCAACAGAAGAAACCTCCGAAGAGGAGTCTCTATGAGTGTACTCTCTCGCGAACGAAAGAGAAACACTTCGTGGAAGAGACTGGTCAGCCAGTGACCTAAGAGGGGCAATCCTCCGAAGAGGAGCTCCTGCAGTTGCCCAGCCCCTTGAGCGAAACTGCAGGTGCGACCGCTCAGCACCAAGAGCATAGTCGCACGAAAAAAAGGCAAGAGAAGAACCCCCCAAAAGAGGAAAAGCTCAAGCCTGGACAGGAAAAAACTTCCCTCGGAAGGAAAGTTATCCGCCCAAGGAGGCAAGCCTCCTGACTGTTCTAAAATGAACTGGAGAGCTGTCCGTCGACACGGGAGTACTACCAGTAGAAGGAGACACGCCCCTGACGACAATACAAGGGGGGAGGCAGCAACAGCCGAATCCCCAGGACTCAACCAGACAGCTCACACCGTTGCTATATTACAGAAACGAACTAGATCGGTAACTGTAAAAAAAAATAAAACAAATAATATTAGTACACATTCATTCCCCCGGGAAGGCTCCGAAGAGGAATCCCGAGGAAAAGGAACAAGAATTACACAACAGGCACGTGCCCTCACAACCACTTACACTCGCGGAAGGAGAGCTGTAACCAAAACAGAATTATAACAATTATAATTATGTAACTATGTAATTATGTAATTTAAAAATGAATGAACACTAAAGAAAAAACGAAAACCCCGAAAGGAATCGTTCTACAAGCTGAAAAATTAACAACTACAATTAGATCCATAAACTAATTGAGACAAAATGTACGGCGTAGCAACCCCACCCACACGGGAAGGAAGCTACAAGGGCGTAGTAAAACATAGTAAAAGGGTGAACGACCTCAAGAGAGAGAGAGAGAGAAAGACCGAAGTCAAACTCGATCGCAACCCATAAAATTAGGCCGTGGTGGCCTAACTGCCGAGGCCTCCACGTAGATATCGTACACTACACACACACATCTGAAAAGGAAACTTACTTATTTCTATACTCAAATATATATACAAACATGAAAACATGTTTACATATATATTGAGTAAAAGAAAAGTAAGCGATTAAGTAAAGACAAAACAGACAATGGCTGCCAAGCGAGGACCAAGACAGACACGTCTGTCACAGTCCGAGCCAAAAGTGAAAGTGAGTATTCACCTGTGTGTGAGGGGGAGGAGGGGTAGCTAGCTACCACTCCCCTACCCCCCCGCTAACTAGCGCGGGGGTAATACACCCTCGTTAAATTCTAATGGCTCGCCATTTCAGCTACGCTAAAAGTAATACCCTTTGTAAATAGCGTGGTTTGTATTTCGGTTACGGAACAACTAGCAATTCAAGTTCCCGTTTAGTCCTTAAGCATTCCACAGTATAATGCAGAGGTATGCTGTCTTGTGTAAGACACATCAGTTGCCTATCAGAGTCGAGTTCCTCGTAGTCTCTAAACATTCTATAACGCTGAGATAAGTCTTACACAAGTCAGTACGACTTGTGTAAGACTTATCGGTCATCTAACAGAGTAGTTCCTCTTGTAGAGTCTCAAATTCTTTAATTACAGTAATATGTTATTTTTATTAATAAAATAAATTTTTGAATATACTTACCCGATAATCATGTAGCTGTCAACTCCGTTGCCCGACAGAATTCTATGGAGGGATACGCCAGCTATCACAATACTAGAAGGGGGTGTACTTACCAGCGCCACCTGTGGCCAGGTACTCAATCATTTGTTGTTGACACCTCCTCAATTATTCCTCGGTCCACTGGTTCTCTCTGGGGAGGAAAGGGAGGGTCGATTAAATCATGATTATCGGGTAAGTATATTCAAAAATTTATTTTATTAATAAAAATAACATTTTTCAATATTAAACTTACCCGATAATCATGTAGCTGATTCACACCCAGGGAGGTGGGTGAAAACCAGTGTACAAGATTAAAGGATAGCTAAGTATCCCATATTTCATATAACAGTTATCTCAAATAACAATGAAATAATAAGTACCTGGTAAGGAAGTCGAATAGAACCGTTACTCTGCCTCTTTATTTAAAGCTCGTCTTCCTTACTGAGCGCAGCGTTCCTCTTGGAGGCTGAATCAACCCAAAGGTGCCAAAGTACACGGGGTTGCAACCCCTACTAAAGGACCTCTACCAAACCTTTAACCCAGGCGCTTCTCAAGAATGAATAGACCACCCGCCAAATCCAAGGATGCGGAAGGCTTCTTAGCCTACCGTAACAACCATAAAAAACAACAATAAAAGTATTCAAGAGAAAGGTTAAAAAAAAGGTTATGGGATTAAGGGAATGTAGTGGCTGAGCCCTCACCTACTACTGCACTCGCTGCTACGAATGGTCCCAGGGTGTAGCAGTTCTCGTAAAGAGACTGGACATCTTTCAGATAAAATGATGCAAACACTGACTTGCTCCTCCAATAGGTTGCATCCATTATGCTCTGCAGAGAACGGTTTTTATTAAAGGCCAACGAAGTAGCTACAGCTCTTACTTCGTGGGTCCTTACCTTCAGCAATGCAAGGTCTTCCTCCTTTAAGTGAGAATGTGCTTCTCTGATCAGAAGCCTTATATAGTACGAAAGCCCATTCTTGGACATGGGTCTCGAGGGTTTCTTGATGGCACACCATAAGGCTTCTGACTGTCCTCGAATTGGTTTAGACCTCTTCAGATAATATTTGAGAGCTCTGACAGGGCAAAGAACTCTCTCTAGTTCGTTACCTACCATGTTGGAGAGGCTAGGTATTTCGAACGATCTAGGCCAAGGACGTGAAGGAAGCTCGTTCTTTGCTAGGAATCCAAGCTGAAAAGAACATGTTGCAGATTCGGTTGTGAAACCAATGTTCTTGCTGAAGGCATGAACCTCACTGACTCTCTTAGCTGTTGCAAGGCAAACGAGAAAAGCAGTCTTGAGGGTAAGATCCTTGAAGGAAGCTGACTGGAGAGGTTCGAACCTAGATGTCATAAGGAACCTTAAGACTACGTCTAGATTCCAGCCTGGAGTGGAAAGACGACGTTCTTTAGACGTCTCAAAAGACTTGAGAATGTCTTGAAGGTCCTTGTTGGAAGACAGGTCCAAACCCCTGTGGCGGAGAACTGAGGCCAACATGCTCCTATATCCTTTAATCGTAGGTGTTGAAAGGGATCTCTCATTCCTAAGATGTAGAAGGAAGTCAGCTATTTGGATCACAGAGGTATTGGTAGAGGAAATTGAATTGGCTCTACACCAGCTTCGGAAGACCTCCCACTTAGACTGGTAGACTCTACGAGTGGAAACTCTTCTAGCTCTGGCCATCGCACTGGCTGCCTCCTTCGAAAAGCCTCTAGCTCTAGCGAATCTTTCGACAGTCTGAAGGCAGTCAGCCGAAGAGCGTGGAGGTTTGGATGCAACCTGTCTACGTGTGGTTGACGTAGAAGGTCCACTCTTAGAGGTAGAGTCCTGGGGAAGTCGACTAGCCATTGAAGTACCTCTGTGTACCATTCTCTTGCAGGCCAAAGGGGAGCAACCAGCGTCAGCCGTGTCCCTTCGTGCGAGACGAATTTCTGCAGAACTTTGTTTATTATCTTGAACGGAGGGAATGCGTACAGGTCGAGATGGGACCAGTTCAGAAGAAAAGCATCCACATGAACCGCTGCAGGGTCTGGAACAGGGGAACAATAAAGCGGAAGTCTCTTGGTTATGGAGGTGGCAAACAGATCTATGGTAGGTTGACCCCACAAGGTCCAAAGTCTGTTGCACACACTCTTGTGGAGGGTCCATTCCGTGGGAATGACCTGATTCCTTCTGCTGAGGCGATCCGCTGAAACATTCATATCGCCCTGGATGAACCTCGTGACCAGAGTGAGGTTTAGACCTCTTGACCAAATGAGGAGGTCCCTTGCGATCTCGTAAAGGCTCCTCGAATGGGTCCCTCCTTGCTTGGAGATGTAAGCCAAGGCTGTGGTGTTGTCTGAATTCACCTCCACCACTTTGCCTAGCAGGAGGGACTTGAAGTTCAACAGGGCTAGATGAACTGCTAACAGTTCCTTGCAGTTGATGTGGAGTAATCCTTGTTCCTTGTTCCATACTCCTGAGCATTCCCGTCCGTCCAAGGTCGCACCCCAGCCCGAGTCCGATGCATCTGAGAAGAGATGAAGATTGGGGGTCTGGATGGCCAATGATAGACCCTCCTTGAGAAGGAGATTGTGCTTCCACCACAGGAGAGTGGTCTTCATCTCTTGGTTGATAGGGATAGAGACTGCTTCTAGAGTCGAGCCCTTGTCCCAATGAGCAGCAAGATGGAATTGAAGAGGGCGGAGGTGGAGTCTTCCTAGCTCGACAAACAGGGCCAGTGATGAGAGGGTCCCTGTGAGACTCATCCACTGTCTCACTGAGCAATTGCTCCTCTTCAGCATGCTCATGATGCACTCTAGGGCTTGGTTTATCCTGGGGGCCGATGGAAAAGCCCGAAAACCCTGACTCTGAATCTCCATTCCCAGGTACACAATGGATTGGGAGGGAATGAGTTGAGATTTCTCTATATTGACTAATAGACCTAGGTCTCTGATTAAGTCTAAAGTCCAATTGAGGTTCTCCAGACAACGACGACTCGTGGAGGCTCTCAACAGCCAGTCGTCTAGGTAGAGGGAGGCTCTGATGTTCGATAAGTGTAGGAATTTCGCTACATTCCTCATCAGATGAGTAAAGACCATAGGAGCTGTGCTTAGGCCAAAACACAGGGCTTGGAACTGATAGACAACCTTTCCGAAAACGAATCTCAGGAAAGGTTGGGAGTCTGGATGAATGGGAACGTGAAAGTATGCATCTTTCAAGTCCAACGAGACCATCCAGTCCTCCTGTCTGACCGCTGCTAAGACCGACTTGGTCGTCTCCATCGTGAACGTCTGCTTGGTGACATACTCGTTGAGAGAGCTGACGTCCAGCACCGGTCTCCAACCTCCTGTCTTCTTGGCCACAAGAAAGAGACGGTTGTAGAAGCCCGGGGATTGATGGTCCCGGACTATAACCACTGCCTTCTTCTGCACAAGTAGCGACACCTCCTGTTGCAATGCTAGCCTCTTGTCCTCTTCTTTGTAGTTGGGAGAGAGGTTGATGGGCGATGTGGTCAGAGGTGGTTTGAGGCAGAATGGAATCCTGTAACCGCACCTCAGCCAACTGACAGACTGTGCGTCTGCACCTCTCTTCTCCCAGGCTCGCCAGAAGATCTTGAGTCTGGCTCCTACTGTTGTCTGGAGAATCTGAGAGTCAGTTCTTTCCCTTAGATGTCCTGGATCCTTTCCTAGACTTGCTCCTGTGAGAGTCTGGACGGGAGCTTCCTCGGCTGGGGGCTCTACCACGAAAGGGCGGTATGAACCTCGAAGCCGGGGTATCAGCCACTGGGGAGCGATAAGTCTTGGGGACTGAGGTGGCAACCTTAGACTTACGAGCCGATGAGGCTACAAGATCGTGCGTGTCCTTTTGTATCAGGGCAGCAGACAAGTCCTTAACTAGCTCCTCGGGAAAGAGGAACTTTGAGAGTGGAGCAAAAAGGAGTTGTGACCGTTGGCAAGGTGTAATGCTGGCGGAAAGGAAGGTACACAGTTGTTCCCTTTTCTTCAACACCCCTGATACAAATAACGACGCTAGCTCACCCGATCCATCTCTGATGGCCTTATCCATGCAGGACATTATTAGCATGGCAGAATCTTTGTCCGCAGGAGAGGTTTTCTTGCTGAGGGCTCCCAGGCACCAGTCGAGAAAGTTGAACATTTCAAATGCTCTGAACAACCCTTTCAGAAAATGATCCAGGTCTGAGAAGGTCCAACAAACCTTCGAGCGTCTCATAGCAGTTCTCCGAGGCGAGTCCACCAGACTTGAGAAGTCAGCCTGGGCAGAGGCAGGTACTCCTAAGCCTGGTGCTTCCCCTGTGGCATACCAAACGCAACCTTTCGAAGCGAGCTTCGTTGGAGGGAACATGAAGGAAGTCTTGCCAAGGTGTTGTTTAGACTGCAGCCACTCCCCTAAGATCCTTAAAGCCCTCTTGGAGGATCTAGCTAGGACAAGCTTAGTATAGTTGGACTTAGCTTGTTGTACGCCCAGCGAAAACTCAGATGGTGGAGAGCGGGGAATAGCAGAGACGAAGTGGTCTGGGTAAATCTCCCTGAGTAGAGCCAAGACCTTACGAAAATCAATCGACAATGGAGAAAGCTTAGATTCGTCCACGTCTGATGAGGGATCAAGGTGTGCCTCCTCATCATCCGACACCTCATCAGCAGAGGGTAGCGAAGCGATCGGACCAGAATGCTGAACCGCAGAGTCAGAACGGGTAGGAACAATAACAGTGGTTTCCTCTTCCAGTAACTGTTGAGGGAAAACCTGAGGCTCAGACTGCAAAGGCTGAACAACAGACGAAGCAGAAGGCAGGCGCATGGGTGAAGGAGGTTGACTCCTAGCAAGAGAGGTTGAACCCAAGGATTGTACAAGCTGAGCGGAGGACGGAGGCGGAGTAGTCCGTTCCTGTTCCTGTGAGATGAGCGGAGCATGATGAGGTTGAGGCTGCGCAGAACAAGGTAAAGTTCTCGCAAGCTGAGGCTCCTGAGGCGCAAGTCCAGGGTGTAGAGGAGCTTGCCTTGAGGAGGGTTGAGCTCGCTGCAGCGATGGCTGAGCAGACAGACTCACGGAGGGGAGAGGTTGTTGTACCCCAACCGAGAGTTGCACCACTGGTGGAGCAGCAAGGGGAGGCGGAGGAAGAGTGGAATAACTCTCCTGATCCCAAAGCAAAGGTTGCCTTAAAGAAGGCTGAGGCTGAACACCACTGGGAACAGCGAACTCCGAAAGTGGCTCAACATCGTACGCCTGGCAGATGGTGCTGCGACCAGGCGGAGCAAGTGCAGGCGGGGCGAGCACAGGCGGAGCGAGAACAGGCGGAGGGAGTGTAGGCGGAGGAGGAGGTGCAACACTCTCGGCCCGACACTCACGCATCAAGTCCGAAAGCTGAGCTTGCATGGACTGAAGCAGGGTCCACTTGGGATCGGCAGAAACGATAACAGACTGAGGTAAAGTCACAGTCGGGCTCTGTTTTGGCAGAACCTTACTCCTCTTGGGCGGAGTACAGTCGACAGATGACTGAGGCGAGTCAGAGCTGAGCCAATGACTGCAACCTGGCTGAGCACTCGCGGACTGGACTCTACGTTTAAGCGGTCTCGAGACCTGAGACCAACGTTTCTTTCCTGCTAGTTGATCAGCGGACGAGAATAAGACGGGCTCAATCGTCTGCAGGTGGGAGTGACGGTCTAAGGAAGACACGCCCGCAACCACCGAGGATAGTTCTGTGCGCCTAACAAGGCCTGTCGAACCCTTAAGCCCTTCGACATTGCTTCTCCCCTGGGCATGGGAGCTTGCAAGAGGTCCCGGACTGGGAGGACGACTGGCTCGCACAGAAAAATCCTCACGCACCACACTGGCACCACTAGCACTTGGCACTGCACCGACACTAGCACTCGTCACAGCACTGGCACTAATTCCACCCACTGCACTCTTGACCTTCAGTTCTTTAACTTCGGCCATCAGAGACTTATGGTCACTTACCACTGATTCTACTTTATCGCCTAAAGCCTGAATAGCACGCAAAACAACTGACATATCAGGCGGAGGGCACACAGTAGGTTCGGGGGTAGCCACTACAGGGGTAGGAAAAGGAAGGGGATCATGAGGTGAGGAAAACATAGAAGAGTGAGAAGAACTTCTCCTAACTCTACCTCTCTCTAACTTAGATGAATATTTTAAAAGACGGACAAATTCCAATTCCGAAAGTCCGGCGCATTCCTCACATCGATTTTCTAATAGACAGGGCCTGTCCCTACAGTCAGAACAAGCGGTGTGAGGATCTACCGAGGCCTTCGGAATACGCCTATTGCAAGACCTACATCGTCTATGGGAGGGGGCTTGCGAAACGTCAGACATCTTGTTTCAAAGAGTTAGTCAAAGGGTGATCCAAAAACAAGCAAAATTCGTTAACCGTTATATCAGTATTATATAAAAGCTATCTAGCTAATATAAGAAGGATTCCAGTAAAGCGACAGCCGTTAATCTGAGAGAATACTTCACCAAATATCCGTGAATAAACTCGAAGACCATAAGCGTATCCCAGAACGTCTAGCCGGAAGCACGACAGAGGAATAATTGAGGAGGTGTCAACAACAAATGATTGAGTACCTGGCCACAGGTGGCGCTGGTAAGTACACCCCCTTCTAGTATTGTGATAGCTGGCGTATCCCTCCATAGAATTCTGTCGGGCAACGGAGTTGACAGCTACATGATTATCGGGTAAGTTTAATATTGAAAATTAGATGTTTCTTCTGCCAAACCCTTGCAATTCTGCATCCCTATTCACTCTTTTAGTCATCCAGATTGCAAGGTAGAAGACCAACCAGGTAGTATGGATCCTTATATCCCTCCTCTCACTAAAGCAGAGCAAGCACTCTTAAGCAACATAATTTTTAATTTGGAAGTTGGCATTTCATTTTGTTGATTCTCTTGAAGCTAGTCATTTGCATTATGTTCCATGTGATAACGCATTTTCATTCTCTTGCAAGCTCGGCCCCTAACTCATCATGGGTTTACATTAGTTTGATAAATACTAACACCCGTGCCTTAAATTTTATTGTGCGTTATTTACATTCAGTGAAGAAATATAGTAAAAAAGTAATAAAAGACTAATAAACAAATAATCCATCGCTATTACGCTGGGAAGGTCGTTACATATACTATGCATTTTGCCCCTTAACCTCAATATATGCTCAGCACTAAGATGCCAGTTGTAAACGATGGCTTTATGAGTGAAGTGTCAAGTAAGATCTTAATAGATAAAACCATACATAACTTGTCTTTTTTGTCAAAGTATTGGAAAAGTTTATAATTTTCAGTTTTTATTTACAAATATGACACTGAAATGTGAATATTACACCATTTTAATCCAAATCCGGTTTATTTTACATATAGCTGTAATTTTTTATAGCAGTAAATGGGTATACAGTTTGAATAACGACATAGCCTAGTCCAAGAGGGCTTATGCTAATTTTATATCTCGATGTATGATGCGACCTCCTTAAATTTAGCTTCAAAATTAGTCTTCAAAGCTCACATGTTACGCGAGTATATACGGTACTTATGATCTTGTAGCAAAGGCAAGGCATGGCAAGTCTGGCAAAACACATAAGCTGGGATGATGCGGGAGATGTACATGATAGAAGAGACAGAGCAAGAGTGAGGGCTGTGTGGCCAAGTCAGCTCAGCAAGAGCTGGAATGAGCTGGGCGGAAAAAGGGGGAAGTGGCGCAAAGCAAGCCCAGTGCAAAATAGCTCGTGCTATTTGAAATTGACGCACTGCGAGATTTTTTATTGCGAATATCTGATTTTTTATTTAATAGGTATTACGTTCTCTGTGTCACAATCTAGTGAGACCGCAAAGTATAAACCAGCATAAAGCATGGACTGACTGTATAGGTAAATGTCAGGATGAGGAGACTGGACACTTACTACATGTTTCTTTTTTCATCACATCCCCAATATTAGAACTGCTTCCCCATTGAACCAAGTATCTGTAAGGTCTGAACATAAAAATTATGCATCATTTCAAAATATTGTAAAAAAATGTTGATAGGACATTTAAAGTGAAAAGATTCCCACTTAGATTTAGATTTAAAGTTAAAATTTGCCATCTGAAGTTATAATACACAAAACCCTAGTTATTAAATAACTTGGTACTTGATTGTCTGGATCAGTGGTCTGTTATGCACTGAAAAATGCTAAATACTGTGATTTGGCAGAATTTTTAATAGAGTACAGGATATCTCAAGATTAGACCAAACTGTAGAAATGATTAACTGATGGCACATTATTGGGCAGTATGGTTATTCTTAAGCAACAAGAGGAATGTTTAAGAGTTATCTTCAAAGATATTTGGAATATTCCATTAGCATTTTAGGAGGTTATTAAATTGTTTTCCCTTTTTGTTGTGGAAGGGGGCATCCAAAAGAATACAGTACAGGGGAAGAGTAATTAGCTGGCCATGAGTATGGATCAATGGGATGTAGGTCAGACTTGTTTAGTCAAGGCTTGCAGTACTTATACAAGATATCATTTTTTCCACCTTCCACTCTCAGATCACCTGACAGGTAAAAGGCAAACTATATATCATGATAGAGAATATCTTTTTGGTAACAATTTAAATTTGTCTATTGGTAGTTTTTTTTTAAATTTAAACTTTCTTTACTGATGAATTTTATATATTGTACTGTAAGGGTATTTATTTATTCTTTTAATCTGTATTTAATATGATTTAAATATGAAGCTAATTACTTATTTATTTTTTTACAGGACTACGAAGGGTGAGTTTGTATTATGGCAATGCATCTAAAGGCACAGAACAAGCTTTTAACAATACAAAGGTCGCAGAAGAAACAAGGAACATACCCATTAAATACCAACCGTCCAGCGGAAGTTTCATTTTAGACACCATAAGGTATGCAACATCATCAGGAAGAGTAGATTCAACATTCAAGCCTCCTCCAAAAATAATTATTGATGTAAATGAAGAGAAACCTCCTCCTCTATATAAATACCACATACCAACAAATGCTTTTCAGAAAGTAATCTTATCTGTAGGCGCTGCTACTGCGGCAATCTTAGACCCTCGTCGTGCTGACATGGTTGCAGTTTTAGGTGAAACAACTGGTTACGATGCACTTTCAAAACTTTTTTCAAAGATGATTCAAGATACCGAAGGACAGAAAATTTTACTTGATAAACCTAGAATCAACAGTTCTTTATTGGATTTAAATGAACTTTCCAGACTTCCCGAAGGAACTCTGGGACATGCGTATATTAAATTTTTGGATGACAATCAAGTCACTCCTGACTCGAGACTCCCTGTGCAGTTCGTAGACGATCCTGAGTTAGCCTACATTATGCAGAGGTACCGTGAGGCTCATGATCTATTTCATACGGTTCTTGGAATGCCAACTAACATGTTGGGTGAAGTGACAGTTAAATGGGTTGAGGGGATCCAAACTGGATTACCAATGTGTGTAGGTGGAGCTATATTCGGTCCTTTACGTTTCAAGCCTAAACAACGCCAGAAGTATCTCTCCACTTACCTTCCTTGGGCAATTAGAGTTGGAAAATCTTCAAAGCTATTGATGAATGTTTATTTTGAAAAAAGATGGGATCAATCATTGGCAGAGTTGCGACAGGAATTAGGCATTGAAGAACCCCCTATATAGGACTTCCTGCATAAAATTCTATTGTTTACTTAGTATCATAATGTACTGTATATATTGTAAATTGAAGTTACAAAGTCATTAGAGATTTTATTTTCTAGTTTTCCGAGAAACTGGCTTTTTCATTTGTAAAAGAAATATTTACTCTAGATGAATTTCATTTGCTAGAACATTATGCAGTACAGTAAGAAGCTTATTCTATGTTGCTTGGTCATTAGGTGTCAATTATATTTCAGTGAATACAGTATAACAAAAATGTCAAAGATGAAGATAGTCATTGGTACAAGCAAGTGGTTACAATATTTCGCTTTTGAAAAGGAGAGTAAAGACATGTACAGTGGCAGACTCCTTTATTTGCCATTTACTTTGAAATCGTAATTTGAATATTAATATAAAATGGAATTAGTATGTTTGTTTGTACTTTTATTTCAAAATTAATCCATTATCTAAACATAGCCAGTATATATCACGGGTTGCTGAGAGCATTATGTTATTAAACTGAAATAAACTTTATTACTAACTAATAAGATGTTTTTTATTTTATGAAAACTATCCCCAAAAGAGATACAGTATTTTATGTCTTTACAGACAAATACTGGTTGGTTAGCTTTAAAAGATATATAGAATTTTGGTCATATGGCCTAGTGCTGGGCCTTGGGAGGTCATTCATACCAAGGTGTAATGGTTGGAAGGCTAAAAAGTCAGTGAAATTAGGGTCCAAGAAAATGTTGCAGACCCTTCAGTAATGCTTATAACGCACTGACAGCATTACTCCCCTTGGGAGTACTGGCTGGTTTGTGACTTTGTCTACTATACATCTCTTTTGCAGATGATTCTTGATTCAACTGCTTTTTCCGAGAATGTAATTGTTATTTAGGTAAAATTTGGCTGCTTTTCATAAATAATATTGGTTACATTTATGATAGGAATAAGAAATACCTACTCTATTAAGAAAATAATCATGTTAATAATTGTGCTACAAACTTACTAATAACTAAAAGGTCAGGAATAATTGATAAAATGTACTGCACCATCTTTCATTTCTAAAATGAACCATTTGACAGGTTATCAAGATAGGTCTTTGCATATGAAATATAACCATACATTTAAATCCTTTCTCATGCTGCACTAATGTGGTTTGCAGTATATGCACAAAGTATGAATGAATGAGCATATTGCTTATAAACAAAACCCATGATTCTAAGCACGATACTCTCTAAAAATTACTTACAAAGCTACAAGTTATTTAATGAAGGAGAATCTAGATAATAAAAATAAATGTACCTAAGAAAGCAAAGAAATTCTCATGCAGTACAGTAGTACTGTAATTGATTGGTTTTCTAACAAGGGACCTCAACTGCTTTGTACCAAAGAAGAGCATTGTATGCTGTGTCTGAATTACAGTACAACACTATAAAATCATAGCTTTCTTAAGACCTGAACTGCTCATATTGCATTCACTCAAATCATTGCTATGAATGGCATCCTACTGCAAATGGAGTGGATTAAATCCAGTCCTATAAATAACATTTGGACTTAGATGAAAACACATGGGTGTTGTACCGGTAGTTATTTTCTGAGTTTTCATAAGAAAATTACTACTCTATATAACTTTAATAACGCTTAGTAAAACCAAGTTTCAGTTGTGTGTGATTACACTTCATTTGATAATGTGCACTTGAAGTGTTAACTCAAAGAGCACATGCCCCTACGTAAAGTGTCAAGAAAATGTAGTATAGCATCTTTATATGGTCAATAAATATAAAACTTTACAAAGAAGTTTAAAACACTAAAAAGGTTTGGGTTGCACTTACTATACTCTATTTTCATAGGCATCAATTGCAACTAAAGCTTGCTTTTTCACACTTTCAACAGTTTTTTTCAAGTTGTCTGTTACCTCTCTTAATTTTTCTTTCTTTTCTTGCAATAGTGCCATATTTTCTATAATTTCATCATTCATCACAATAAATTCCTTGGCTTGCTGGAATAACTCTTCTTCGCTCAAGTCCTCATTACTTTTCTCCGGATCTTGGACATCTGTAGTGCCTGGTAAAAAAAGTATAATACTGTATCTTAGTTTAAATGACAACATATATATGTTTTATTACTACAAAGAAATTGGTTGCATATACTGTACAAACAAAGAGAAAGTCATTACAAATCACTATCAAGATATTAAGTAATTACAAAAACCAGCTGTTGAAAATGAACTCTAGATAATCACATATTTGTAAAATGAATCTACTGACAACATACTACATGTTTTTATACCAAAAAATTGACAAATTCGTAGATAATTTGCATTTTTCCTAACTATACAAACCTTAGCTATTTATTAGAGGTATTACTTTCGGCATAGCTGAAATGATGAGCCATGAAAGTTTAGCAAGGGTTAACTACCCCCACCGCTAGTTAGCGGGGGGGTAGGGGGGGTAGCTTGCTACCGCTCCCACTCACACCTGTGATTTAGCTCACTTTGCTTGGAGGTAGGACTTCAAGGGGGATAGGGCTGTCGGGCAAGTTTGTATAAATAGCTAAGGTTTCTATAGTTAGGAAAAATACAAATTATCTACGAATTTGTCATTTGTTCCGTAACTGGAATACAAACCACGCTATTTATTAGGGGTGATTCACCTATTAGGAAGGGTGGACGTCCCTGCCAATCTGGCTTTTGACTTTACCCGGGGGTTCCTAATCTGAGTATGTCAGTACTCAAAAATAAGGAGTCCCTGCACCTCGCTAAAACCTTGCTACGCAAGGTCCACGGCCTACGCAAGCTGTGTGTTGAGATATATAGAAGTGTGACCGTCCAGGCAAAGTTATTCCGAGTCTTTTAGAAGGAAAAACTGTTGTAACCAAGACCTTCCCAATACCACCCCCCCAGGGTATGGGGACGCAACAGTATTAGTTTTAATACTAGGTACACAAGGGAGCATGGTTTACCTGCAATGGTTTGAGGTCAGCTTGTGCAGAGAACCCAGAATGCTGCTTTCCCTGAGAGAGGGGAGGATGAAGAAAAGAATAAGAGCCAGTCAAACCTTTTCATTTACGCAGACTAAAACCGGGTAACAACGCCCTCAACCTTCTGCTACTTGTCCAATAAGGAGCTTGAGGTCTTAAACCAGATGTTGTGCAGCCACCACAGGACCGATAGAAAACGTATCAAGTCTCCTGTGGGTCACGTCTTGCAGGAAGTGGAATGTGAGCGTAGTTTGACGTTTCCACACCCCAGCCTGAAGAACCTGCGTCACTGAGAAGTTTCTCTTGAATGCCAGGGACATAGCTATGCCCCTAACATCATGAGCTCTGGGGCGACGTGAAGGAGGATGGTCTGGATTCAGAGCATGGTCTATGACCTTGCGAATCCATGCTGATACTGTATTGTGTTCTTGGTGACCCTCCTCTTGGTCCTTCCTGTGCTGACGAAGAGTGCAGGCACACGAGGACGGGCTGCAGCTGTTCTTTTAAAGTACAGCCTCAAACTCCTCACTGGACAGAGTAAGAGATGATCAGGGTCATCTGTTACAGAACGAAGACTCGAAATCCAGGAGTCGAATCGTGGATCCGCTACTCCCGGGTTCTGAGTCTTGGCAATTAACTCAGGGACGAATCTGAACGTTACCTCTCCCCATCCCCTTGAATGGGCAATGTCGTATGAGAGACCATGAAGTTCACTGACTCGTTTAGCCGAAGCCAAAGCTAGCAGGAACACCGTCTTCCAAGTTAGGTGGCGATCTCTTGCCTGGCATAATGGTTCATAGGGAGGTCTCTTAAGAGACCTGAGAACTCGAACCACATTCCATGGGGGAGGTCTCACTTCAGATTGAGGACAGGTAAGTTCATAACTCCGTATGAGTAAGGAAAGTTCTAGCGATGAAGAAATGTCCATTCCTTTCAGTCTAAAGGCGAGGCTTAAGGCTGAGAAATAGCCTTTTACCGCCGAGACTGACAGGCGCATTTCTTCACGCAAATATACGAGTAACTCCACTATTGCTGGAATAGTGGCATCGAGAGGAGAGATACCCCTCACGACACCAACCACAGATTTTCCACTTTGCCTGGTAGACTGCAGCTGATGACTTTCGCAGGTGTCCAGACATCCTGACCGCAACTTATTGCGAAAATCTTCTCTGAGAGAGGAGATGCTGGATAGTCTCCAGGCATGTAAGTCGTAGCGAAGCTACGGCTTTGTGGAATATGTTGGCATGTGGTTGTTTGAGTAGATCGTGTCGTGGAGGGAGTTCTCTTGGTGGCTACGTTAGGAGTTGCAGAAAGTCCGGAAACCATTCTGCGTGATGCCATAGCGGAGCTATGAGGGTCATTGAAAGGTTGACCGATGTTCTGGTCTTGTTGAGTACCCTCCTCATCAGACAGAATGGGGGAAAGGCATAAACGTCGATGTTGTCCCACCATTGTTGGAATGCATCTTGCCAGAGAGCCTTGGGGTCTGGGACTGGGGAGCAATACAACGGGAGCCTGAAGTTCAGGGCCGTTGCAAAGAGGTCCACTGTCGGAGAACCCCACAAAGTCAGGACTTTGTTGGCTACTAGATGATCCAAAGACCACTCGGTACTCACTATCTGAGATGCTCTGCTCAGGTTGTCGGCGAGCACATTCCTTTTGCCAGGAATGAAGTGTGCCGATAGTGGTATCGAGTGGATCTCGGCCCATCTCAGTATCTCTACTGCTAGATGGGATAGGTGCTGCAAAAAAGTACCTTCTTGCTTGTTGATGTAAGCCACTACTGTGGTGTTGTCACTCATCACCACCAATGAGTGGCCCGTCAGGAACTGTTGGAACTGTTGAAGGGCCAGAAAGACGGCCTTAATCTCTTAGGAGATTTATGTGGAGGTACTCTTCTGACTCTGACCAGATGCCTGAGGTCGTGTGGTGCAGCACGCAGGCCCCCACCCTTTTTTTAAAGCGTCTGAGAACAGCATCAATTCCGGGGGGAGGACGAGAAGATCCACTCCCTTTCGTAGATTCTCGTCTGCCACCTACAACTCGAGGTCCGTCAGTTCCGCTGATCCCATGGGGATCCGGATGTAAGGGGATCTCATCCTGAGGCA
Organism: Palaemon carinicauda; assembly: GCF_036898095.1. Classification (NCBI taxonomy): domain Eukaryota; kingdom Metazoa; phylum Arthropoda; class Malacostraca; order Decapoda; family Palaemonidae; genus Palaemon; species Palaemon carinicauda. The sequence continues at coordinate 150,602,569 of NC_090733.1, forward strand.
ACCATTGGGAACTAGACGGGCCAGTGATGAAAGGTGACTGAGGAGACGTAACCACGTCTGGGCTGGAAGTTCTTCTCCTCTGAGGAAGGGTCTGGTGACCTTCCTCAGCCTTGCTATTCTGTCATCTGATGGGAAGACTTTGTGGAGATTGGTGTCTATTATCATGCCTGTGTATACCAGTCTTTGTGTAGGAAGCAGGGATGACTTCTCGAGATTTACCATGATCCCCAGATCCTGGCAAAGTCTCAGAAGTTTGTCTCGGTGTTGAAGAAGGGTTGACACCGAGTCTGCTAGGATTAGCCAGTCGTCCAGATAGCAGAGAAGACAGATGACAATCCTGTGTGCCCAAGATGACACTAGGGCGAACACTCTGGTGAAAACTTGAGGCGCTGTGGAAAGACCGAAGCACAGCACCTTGAACTGGTATTTCCTGTTGTCTAGTCTGAATCTTAAGTACTTCCTTGAAGACGGAAGGACTGGGATCTTGAAGTACGCGTCCTTTAGGTCCAGTGTACACATGAAGTCCTGTGGTCTTACCGCTAGTCTGACCGTGTCTGCCATCTCCATGCTGAACGGAGTTTGCTTGACAAACTTGTTCAGGGCCGAGAGGTCAATGACTGGTCTCCAGCCTCCAGACGCCCTTCTCACAAGAAAGAGTCGACTGAAGAAGCCTAGGGACCCATCGAGGACCTCCTGGGGAGCGCCCTTCGTCAACAGGATCCGGACTTCTGCCCGAAGGGCCGGACCTTTTGCTGATCCCATGGCAAAGGAGTCTATCGACACTGGATTCTTGGTCAGGGGAGGGAGAGATGTTATGAACGGGACGCGATACCCTAGAAGAATCATGGAGATTGTCCAGGGTTCGGCCCCGAGTTGCTTCCACCTGTCCGAGCAACTTTGTAGGCATCCCCCCACTGGTGGAGAAGCAGGGGGAGTACCTATCCTAGCGTTTGCGGCCTCGGCTGCTCCCTCTAGGATTCTTCCCTCCCCTGGAGGACTTAGTGCCTTTCCTGTCCTTGGCAGGAAAGAGCTTCTTAGACACCATTGTCTTCACTGCTGATTTGGTCGTCGTGGTCTTGGTTGGACGGGGCTGCTGAGGAGCTAGAGGTTTATAGGGCTTGGATGTCAAAGCCCTATGGAGGAGGAAGTCCTGATACGAATTCCTCCATCTATCAGCAGCATGTTCCACGTCCTTAGGCTCAAACAGGTGGGCTCCCTCTAGAGAGAAATGTCTGAGCCTAGCTATCTCGACGTTGGGGACTTGTTGGTGGAATCTCTCTGACACTGCGTCTCGACGTTTCAAGATGGTATTCGCCCACAAGTTCGAAACTTGGTAGGCGAGAAACTCGATCGTGCGATTGCCCGAGAGAAGGAAAGTCTCCATTGCCTTCCTGGTACATTCCTTGGAGAAATCCTCAGTTCGCACCAGGATTCCCAAGGTCCCTTACCAGATATCCAGCCACGAAGTAGCCTGCATAGCATACTTCATGACCTTTTCCTGATTAAGGATCTTGGCCACCAAGAACGAGACCTGCTAGCTGGAGTCTCTCTCTCTAGAGAGACTTCGTTAGTGAGCTCTTCCAAAGACTGGTGGAGAGGAAGAGCTGGACTGGGCTCCTCCAGGCTCTCGAAGTACCTCCTCTGTTGGACACGAGAGGTGGGAGGAGCTTGTTGGTAGAGCCGGAACGTTGGGAGGAGGCATACTCGGAGAGCTGTAGGGCGATCTTAGCCCTGGCACCCTTCAACCCTTGAGACCAAGGCAGGGCTGCACTGGTCTTTGAGGGCTTCTGGGTGCCAAAGACACGGTCTAAGACCATGTCCTTGCTCTCCCAAGGGGGGATCTCTGGGCTAGTGAACCCGTTGAGAACCTCTATAAGAGTCAGGACCTGCCAGAATGCATGTTCTGACTCTTTTTGCTCTCCTTCCGACGTTGGACTTGCAGCGAAGTCTCCATCTTCCAACCCCGAGAGCTCTTTCCGGGGTGGGTCGCGGACATCCCTTGAGTGGCTGGCTGTCTCCGTCTTCGTTTTCCTCGTAAAGGACTTTGGCAAAGTCTTGGAGTCTTTAGGCTCCTTCTAAGGAAGGAGGTAGGACTCCAACATCGAAGGCCTGGATGTCGTGTCCTTCCTGATCTCTGATAGGGAACTCTCTGCGTGAGGGGAGGCTTCCTCCGACGGTGGAATGGAGGAGGTCCTTTCCCCACGCGACTCCCTTGGCAAAGGTGAGGTGAGAGAGTATCCCGGGAAAGATACAGGCGGGACTAGCCTTGATGGCCTGACCAGAGTCAGTTTTACCCTCGAGGAAATGACCACGTCAGAGTCTCCTCTTTTCCTCTTCAGGGGGTGGGAAGAAGCCATGGTTCTGTGTCGAGAGTCTGGAGCTATAGGCTGCTCCGATGAGCGGCCAGACAGGGCAAGATTTAAGGCCTGCGCTACAGCTCTGACTAAGGCACTGACTGAACCATGGCTGATGACTGACCGATACACTGTCAGACAGATCCCCTGAATCCCTGCGAGGAGTTTCCTTTAAAGGTGGATCCGCCTTAGAAGGAGGCAGTTTGGGGATCCTGAACCCCTCTGCAGAAGCCTGTTCCCCTTTTCCCAATGGGCATTCTGAAAGGCGTTTGCGGGGAGGGGAGTGAGGCGATGGTGACCTGACCGAGTGCAGTGCTGGCGCGCGGACGAGTGTTGGTGCGGGAGAGTGCTGGCGCGTGGGCGAGGGTGCAGGCGAGATCTGGCGCGCAGGAGAGATATGGCGCGTACGCATGGGCAAAGGATGGCGCTCGCGCGTAGGCGAATAATGGCGCATGCGCACAGGGGAGTGATGGCGCGTAGGAGAGCGCTGGTGCGCATGAGAATGCTGGTGCGCAGAAGCTCGATGATGCGCAGGCGACTGTTGATGCGGGGGAGAGCGCTAGCGCGCACGAGAGTGTTGGCGCGCAGGAGAGCGCTGGTGCGCAGGAGAGTACTGGCGCGTGGGCGCATGTTGCAGCTGCCGTCAATGAGGGTGAGCAGGTGAAGGGGCGCGCCAAACATTGTAGAGCGCTGACGAGCAGGCTGGTGCTGACAGGCTGCTGGTGCACTGCAGGAGGTTGGCAAGTTGAAGGGCGATGGTGCGCAGCTGCGCACTTCGGTAAGGCCTCAAGAGGCTTTACTGGGAACAGGAACGGTGATGGAAAGTTGGCAGGTCTGTTGGATGGTTGATCAGGAACCGGGATGTACCCTTTGGAAGGGCGAGCATCCACCGATGGAGATCACGAACCATCTGCAGAGAGGTCCAGGACTGAAGTCAGAGGACTAGTAACAGGTCCAGGCACGGTCGAAGGTCGAGGGCCAGAAGATGACTGCAGCGGAGACTCCTCTGCAGGTGAAGGCTGCGACAACGAAGCAGAAGAGCCGATGGTGAAGGGAGACTTCTAAGGCAAAGTGGAAGGCGAGCTTTTCGACGAAGACGCCCTCTAGGGGTCGTTGGATCAGCAAGCTGACCGTACGCCGCAGCAGTCTTCCGAAGAGGAGTCTCTATGAGTGAACTCCCTCGAGGGGGAGAAACACTCACAGGAGAGACAGATGTTGAACTTAGTTTCCCCCTCGAAGGATGATCAGGAACGGGGGAACCAAGTCGGCAGCGACAGCTGGAGAGTCTCGAGGAGCAGAGGAGTCGGACGAGATCATAGGCGACACCTCTGACATCACAACGTCGACAAGGGCCAGAGGATCTACCTCTGATGGCGACGATGACTGCTACACTCTAGCACCCTTGCGGATGATTTGCAGCAATGCGTCCTTGGAGGGCGGACCCCGAGAGCCCAAGGACAACCAAACCTGTAATAAGGAAGTTAGTGACAAGGCCTCACCCGGGGGGAGAGGTGGGGCAGCTTCGCTAGGGGAAGCAACACCATCTCTCGAGAACCGAGGTTGGCCGATATTAAATTGGTCTACGCAACTACTCGACGGTCTCTTGGAAGAGACAGAACGAGTAGGAGCTTCGGAGGAGGGTTGGGAGACGGAAGAAGAGGCCTTGGGTTTTTCTCCCTTCGAAGGAACCTTCGAAGGAGAAATATCCCGTTTAGACTTCTTCCGCCATCGCCCAAACCTCTCCCACTGGTAGGAAGACCACTCCCTTCACTCACTACACTTATTATTACAATCACACCGTTGACCTCTGTCGGTGGGACAAAGGGTGTGGGGATCGGTCTCCACCGCCGATATAAAGGTTCCACAGGGCCGGCCGGTGAGTCCAGGGCAGGTGTGCATGGATGCAGAAGTCAACTCACAAACACACACTGATTGACTGGGGCGTCTCCATCTTAAATGGAGTTTGTTGAACAACCTCGTTCAGGGTTGAGAGGTTGATGACTCGTCTCCAGCCTCCAGACGCCTTTTCTACCAGAAATAACCGACTGTAGAAGCCTGGAGACCCGTCCAGGACTTCAGCCCAAAGGGCCTATTCCTTCACAGATCCCTTCCGGTCAGAATCTGACATTGTCGGATGGAGAGTCAAAGGAGGACGAGAGGGCGTGCATGGAAAAGGACCAAGGCTCAGCCCCATGGAGCATCCACCTCTGCCAAGTGCTCTTCAGGTATCCCCCACTACAGGACTGGTCGGGATAATGCCCTCCCTGGCGGGAACGTCTACGTTTCCTTCTCTTACCTCCTCTGCCCATCTTCGAGCCCTTAAAGCTGTTTGGAACCTCAAGGCTGTGCTGACTGCTTCTTTGGGTGAGAGCTTTTCTTCGAACCCTGGTGCTTCATCAGAGACAACCTCTGTGATGGCAGACCAGGGAGTAAGGACGTGAAGTCAGTATGGAGGAGGGAGTCCTGGCTTGCCTTCCTCCATCTGTCAGCCACTGCCTCAATATCCTTGACATCAAAGAGGGAGGGACCGTCCATTGAGGAGTTGCGCAACTCCATCGCCTCTCTCCTCGGCACCCGCAGTTGGAATTTTGAGATCACAGCGTCGCATCACCTGAAAATCCAGGTGACCCACAGGTAGACGATGTTCTGCATTAGAAACTCCAGTATCCTAGCTCCTGAGAGGAGGAAAGCTGACATAGCCTCCCTCTTCTGGAGAGTAGAGAAGTCCTTGTTGTTAACGAGGTAGCCTACTGTCTCCAACCAAGCAATGAAACAGATTACAGTACAAAGAACATTTTGCAATCCATTCCATGTTTACTGTTGGCAGTGTAAGCTGCAGAGAAGCGCATTGGCAAAGTCACCAGTTTGTCCAGTGAAGAGTTCTGAGTAAGAGCCAGAATCACCGGATCCAAGGGTAGAGGAGATAGATTGTCCTCTACTATCTCATTATATTTCCTCTGCCATACGTACGGAGGAGGAAGTGATCGAGGAGTTCACAGACCGGAGGGAATGTGATGCTCCCGAAACCTGAGCAAAAGCCTCTGCCGCCTTAACCCTCCCTGACCAAGGTAAGGCCACCCTAGTATGGTGGGCCTCGACATATCATAGAAGAGATCCAGGACCTTGTCCTTTCCCTCCGCTGGAAATTGATCTGGTTCCTCTAGTGAGTTGACCTTTCTCATGAAGAAGAGAACTTGCTGAAAGAGATGGTCTGCATCTACAGAAGAGATATTGGAGCTGGCGGACGCCGACAATACACCATTAGTGTGTTCCGAACCATTGTCGAAGGGTTCCTCCTCTTCCAAGTTAGCACCCATAGCTGCCTGGGGAGGGTTCAAGTCGTTAACAGAGTTCCTTCTTGCAGAGGAGTCAGCTCTCGCTGGAGGGCCGCTGTGTTCTGATCTTACGGAAATGGACTCTGCGGTCAACTTACTTTTCACCCCAATGTTGACGCTCAGCCTCAGCCATAGAATGCCAATTCTTGGGGCTGGTCTTTGCTCACGGTCGGGTGATAAAATCTGCAAGAAGGGAGGATCTCTCCTTCCTCTATGCCTCCTTAGGGCTTGTACCTTAGGAGGAAGTGGGAGGAGCACTGCTACTGCAGGAAAGCTCGGGCCGGTCTAGCACTAAAGGCTGTTGCCTATAGTTGTCCGTGAACAAGATCTCCCTAAGAGTTGTCGATCCCCTGCTAATTCAAGATTGAACTGTATCCCCCAATGGGGGACTGTTTGCCTCTGATTCCATTTCCTCCTTTGCAAGATGATGGGAACTACCCCCAGCTTCTCCCAGATAGGGTCCTGGCCAGTGGAAGCCTTGGTAGTCAGGTACCTCTGATACCTTGTGGACTCCTGAGGAGAAGAAGGTCTGGGGCAGCACAAGGAGGAACTTGGCGAGCAACACTGCTAAGCTTGGGATCAGTAGGACCTTCATTCCCCAAGAAGGAATTCGAAACCTCCAAAGGGAAAGATGGAATATCCGGGGGTGGAACAGGTGGAGGAAGATTGGCTGGTACAGCGAGCCTATGCTTCACTGCTTGAACAAGGTACAAGAACCGTGGTGTGTCTATCGAAAACGGAAACGTTCCTAGTGTAGTACCACGAGACTGTTTCCTCGACTTGGATGCGAGTGGCAAGGAATGGGAAGGCACGAGAGGACATTGACTAGTGCTCTTCCCTATGCTCAGCTTCTCTAGGGAAGCAGGTGTCGTCAGCATGAATAACCGAACGATCAGTCTGAGCAGGTGAAGCTACCTTACCTTGTAAGGGAACACGTTCCTCTTGTAGGGTAGACCGATGGCGAGGTGAGCGCTGGCAAGACAGAACCTGGCAAGACAAAAGCTGATAAGCTGGGCCAGTGCACACACCTTTCTCAGCATGCACAGATAAGGTATACTGTAATCTACTTGCATGTAGTGCACAGAGCAAGCTAGTAAAGCAGAGCTGACCTGTGCATAAGTCAAAGCTTCTTACGCTTGCGATTCAAGATGGTAAGACTCGCTATAGTGAGCAATGCGCTTATTAGAGGTAGAGGGCATACATCTAGTAGGCACTCTAGCTCGCCTGCCCACCTCGCTAGGTGATAGGGTGTGCAACGCTGCACGAGACTCGTCTGCTAGACTAAGGGTAGCAAGTTTCTTTGCTACTGCATCATGGAGAGAAACTCTCCTGTTTGTCCTATCCTTCAAAGGGGAAAGGAGGGTTGCCTTCCTATCCTGCAAGGGAGAGGAACTTTGAGTGATTGCATGCAGGCAGTAAAGCAGGTTCTACCTCACGAGAAGTAGAAACCAAAAGCGCAAGCTTCTGAGAGTGATTACACTCAGGAGAAGGCCGTCTCTTCCGTGGGCAGGAAGGACGATCAACCCCTTTTGCCCAGTTAGTTATTTTCCCTGGATACGAGAAACAGGCTGAACAGTGGCTAGTGAAGGGTAGCTCTCCCTCGGAAGGGAAGGCTGCCCAACACCTGGAGACAAACCTCCAGCAAGCTCACTTTGCTTACCTACCGGCTGAGCAAACCCAAATAAAAGATCCACATCATGAACTGCCCTTGACTGCCAAAAGCTAGTCCCAGGGTTCACCCTGGAGGGATCCCCTACCAAGTCACTCTGAGGAGTATTGTCAGCAACTGCTCACACCCACCCGCAGAAGCCGAATAAACGTTGGGGGAGCAGGGGAGCAGGTACTGAGGCCGAGACAGTCTGATACGCATGATACTCTTTCGGTCCAAGACCTATGGAGTTTCGAAGGGGAAGATGGGGATCAACCCCAGGGGAGGCTGTATGCTTCCATTGTGCATCCAACCAAAAGACTAATAGAAGCCTTTTCTTGCAAAAAGAACCTGTGACCCCAAGGAAGGCCACAGCTGACATACCGCGTCATCAAAAAGAGACTCCCCTAAAAAGCCAGCCAGCGCTGCTTCTCTAGGGGAAGCAACAGAGACCTCTGGAGTATAGGGTTGTCCCAGAGTCATATGGGCACCACTTGCGTTCAACTACTCCAGGGGAAACCAACTGAGCAGAGTCAGGATGGTGAGGTCGATCTGACGGAGTCCAATGGAGAGGTTTCTTCCCTTTCGAGGATGATCCTGAAGGGTAAGAATCCCTCTAAGCCTTCTTCATCCGTTGCCTGCTAAATCTCGTCCACTGGGAGAGCATCCACTCCCAAAACTCGTTGCACTAAGACTTGCATACAGGAGTGACCCCCACACTCAGGGCAGAGACCGGAGGATTAGTCTCCACCACTGACTTGAAAGTGGTTATGATCCCCTGGGGTGGCCTGATCTTGACAGTCCAGATCTATTGGCAAAAGCCTATGGTTGTCCGTAAAGGAGACCTCCCTGGGGATCTCAAACCTCTGCTAGTTCTAGGATACAAATCCCCCAGAGGAGGAGTGGTTGCCTGCTGACCCCACTTACTCTTCTGTGGCTTGATGAGAATAATGCCTAGCCTTTCCCACTCAGGATCCCAACGGGTGGAAGCCTTGGTACTCAGGTACTGCTGGTACCTAGAGGACCGCTGAGAGGAAGGAGGGCGAGGCACAGTCTGAGAGGGAGCTTACCTAGAGGAACAGCTACATCTCGGGTTAACAGGCAGACTACACCTCCCCGAAGAACTCGAAACCTTCAGTGGGATGGAAGGGGTACCCAGGGGAGTACAACTGGAGGATTGTGGGTTGGTCCTGAGACCGCCTTCCAAACTGCTTGTACCAGGTATGCAAACCATTGTGCATCCTTCAAAAAGGTGATGGCACTAGAGGGTGCAGACCTGGAGTGTTTCCTAAGCTTAGTAGAGTGCCTAGGAAGGGTACAGGATGATCTGACGAACCGCCGTGTTCCTCTCCATGCTCTATTTCACTTGGGAGGTGATTATGTTCAGCCTGTCTACGAGCGTTTGCGCTCTCACCACCTACCGAAGTAGAGTGGGAAGCTGAAACGGTAAACGCTGCCAAAGTATTATTACCTAGAGAGTGTGATCACTGTCCTCCTTGCTGATGAGGGGGATAAAGAGTGTGTTGGTAAGGCAACACCTGTGGCAGTGTGCGCATGTAAGGTAGGGTCTACCTGTTCTTTTGTCTCGACACCTGCCCGTAGTGCACTGAGAAGTGCACTTGCGAAGAAGCACTCACATTGGAAGCATGCGAGGTGTATACCTTGCATGCAGGTGAGCTAGCTACTTGTGCGTAGCTGCCTGTGGAGCATGCGAAGACAAATCTTTGTGCACTAATGAGTGAGAAATAGCAAACTAGCTATGGTGAAACATGGCACATAGTTGGAAGAGCGCGCAGACCTTCGTCAGGTAGAGGAGCTCGCCGGCCCACTTCGCCAAGTGTTCGGGTGCAAAACAGTGAGCAAGACTAATCTGATAGACTAGGATCTGTGTCTCAGCAAACTAGCTTTCTCAAGAGAAAAGCACACCGGCTCGTCCTTTCTCCTGAAGATGAAGGCAAGAAGCCTTACCCTCCCCCTAAGTGGGCCGATGTTCGTCCACCTGGGGGCGATTAAGTCTGGGCTTTTACTGCACACTGACGCGCAGACAGAGAAGCAAGTTGTCCCTCGTAAGAGGTAGAAACCATAGGTGCAAGTTTCGAAAAACCTGACCCTGCAAAGAGCTCACCCTACGAATACGACGGAAAGAGGTGGGGACTGCAAACATGTGCCTAACCTCATTACTGTATCATCCAGGTCGTAAAAGCTATACTCTGAAGAGCTAGAGCGAGGCATGGAAGAGTCCAGCATACACTTGCGGAAGCCCTAGGGGAGTGACCACTCAGGCGAAGGTCGTCTTTTTCTGTAAACGGGAAGGTCGTTCAACACCTGATGCTACCAAGGAGAGTCCCTCCCGCAAGCAAGAAGGTTGCCCTACCGCAGCTGGCGAAGGGTGACTCCCGCGAACAGAAAGGTTGTCCAACACCTGGAGGAGGATTTACAGGCAGCTCACTCTGCTTTCTCTTGGCATGCTGAGCAAGCCCAGGCAGAAGGTCACCATCATGAGTTGCCAAGGGAACACAGCCAAACCTGGTCCTTGGATTCTCCACGTAGAGATCCTCAACGAATAACCCAGAGGGTACTGGTACCTGTCTGCATCTGCTCACATTCATCTACCGAAGTAGCCCAAACGTAGAGTGGGCTAGCAGAGGCTGAGGTTGGTACATCCAGAGACATGAGAGAATGCTTCGGTACAAGACCTCCAGAGTCTTGAGGGGAGGATCAAAATCAACCGCTAGGTCCCAAGACATAGGACCTCGAGAAGCTGTTCCTTGAATCCATGAGCCCAAGGAAGGTCAAAGCTGATATACCATGTCAGCGGAGAGATTCTCCTACAGCGGAAGTCGGCGCTGCCTCTCTAGGGGAAGCTACGGAGACATCGAAACCGGAAGGTTGTCCCAGGGTCAAAGGGCCTCCACTCATAATCGACTGACCTTCGGAGGAGCCCGATCGAGCAGAGTAAAAATGGCAGGAATGAGCCAATGAAGTTAGACGGCGGGGTTTCTTTGCCTTTAAAGATGACCCCAATAGAGTAGAATTCCTCTTTGCCTTCTTCTTCCGCCACCTACCATATCGCTGCCTAGTAAACAGCATGTGGCTGTTTGAGTACAGTAGATTATGTCGTGGAGGGAGTTCTCTCGGAAGCTCTGTCAAGAATTACACCAGGTCCGGGAACCACTATGCGTCATACCATAGCAGAGCTATGAGAGTCACAGAGAGATTGTCGGATGCTCTGGTCTTGTTGAGTACTCTTCCCATCAGACAGAAAGGGAGAAAGGCGTAGACGTCGATCTTGTCACACCATTGTTGGAATGCATAAAGATGCTGTAACAGTGCCCTTCTATGTCAGGACAAACCTGCATAATCAATCCTCATGTCAAGCACATCTGAAAAGAGAAAGGAAGGGTATTAAGTTTTAGGCCTGTTGTTTATTATCTATTTTGCAGAAGATAACAGTTATCATTCTCTTCCGAGCCAAAATGAAAAGTGACGTATTGTTACTGGTACGAGTGTGAGCAGGTGGCAGGTCTACCCCCAGCTAACTAGCGCTGGGTAGTTACACTTGATTTAAAAGTCTTACAGCTAGTTTCAACTATTGATGAAATAGATCTCCCTTAAATAGTTTTCTATATAAAGTAGTGCCGGAACAAAGCCAGTTTATCTAAAGGGTTGACGGGAGAGAGAGACGGCATGTCCGAACTCTACCCACCCAAAAGCAAAAGTGATGCCATACCACCGGTCTGTGTGTGAGCAGGGTAGCCGGTCTAACTCCCGCTAACTACCGCCAGGCTGTTATAGCTCGCTAAAAAATTTATGGCTAGTTTCAGTTTTTGCCAATGTATATCCATAGTATAGAGCAAAAGGGTTTATATGGTGTGCAGGAAATATGAGTAATAGCCTAAAAAACTTAAATCACTTATGTATGAACTATTTAAGGATTAAAAAGACAAATTCGAAGATAATTTGTATTTTTCCTAACCATACAAACCTTAGCTATTTACATTGGGTTTAACTTTTAGCATAGCTGAAATGGCGAGCCATTAGAATTTAACGAGGGTGTATTACCCCCGCGCTAGTTAGCGGGGGGGGGGGGGGGAGTGGTAGCTAGTTACCCCTCCCCCCCTCACACACAGGTGAATGCTCACTTTCACTTAGAGGTAGGACTTGTCTTGGGGGACAGGGCTGGGGGGCAAATATATGTAAATAGCTAAGGTTTGTATGGTTAGGAAAAATATAAATTATCTTCGAATTTGTCATTTGTTCCGTAACCGAAATACAAACCACGCTATATACATTGGGTGACTTACCCCTTAGGTAGGGTGGAAAGTCCCCAGCCATACTGGCTTTGGCTTTACCCGGGGACTCAGAATCCGAGTGAGTCGCACTCGAGAAAAGGAGTCCCTGCACCTCACAAGTTCCTTGCTCCGCAAGGAACCGTGTGGCCTACATAAGCTTGTGTGTGAAGGAAGAAGTGTGACCCGTCCTAGGCAGTTGACCTGGAGTTCCAGAAGGAACTCTGGGTTAGGATGTTCCCAATACCACCTCGTCAGGGTATGGGGGACGCGACAATATTGACTCAATACTCGGAACACAAGGAAGCATGGTTTACCTGCAGAGGTTCGAGGTCAGCTATGCAGAGACCAGGATGCTGCTTCCCCGAAGAGGGGATGATGAAGAAAGAAGTAAGGGCCAGACATATTTCTTTCGTTCATGCAGACTAAAACCTGATAACAATGCCCTCAACCTTCTGCTACCTGTCCGAAAAGGAGCCTGAGGTTAGACCAGCTGTTGTGTAGCCACCACAGAGCGATAGAAAACGTATCGAAACTCCTGTGGGTCACGCCCTCCAGGAAGCGGGCTGCGAAGGTCATTAGACGCTTCCAGACTCCAGCTTGTAGCACCTGAGTCACAGAGTAGTATTACTCGAAGGCGAGGGACGTTGCGATGTATCCAACATCGTGCTGTAGGGCGACGTGACGGGGGACAGTCTGGAGACAGGTCGAGATGAATGTCCTTGAGTCCGAGCTGAGGAGGTATACTGGTGACTCTCAACCGTGTCCTCCTTGTGCTCCCAAATCGGCTGCAACTGAGGACAAACTGCAGCTGTTCCCAAAGCTAACCTCTCGATTCCTTTACTGGCAAGAAGAAGGTTTTGGGACATCAGATACAGAATGGAGACTCGAAATCTTGAAGGAATTGGACCGAAGGGCCGGGACCCCAAGATTCTGAGTCTAGCCAACAACTCAGGAGCGAACCTGAATGTTGCCTTCCCCCTTCCTTAGAAAGGGCGGAGTCGTACGAGACCAAGAAGATTGCTTACACACTGGCCGAGGCCAGAGTGAGCAGGAGACCCAAGACGGAATACAATCAAGAGGCCTGTAGTAAAGGGTCTTGAGAAGACCTCTTAAGGGACTGAAAAGTCCGAGCCATGCTCCAAGTTGGAGGTCTCACTCCGACTATGGCAGGGACGTTCGTAGCTTCGCATGAGCGAGGAAAGATCCAGCGGGAAGGAAAAAGTTATTCCTTTAAGCCTGAAGGTCAGGGAAAGGCTGAGTGACAGGCTTCATTGCCGAGAGCGGAAAGGAGTTTCCTCCCGCCGAAAGGCAATACTGTAACATCGTTATTGCTGGAGAAGAGGCCTCAAGGGAAGAGGTATATCTCCCACGGCACCAACCACCGAAGACTCTTCACTTCGCCTGGAAGACACCTGCGGATGACTATCGCAGATGACGCGACCTCCGTCCGGCGACTGTAGCGGGTTGTCTCTTCTTGAGGAGGAGGCGTAGTGTCTCCAGGCATGAAGCCGAAGCGACGCCCGGGCTCGTGAAAGATGTTGCAGTGTGGTTGTTTGAGTAGTCTGTGCCGTGGGAGAAGCTCTCCCGGGAGTTCCGTCAGGGGAAGCAGAGGGTCTGGAAACCGTTCTGCGCATAGTCCCAGTGGAGTTCTCCCATGAAAGGTTGACAGACAACCTGGTCTTGTTGAAACCCATTCTCCACAGACAAAAAGGAGGGAAGACGCAGGCGTCGAAGTTGTCCCACCATCACCGGAATGCATCTTGCCAGAGTCTCGGGGTCTGAGACTGGGGGGAAGAACAGCGGAAGCTTGAGGTTCCAAGCTGTCGCGATCAGGTCCCCCAGACCAGGACTTGCTGGTTACTCAAGGCCAAAGACCCCCAGGTACACTCTCTCTACAAGGCTCTGCTCAGATAGTCGGAGAGAACATTCCTCTGCCTGGAATGAGAGAGCCGATGGTGGTATTGAGAGTATCTCAATCATCCCAGTATCTCTACTGCAAGATGTGAAGGTGTGAAAATGCGTACCCTGCTGGTGAGAACACGCCAGAATCATGAAGTCAACGCGCACGGAGCGACTCGACAGGAGCTGTAGGATCTGTAGAGGGGCCAGACTACGGCCCCGAAGCCTGCCTGAATGATGGAGAGGTATCCTTCAGGTCCTGACCATAGGCCTGGGCCAGAACATGCCCCCCCCCCCCTTTTTTTGACGAGTCCGAGAACAGCATCAAGAATGAGGGGAAAGGACGAGAATATCCACTCCCATCAAGAGGTTCCATAGGTCAACACCCATTGCAGGTCTAATAGTTCCGCTGGTCCCATAGGGGCCAGAAAGTACGGTTAATCGTTGCCTGAAACCCCCGGAACTTGGACCGCCCCACATGGAACTTATCCTGAGGCGACCGTTTGGAACTATAGAAGGGTCAATGAGGAAAGGAGAACTAGGAACGTTCCAAGGTAGGGCTGAAAGCTCTGCTTGACTCAGAACAGGTACTGCGACTCTCCTCAGCCTTGCCACAGTCAACTGAAGGGAAGGCTCGGAGGAGGTGGCAACAGAATCTGGCGTCCTCAGGTGGTCACCCATCTAAGCACCGACCAGAACCGACGTTGCTTAACCTAGCTGGACGGACGAGAAGCGGGGTTTCCAACATGGTAAGGCCGTTGACTCAATATCATGGCCATATACTCCAGGTGTTGAGGCAGAAGAAGAGAAGGCTCCTAGCAAAATACCCTGAACCCCCACTCATGGTAAGCATCCGGAAGCTTGTCCCGGCGCTGAAGAAGGTCGAACCCGAGCCTATCGGAGTTGACCAGACCTCTGAAAGCGAAGGAGGCGGAAGCCTGCCCCTGAGCGGCCATGCGGAAAGCAGGGAGAGTTCTCTGGGGAAAAAAATCCTGCGATGCCACGGCGGGATCGCCACACTGCATCTTAAGCAGGAATACCTGCAGTCTAGGCTGAATTCCACGAGCTTCCTGGAAGATGGATGGAATGGAAACTGAAAGTACCCGTCCTTCCGATCCAGGGTTTAAGGAGTCCTGTCGCCTCGTTACCAGTCTGACCGATTCTGCTGTTCCACGCTGGACTAAGTTTGTTCGACAAACTTGATCAGGGCTGAGAGGTCGACTACGGAACTCCCGTCTCAGATACTTCCTTACAAGAAAGGATCGACTGAAGAAGCTGGGGGTGAAGCCGTCGATGATCCTATGGAGGACCTTCTCCTAAGGTATGGATCATTCTGCCCAAACGGGCAAACTCTTGCCGACCCTATGGCATAGAGGTTCAGAGACACTGAATCCGCTGACAGAGACAGCAGGCGCGATATCCTTGGCTGATCACAGAGATCATGCGGGAATGGGCATCGGGAAGCTGTCATCCGGATGAGTAACCTAAGGCATCCACCCGCGTGAAACCTGCAAGGGAGGGGGGTGCCAATCCTAGAGTTTGTGAACTCTGCCGCTCCCCCTAGGAATATGCTCCCCCCCCCCCCCCCCCCCCCCCCCCCCCCGTGGGAGCCTCCCGTGCCATCTGTTCCTGACAGGAGGAAACTGCAATTGGACACCTTGTCTCAGTTGTCGTAGCCGATAACTTAGGCCGACGTGGTTGAAAGAAAAAGGCGCTGGAGCCCTGCAGAGTCTGGAAGAAAGCGCCTTGGAGGAGTGAAAACAGAAGTCGACTTCCTCCGCACAGCCGCTGTCTATGTCTCTGTCCTTGGGCACAAACAAACTCTTCTCAAGGATGGAAGGGTGTCTGAGGTTGTCGACATCCACGGATGAGACACTCAAAAGGAAACCTCCGGTCAGCGCGTCCAGATGGTCCAACATCGAGCTTGCCCGAAAGTTAGATACTTAACGACGAAACGCCAAGGTGCTTGAGCCCGAGAGGAGGAAAGTACCCATGACCTTCCTGTAGCTCCCTTGAACCAAACCTTGGGCCGTAACCGAGGTGGGAAAGGACCTGGTAAGCCCCTTACACAAGATGAAGAAGAGGAAGGTGTAAGCAGTCACCCCTTGGCCGATGGAGAAATCTCGAACGGAAAGCCCCCCGCCAAAAATCCCTCCAGGGAATGACGGGGAAGGGCTAACCCAGGTTCTGGAAAGAAGAGTGTTGCTCAGACCTCCCTGAAGATTCCTCTTATTCTTGCATGTGCCATGCTCTGCGTTTACGGGGTGAGGCCGTGTTCTGGAAATACGCTCCAGAAGAACTCGCCAGGCTGGCCATGTTGCGAAAACCCCAATGGGAATCGTGGTCGCAAGCCCCCTGTGGCTCGCGCAATGGTAAATCAATGATTTGCGCGTGGGCGAACGTGGAAGCGCCCATGCGCAATCACGCAGGAACGCAAACGAAGGTGAGCGAAGGAGCGCAGAAGGAGGGTGAGCGTGGTAGGAAGGGCGAGAGCTGGTGGTCGGCGAGCGATAACCCATAGACGAGCAATGGATACTGCAAGAATTAAGCCGACATTCGTGCGAAGAAACACTGTCGGTTCGCGCGACGGAACCCCGTCGGTTCGCGCGACGGAACCCCGTCGGTTCGCGCGACGGAACCCCGTCGGTTCGCGCGACGGAACCCCGTCGGTTCGCGCGACGGAACCCCGTCGGTTCGCGCGACGGAACCCCGTCGGTTCGCGCGACGGAACCCCGTCGGTTCGCGCGACGGAACCCCGTCGGTTCGCGCGACGGAACCCCGTCGGTTCGCGCGACGGAACCCCGTCGGATCGCGCGACGGAACCCCGTCCGCGGGCGAACATTGGAGAGCATGAGCGTAGACATGCAGGCACGTGGGCGTGCGGTCGCGCAGGAACGTGGGCGTGTGGCCGCGCAGGCACGTGGGCGCGCGGGTGAGCACAGGCGGTCGGGAATCCGATGGCGAGTTGACGAGCGATGGCGCGTTCTGCGAGGCGATAGCCCGCAGGAGAGTGACGGAGCGTTGGCAAGCGATGGCGCGTCGGCAAGCGATGGTGCGTTGGCAAGCGATGGCGCGTTGGCGAGCGGTGGTGCGTTAACAAAACGCTAGCGAGCAGATGAAGAATCGCGCGGGTGCAAGGCGATTGCCAACGCGAGAGAGACTAGTGATGGTTAGCGCGCATCGCGCTAACAGAAGGCGCGCAGGTGCATCAGGAAGGTGAGCGCTGAAGCAAGCTGTTAATCAGGCGATCCTAGACGGTCAGAAAACCGTTGGCGCCCATTGGTGCGTGACAAAGAAGGGCGCGCAGATGTGCGCTGGCAAATGAAGAAAGCTGGCGCACAGAAGGACAGAAGCAAAGGTCGCTGGCGAGCAGGAGGAAGATCTACGGCGAGACTCAGCTACCGGAGATCGTGGTCCACAGCAGGCGAGCGCTAGAACGCTACTGATGGTGGTCAGGGGAACTGACACGCGTGGCAGATCGATGGCGATCGTTGACGCGTAGGAGATCACTGGCGAGCAGGTGAATGTTGACGCGTCTAAGGTCGCTGGCGAGCTGATGATCGCTGACGAGCAGAAGGCAACGCGTGGAAGCCTGCGCAGAAGAAGAGTCCTTGACCCAGACCTGAACCGAAGTTCTAGATCGCGAGGGCGAACGTGGGCGCACAGGGCGCGTAACAGGAACCAACAGGAACAGCAGAGATGATCATCATGCGAGCGCTGACGAACAGGAGAGTGCTGACGAACAGGAGAGCGCTGGCGAACAGGAGAGCGCTGATGAGCAGGAGAGCGCCTGTGCGCTAACACTGAGCAGGAGCAGGAGAGAACACAAAAATCCAAAGGGGAGGCAACAACAGCCGAATCCCCAGGCCTCAACAAGACAGCTCACACCGTTGCCATATTACAGAAACGAACTAGATCGGTAACTGTAAAAAAATAAAACAAAAATCATTAGTACACATTCATTCCCCCGGGAAGGCTCCGAAGAGGAATCCCGAGGGAAAGGAAAAGAATTACACAGCAGGCACGTGCCCTCACAACCACTTACACTCACGGAAGGAGAGCTGTAACCAAAACAGAATTATAACAATTATAATTATGAAACTATGTAACTATGTAATTTAAAAATGAATGAACACTAAAGAAAGAACGAAAACCCCGAAAGGAATCGTTCTACAAGCTGAAAAATTAACACTTTCAATTAGATTCATAAACTAATTGAGACAAAACGTACGGCATAGCAACCCCCCCCCCCCCACACGGGAAGGAAGCTACAAGGGCGTAGTAAAACGTAGTACTGTAAAAGGGTGAACGACCTCAAGAGAGAGATAGAGAGAGAAAGACCGAAGTCAAACTCGATCGCAACCCATAAATTTACGCCGTGGTGGCCTAACTGCCGAGGACTCCACGGAGATATCGTACACTACACACACAACTCTGAAAAGGAAACTTACTGATTTCTATACTCAAATATATATACAAACATGAAAACATGTTTACATATATATTGAGTAAAAGAAAAGTAAGCGATTAAGTAGACAAAACAAACAATGGCTGCCAAGAGAGGACCAAGACAGAGACGTCTGTCCCAGTCCGAGCCAAAAGTGAAAGTGAGCATTCACCTGTGTGTGAGGGGGGGAGGGGAAGCTAGCTACCACTCCCCTACCCCCTCCCCCGCTAACTAGCGCGGGGGTAATACACCCTCGTTAAACTCTAATGGCTCGGCATTTCAGCTGCACTAAAAGGTAAACCTAATGTAAATAGCGTGGTTTGTATTTCGGTTACGGAACAACTGATAAATGGAAAAACTCAAAGCAGCAGTAAAAATCCTTACCTGCACTGGAAGAAGTAAGAGTGAAAATTATATCGGCATTTGTTGCTGCTTTTAAATCTTCTTCCATCTCCTCCCAGGTTGGTGGGTCTGGACGAGCAGGGAAGTCCGGTTTTTTCTTGGATTTAAACATTTTTCACGTATTTGACTGAAAAATACATATACACTTGAAACATGTAAGCAGCGTTTCACTTATAGCTACTTAAACAATAGATGTTACATATTCATGATTACTATGTGTACTGTTTCTCAAATGATAAGTCCATTAACTGTTCTTTAGGTATGTTTTTACTGGAATTTTAGAGAAAAAAAATACTGTAAATTAAATATGACAAATTTGGAAGAAACTTGTATTTTTCCTAGCAATACAAACCTATACTGTAGCTATTTATAGGGGATATTACTTTCGGCTTAGCTGAAAGACGAACTATAAGACTTTTAGCGAGGGTTAACCATCCCGCCGTTAGTTAGCAGGGAGGTAAGGGATAGTTTGCTATCCCGCTTACACACCTGGGCTGAGTAACCACTTTTGCTTGGAGGTAGGACTTCTAGGGGGATAGGTGCTGGCGGGCCAATCTGTATACAGTAAATAGCTACAGGTTTCTATCGTTAGGAAAAATACAAACTGCTTCCAAATTTGTCATTTGTTCTGTCACTAATATAAACCAACACTATTTATAGGGGATGACTTACCCCTTAGGAAGGTAGAAGTCCGTGTCAACTGGCTTCTTGGCACTGACCCTAGGTTTACGCTTACATGCTGTGCCCATAACTAGTAAAAACCCCACACCTTGCAAAAACCATGCTACACACAGCCAGCGCCTACGCAAGCTGTGTGTTTGTGATACCAGCAATGTGACTGTCTAGGTAAGAGTTCTTAGAGTCGTAGGAATCTTTCGAGGCCAAGGGTACCAAAGACATTACCCAATCCTCCCTCGTTAGGGGTAAGGGGATCGCAATAAGTATTATTTCCATACCAGATTACACAAGCAAAATGGTTCTACCTGCAGATAGGTGAGGACAGCTTTGCAGAGGACCCTGGATATTGATATCCCCAAGAGAGTGGCTGATGAAAGAAAGAAAGAGACAGTCTTTTTTACGTATTCATACCAGAATAATCCTGGGTAACCTTTGCCCTTATTGCTACTTGTTCACCAAGGAGCCCAAGGTGTTTAAACCAATTGTTTTGCAGCACCCACAGGACTAATAGAGAAGTTCCTGTGGATCACGTCTTTCAGGTAGTGGGTGGTGAAGGTTATCTGACGCTTCCAAATGCCTGCTTGCAATACCTGCACCACAGAGTAGTTTCTTTTGAACAACAGGGATGTTGAAATGACCCTAACACCATAAGCTCTTGGGTCAGGATTCGGGGCCAGGTCAATGACCTTGCGAATCCTAGCAGAGATGGTGTTCTTCGTGACCCTTCTCTTGACCTTCCCCGTGCTGATGAAAAGTGCTGACACTAGGAGACGAGCTGCTAATGTTCTTTTGAGGTAGCACCTCAAACTCCTTACTGAGCATAGTAACAGTTGATCTAGATCCTCAGTTACAGTGCAAAGACTCCCAATCCGGAGGGGCCCGAATCCAGGATCCACTACTCCCGGCTTTTGAGTCTTGGCAAAAAACACAGGGACAAAATCGAGAGTTACCTCCCCCCATCCACTTGAAAGGGTGATGTCATAGGAAAGACCATCCATGTTACTAACTCTTCTGCCCGAAGCCAAGGCAAATAGGAACACCATCTTCAAAATGAGGTGGCGATCTGTTGCATGGCATAATGGTTCGTAGGGAGCACCCTTCAGAGATTAAAGGACACGAACCACGTTCCAAGGAGGGGGACTAACTTCTGACTGGGGGCAGATAAGTTTGTAGCTTCCAATGAGGAGAGAACGTTCCAATAATGAAGAAATATCGACTCCTTTCAGTTTAAAGTCAAGGTTCAAGGCTGAGCCGTAGCCTTTTACTGCCTAAACCAAGAGGTACATTTTCTCCCTAAGGTGCACAAGGAACTCCACTGTTATTGGAATAGTGGCATCGAGGGGAGAGATACCCCTTCCATGACACCAACCACAGAAGACAGTCTCCTTAGCCTGGTAAACTGAAGCTGAGGATTGTCGAAGGTGTCCAGCCATCTTTCTCACATGAAAATCCTCTCTGAGTGAGGAGGTGCTGGATAGTCTCCAGGTATAAAGTCGTAGCCAAGCTACAGCTTTGTCGAAGATGCTCGCATGTGGCTGTTTGTGTAGATCATGTCGTGGAGGTAGTTCTCACGGAAATTCCGTCAGGAGTTGCAGAAGGTCTGGGAACCACTCTGCGTCATGCCATAGCGGAGCTATGAGAGTCAGAGAGATTGTCGGATGCTCTGGTCTTGTTGAGTACTCTTCTCATCAAACAGAATGGAAGAAAGGCGTAGACATTGATGTTGTCGCACAGTTGTTGGAATGCATCTAGCCAGAGAGGTTTGGGATTCGGGACTGGGGAGCAGTAAAGTGGGAGCCTGAAATTCAGGGAGGTCGCGAACAAGTTCACAGTTGGGGAACCCCACGAAGTCTGGACTTCGTTGGCAACTAGATGATTCAAAGACCACTTAGAGCCCGCTATCTGAGTCACTCTGCTCAGATTGTCCGCGAGCACATTCCTCTTGCCCGGAATGAAGCAAGCCGAAAGGGATACGGAATTGTCTTCTCCCTATCTCAGTATCTCTGCTGCTAGATGGCATAGGTGCTACAAAAAGGTACCACC
This sequence comes from Palaemon carinicauda, assembly GCF_036898095.1. Taxonomy (NCBI): domain Eukaryota; kingdom Metazoa; phylum Arthropoda; class Malacostraca; order Decapoda; family Palaemonidae; genus Palaemon; species Palaemon carinicauda. Next base: position 150,623,667 of record NC_090733.1, read on the forward strand.
TTGTTTGTTTTTGTCACTATTGAGGTCTTACTCATCAACACCACGGAGTGACCCGCCAAGAACTGCTGGAACTGTTGGAGGGCTAGAAGGGGCTGCCCTCATCTCCAAGAAATTTATGTGCTGGTACCCTATGAACTCAGACCAGAGGCCTGAGGCCATGTGTTGCAACATATGGACTCCCCATCCTTCTACTGATGCACCTGAATAGATCATCAATTCTGGGGGAAAATGCGAAGGTCGACGCCCCTGCAGAAGTTCTCATCTGATACCCACTACCTGAGGTCCGCCTGCTCTTCTAGCTATAGTAAGCAGCTCTTCTAGGAGCTGTGACATTACATAAATGCCATGGTTGTTTCATGTCTTATAGGAGGGCACTCCAAAATCAAACCATTGTTCTCTTCTCTAGTCTTGGGTAGTGCCGTAACCTCTGTACCATGGTCTTCCACTGTCTTGGGTTAGAGTTCTCTTGCTTGAGGGTACACTTGAGCAAAATTTTCTATCTTATTTCTCTACCTCTTGTTTTGTTAAAGTTTTTACAGTTTATATAGGAGATATTTATTTTAACATTGTTACTCTTCTTAATATATTTCCTTTTCCTTTTTTCCTTTCCTCACTGGGCTATTTTCCCTGTTGGAGCCCCTGGGCTTATAGTATCCTGCTTTTCCAACTGGGTTTGTAGCTTAGTAAGTAATAATAATAATAATAATACGGGGGCTAAAATGTTCGGGGAATTGCTGGTCTGATTCTACCTGGACTTTAGCTGCCACTGGAACGATCAAATCCTGAGGCGGCCGTTGGGCACTAGACAGGCCAGGGATGATAGGTGACCTATGGGACACAACCATTGCTAGGCTGGAAGTTCTTCTCTTCTGAGGAAGGGCCAGCTTCCTTAGACTCTGTACCTTGTCGTCTGATGAGAAGACTTTCTGTTGATTGGTGTCGATGATCATACCTATATATACTGTATCAGTCTTTGAGAGGGAAGCAAGGATAACTTCTCAAGGTTTACCATGATCCCCAGATCTTGGCAAAGCACCAGAAGTCTGTCTCGGTATTGAAAATGGGTTGCCACCGAGTCTGCTAGGATCAGCTGGTCTTCCAGATATCTCAGGAGACACATTGCAACCCTGTGAGCCCAGGATGACACTAGGGTGAACACTCTCATGAAGACCTGAGGTACCATGGAAAGACCAAAGCACAGCAAAATCAGGCTTGGATGAGCGAGGCTTAAAGTGGAAGGTTGTTGATCTTCGAAGATTCCCTCTTGGAAGGGAATGGGACCGGATGTCAACCATGCTGAAGATCCTTGGAAGGTAGTTGGTTCCCGGCTGCCCTAGCCCTGGGGGAACAAGTCTCCCTAGGGGGAGAAGACTCAGGACTACTGTATACCTGTGCACAGGAGGCTACTCTTGACGGAGCGGAGAACTCTAAGGGAGAGAACAACTGGAGTCATACTGTAGCAATCACGCGTTAATCCAGTGTCCTACTGGCGAGCAGCGATCCCGAGCTGACCTGAAAGGGTTAGAAGAAGAGTTACGATCTTGCTTATGCAAGTGGCAATCTAGTCCTAGCGATCAGCGCTTGCGGGCCGGAAGGTGACTAGATGAAGCAGAGGATCTAGGTGAACGGCGAGGAGCTGGCAAAAAACGAGTTAGCGAACACCGATGTACCGGCAAACGACACGGAGCTGAGCGCTGAGAGGTCTACAAACGGCCTGAGGGTGAACACCTGTAAACTGGCTATTGACGAGCAGCTGGTGAACAAGGAGCAGTTGGTGAACTACACACAGCTGGCAAGTGACGAGCAGTCGGGGAGTGACGAGTAACGTGCAGTCGGAGAGTGACAAGTGACTGGCGAACAGCGAGTCAAAGGAGAGTCCAGAGAAGCAGGCTAGTAAAAGCAACGCGTGGGCTAATGGTGATCTCACGATGGCGAGGAACAAGGCAAGGAGTGATGGTCATGAGGTGACGAATGATGATCTCTAAAAGATGAAGGACAATCTTCGGGTGACGAGGACAAGCAGCATACAAATGGCGAGACTCCGAAGGCGAACGTCTAGTGGGCGAGAGATAAGATTACTGGTCTCTAGAGGAACTGAAGAGACGTCTCCTGACAGGAGAAGGAAAACGTCTAGTGTCGAGGAGGACTACGCTCTTTGGGAGCTCGTCAGTAGCGACAAAGTTTCTCCGCAGGTGGAGGCATTAAAGGAGAAGCATGATGGTGTCTGGAAGTTTTCTGGAAAGTGGTCTCTGGGGAGAATCTCACTCTAGGACGAGAGAGATGCCCATTCACAGGAGAGACCTGCCTCAGACTTTGCTCCACGCTTGACGGAAGAGTCGGCTCAGTAAGAAGGGGAGCACAGTCTTTGGCAACAGCAGCGGCAGCAGATGAAGGCAAGGGGCGGGATCCTTTGGTGGTCAAGGTAGACAAAACATTCTGGGATCATGCTGTACCACACTCGACGGTGACAAGGGCTCCCCTCCAAAGAGGCGGTGTACGCTTCCTGTAAGTACCAAGTTTAAGGAGTTCCAGCAATGCCTCCAGTAACACATCAGAGAATGAGAAGGCTCTGCTCAAGGGGAGGAGCAAAACTGCTTCTCTAGAGGAAGCAGTCCTGTCCCTCAAACCACAAGGTTGACCTGATGTTAGCCGGCTTACATTTCTACTAGATCGTTACCCAGGGGAGATCAATTGAGCAGGAGCTTCGGGAAAAGATCGGGAGGTCAAAGAAGTCCTATGTTCCTTCAACTTTGAAGAAGACCCTGAAGGCGAAGACTCTCTCTTAAGCTTCTTCTTTTGCCAGCACCCAAACCTCTCCTACTGGGAGGCAGACCAAACCCGGCATTCAGGGCAGGTGTTGTCCTAACCAGGACAGAACGAACACAACGAATATGAGTCTGTATCAATAGAGGACATGAAAGTCCCACAGGAACAGCCCTCAGGTCCTGGACAAATTCGCATGAGGACGGTCTAGGAGAAAGCACAAACACGCTGAAAAGAAAAAGCTCAAAAAGCAATTAAGTCAGTAATGACAAGTCAAAAAGGAGAGGAGGAGAGTGGCAATGTCTGTTCTCCACTGAGCCAAAGCAAAAGTGGTTATTGTACTCAGCCCAGGTGTGAGTGAGCAGGGTAGCAAACTAACCCCCACCCCGCCGCTAACTAGCGGGTGGATGGTTAACCCTCGCTAAAAGTTTTATGGCTGGTCTTTCAGCTTTGCCAATAGTAATATCTCCTGTAAACAGCAATGGTTTGTATTAGACACGGAACAACTAATGATTTTATTAATGAAAATCTTGAGTTGTGTGAATTACCAAGGTAAGTGCTGGATTTATTTATTTTTATCAAAATAACTCTACAGCAGTTCCCACTCCAGTAAACTAACCTATCCTAACCATTAACACCAATTACAACTATATATATTTCCCAGAGTTACTGTACTGACAAATATGAATAATAGTTTAAAGGGTACTCATGAATTCCAGATGCAAGGGACAAGACATTGCTCCAGAGACAAGACAATGACCAAAAGATTGACCATATATACAATTATACATACAGTATGACCAAAGCCCCCTCTTCATCAAGCTAGGACCATAGAGAACCAAGCAAAAGCCTGCTAATGGCTCAGCAGGTAGACCTAGCTCACAAGGATGGTGATGTTGCAGACACTACTGGAAATTATCAAGCTTGATCAGGTCTCAAAAACCTGTCAGTAAGATTACCATACAATACCACAACCTATTTTAACTATTAATCGAGGTTTGCTCTATGACAATACTAAAGAAACAATTAAATTTCTAAATATGAGAAATGTTTCTTTCTTTACACACAAAACTATACATAATATGGCTTTCCCTCTTTTTTTTTAATTACTGTGTTTGCTTGATATATATAATCAAGTGGATACTAATCTAACACGGTTCATTAGGCCACTCTTACAAAGTCAAGCAAGCCATTGAATGTGATCCATGTTCATTAGTTGGTTGGTTTTTCTCAGGATATTGAAAAATCTTAAAGTATTTTTTCAATATTAAACTTAGCCGGTGATCATATAGCTGTCAGCTCTGCTGCCCGACAGAAAAACCTAAGGACAAAATACGCCAGCGATCGCTATACAGGTGGGGGTGTACATCAACTGCGCCATCTGTCGAGCAGGTACTCAAGTACTCCATGTCAACACAGAACCAATTTTCTCTCTGTCGTGCCACTGGCAAGACCTACTAAATACGCTGTTACTAACTGGATTTGTTTTCACAACTATTTGGTGAAGTACACTATTCCAGTTTTGAGCTTTCGCTATGCAGGGGTTTTATCTTCATCTCAAAACTTGAACTCGTTTTGGATAGATTTAATTATGGTGACAAAGAGAGTATGGACTCTCTTTCACTTTTAAATGGCCGACCCTTCCCTTAGACGGAAGTGTGTTTAGGTTTTTAGTAATTTTGCTTAACACGTTATAGATCTATATATTTTATATCTCTCCGCCTTTATTAGGCCTCTTCGATTAACTTTCCATTTATTATAAACATATAAAAATAAATTTTTATGTTTTGTTTATATGCGACCTTTCCTGATAGTAGGCGGTCCTAACTTGGAACCGAAGTTAATCAACGTTGAGCCCGTTATATCGTATTTAGCCTTTAAAGAATTTAAAACTTTTTAAATTTAATGTTTTATGAAAGAATTTCTTTGATAGTCTCGTACTGTTTTCAAAGATGAACTAACGTTTAGTTTTTTAGACTACGCAGTTGTTGACGTTCATGACGTTCAACATGCGCTCTATCGTTACGATAGAGAGAGAGTGTATCACGGTTTCACTTTGCAGTAAGAGTAAACCGATTCTGACGTTTCGTTCATTCTTTCTTAGCTTAAATGGTTTAAATTCTAAATTAAAGGAACTTTTTATTTGGAAAACCTTTCAGTTTTTTCCTTAAGCCAAATAACATGTTTTGACGATATATAATTGGGCTCTTCTCTCAGGTGCGAAATCAAGAGAGAAAGAGAGAGAGAGATAGAGACGGAGGGAGAGAGAGGAGAAAAAACGTTCCGTTCAAGCGGGTAACGTTGTTCTCGTGTTACTCTCCTCCCTAGTCGCTGTACGGGGAAGAAGGTAAAACGTTTCTAGGGTTTTATTCTTGTCCCCAGGCTATGTGCGGTGAGAGATTGTAAACGTAGTTTATTTGAACTAGTGTTTAGTCTCTTTCCCAGCCACTGAATTCTTTATCTTTATATATGTTTTCTGTTGCATTATACGACTGTTTTCGCAATTACTACCTTTTAATGAATGGTAGGATTGCGTGTTTCAGGTTGAAATCAGTAAAAGTTTCGATTTCAGTGAAATAAGTGCAAAACAGAAAATCGAAGTGATAAAGTGATATGCGCAAAGTGTTACAGTGTTGCGTCCGAGGGTTCGTCTGTTCGTGCCTGTCGTTCACCTAGTCCGGGACCTCTTGCAAGCTCCCAAGCCCAGGGGAGAAGTAATGTCGAACGACTTATGGGTTCGTCAGGCCTTGATCAACGAACAGACGTTTTCCCTCCGTGGTTTCGGGCGTATCTACCCAAGATCGCCCCACCCACACAAAGACGAGAGAGCCCATTTACTTCTCGTCTGCGGAAGAGGTTTCTCGTAAGAAACCTTGGACCAAGGTCTCGCAGCTTATTAAGCGCAAGTCGGTCCCTTACGCGCAAGTCCAACGGCCCAGGTGTAGCCACTGGGTCAGTTCGGACTCGCTGCAGTCTTCCGATGACTGCACACCTCCTAAGAGAGGCAAAGCGGTACCGCAACAGGCAGTAACACCGTCTGTTGCCGCACCTGCTGCTGTAGACCCTAAGTGGTCTTTGCTACAGTCTATGCAGACACAGTTAGCATCTTTTATGCAAGAGTATCGTGCGGAGAAGGTTGACGCTGCACCCGTTAGCCTACAACCAACTACGGTTGTGCGTACAGTAGACGCTGACGCTACCTGCTCCCGCACTCCGCCTGTGAGAGTTCCACCACCCATGCGCAGTGTACCCTGCCAGCCGCACGTTGACGTTCACAGACGCACGCTACCCTCCGTTGACGTTCGCGAGTTACCACAACTACAGGAGGGTGGAGTTAAGTTGCTTTGTTTTGACGCTGTGCTTCAACCTCCGCAACCCACTGTGGTTACCGCTACTCGCCCGCAGCAGACTAGTCAGTCAGGAGTAGAGGCTTTGCTTCCCCACACAGCTATGGTTGTTGCCAGCTCACAGACTGTCAAGCAGTTACATGACGTTGCCTTCTGGTCTGCTACTAATGCACCAGGGCTGTATGTCCTCACGCACCTGTTGTGGTTGACAGTTCAGTTTTTGACAGTTCACAGACTGTCAAGCAGTTACATAACGTTGCCTTCTGGTCTGCTGCTAATGCACCAGTGAGACCCTCACTGAGATAACCTAGCTTTTCTCGGACAAGGTTCCTGTAGATGAGAAAGTGCTGTTCTCCCTCCTACTGATATTCCTTTGAGGACTCTGTCATTTGGAGAGGAGCCTTAAGCTGCTTAGCCTCCTATGGACTTTAATTAAATCATGATGATTTTTTAAGGATCTTCGTCCGGATCTTGTAACTGCTGCTCCTCGTTCGCCTAACGTCAGAACTTACACTAGGCCTAGCTACTTCGAAGCCGTTGTTGTTAAGCTAGTGCTCTCTCGCTCTCCTAGAGAGCGTTACGTTGGCTAGGCGACTGGTTTATGCACCAGGAGGAGTTTTAGGGATACAGCCTTTGATTTCCCTTCTTTTAAACTGGCTTATAGAGCGAGAGTCTGATAGGACACGAGAGAAGTTCTCGGCTTGGGAGTTCATGCCTCTGCCCAGGTAGACTTCTCAATTCTGGTAGACTCGCCCTGGCGCCTAGCCAGGAGACGCTCCAAGTTGTTTACAGGTCAACTTCTCAACTTTTGTCGAGCCTTTGAAGTTTTGCTGTACTATTATGTCACACATAACAAGGCTTCCAGGGATGGTAAATGGTTCCGCCTCAGTCGCTAACCCCGTCTGTTGCCACACCTGCTCCCGTAGACCCTACATGGGCTTTGCTGCAAGACATGCAGTCCAAGCTTGTGTCCTTGATAGAGGACTTAAATACGGAGAAGAACCTTCTGGCCAACAACCTTCCAACCGGTTGGTTGTGCGCCCTGTTGACGCTGAGGTATCCTACTCGCGTCTGCCAGTTGAGGTGGTTCCTCCACAGATGCGACCCAGTGTGGGTTGCCAGTCGCACGTTGACGTTAAGCGACGCTCGGAGGTGGTTGTTGACGTTCAGTGTGTCACTAGGAAGACGTTCAACAACCAGCAGAGGTGACTTGTTGTGACGCAGTGCGTCAACCTCAGCAACCAGGTAGGGTGTTGACTGCACAACCCAGACAGTCTAGACAGTTTCGGGTTGACGCTGTACTTCCTCGCGCACCCATGGTTGTTGACAGTTCACAGACTGTGCAGCAGTACCATGATATTGCGTCCGGCTCCGTCACGCATCCACCAGTGCGACCGGATTCAGCGAGTCAGACGTTGCCCACTCCGTTGCCGTTTCCTCATCAGTTTCGGATGAGGAACCCTCTGATGAGGACGTTGCTGAACAAGACGATCAACCCCCAGACCTGCTATCCATCCAGAAGATGCTGAAGAAGGAACGCTGCCCAGTCAGGCTGTGGATGAGTCTGGTAGGGACACTGTCATCCGTGGATCAATTTGTGTCACTAGGAAGACTACACCTCCGTCCTCTTCTATACCATCTAGCTTTTCACTGGAAAAAGGACAAGACGCTAGAAGCGGTCTCGATCCCGGTTTCCGGAAAGATAAAGTCTGGTCTGACTTGGTGAAAGGACTATATCAACCTTAGAGAGGGTCTTCCCCTGACTGTTCAGACTCCCAACCACGTTCTCTTCTCGGACGCATCGGACGTAGGCTGGGGTGCGACATTAGACGGTAGGGAATGCTCGGGATTATGGAACTCGAGTCAAAGGACAATGCATTTCAACTGCAAGAAGCTACTGGCAGTACGTCTGACCTGGAAAAGCTTCAGGTCTCTCCTTCAAGGCAAAGTGGTGGAGGTGAACTCGGACAACACCACGGCTTTGGCGTACATCTCCAAGCAAGGAGGGACCTACTCTCTGACATGGTACGAGATCGCAAGGGACCTCCTCACCTGGTCAAAAGGTCTAGACATTTCACTAGTAACAAGGTTCATCCAAGGCAACTTGAATGTCATGGCAGATTGTCTCAGTCGGAAGGGACAAATAATTCCAACAGAATGGACCCTCCACAAGGATGTATGCAAGAGACTTTGGGCCACCTGGGGCCAGCCAACCATAGATCTCTTCGTAACCTCGATGACCAAGAGGCTCCCAATATTTTGCTCACCAATCCCGGACCCAGCAGCAGTTCATATAGATGCCTTTCTACTAGATTGGTCACATCTAGATCTATATGCATTCCCTCCGTTCAAGATTGTCAACAAGGTACTGCAGAAGTTCGCCTCTCACGAAGGGACAAGGTTGACGCTAGTTGCTTCCCTCTGGCCCGCGAGAGAATGGCTCACCGAGGTACTTCGATGGCTAGTAGACGTTCCCAGAACACTTCCCCTAAGGGTGGACCATCTACGTCAGCCACGCGTAAAGAAGGTACACCAAGGCCTCCACGCTCTTCGTCTGACTGCCTTCAGACTATCGAAAGACTCTCGAGAGCTAGAGGCTTTTCGAAGGAGGCAACCAGAGCGATTGCTAGAGCAAGGAGAACATCCACCCTTAGAGTCTACCAATCGAAGTGGGAAATCTTCCGAAACTGGTGCAAGTCAGTATCCGTATCCTCGACCAGTACCTCTGTAACTCAAATAGCTGACTTTCTCTTATATCTGAGGAAAGAACGATCTCTTTCAGCTCCCACTATCAAGGGTTACAGAAGCATGTTGGCATCAGTCTTCCGTCACAGAGGCTTAGATCTTTCCAACAATAAAGATCTACAGGACCTCCTTAAGTCTTTTGAGACCACGAAGGAGCGTCGTTTGGTTACACCTGGTTGGAATTTAGACGTGGTACTAAGATTCCTTATGTCAGACAGGTTCGAACCGCTACAATCAGCCTCCCTGAAAGATCTCACCTTTAAGACTCTTTTCCTGATATGCTTAGCCACAGCTAAAAGAGTCAGTGAGATTCATGCCTTCAGCAAGAACATCGGATTCTCATCCGAAACGGCTACATGTTCTACAACTTGGTTTTCTAGCCAAACACGAGCTGCCTTCTCGGCCTTGACCAATATCGTTCGATATTCCAAACTTATCGTGTGGTTGGAAATGAACTAGAAAGAGTCTTATGTCCTGTAAGAGCTCTTAAGTTCTATTTAAAAACCTTTACGAGGCCCGTCTGAAGCTTTATGGTGTTCAGTTAAGAATCCATCTTTGCCTATGTCAAAGAATGCTTTATCCTATTTTATCAGACTGTTAATACGAGAAGCTCATTCCCATCTGAATGAGGAAGACCAAGCTTTGCTGAAGGTAAGGACACATGAAGTTAGAGCTGTCGCAACTTCCGTGGCCTTTAAACAAAATAGATCTCTGCAAAGTATATTCGACGCAACCTATTGGAAAAGCAAATCAGTGTTCGCGTCTTTTTATCTTAAGAATGTCCAGTCTCTTTACGAGAACTGCTACACTCTGGGACCATTCGTAGCAACGAGTGCAGTAGTGGGTGAGGGCTCAACCACTACAATTCCCTAATTCCATAACCTTTTTTAATCTTTCTCTTGAAATGTTTTATTATTGTTTTTGGGTTGTCCGGAAGGCTAAGAAGCCTTTCGCATCCTACTTGATTTGGTGGGTGGTCAAAGTCATTTCTTGAGAAGCGCCTAGATTAGAGGTTTTGATGAGGTCCTTTAGTATGGGTTGCAACCCCTTCATACTTCAGCTCCTAGGAGTCGCTCAGCATCCTATGAGGATCGCGAGGCTCAGTAAGGAAGACGTACTTAAAAAGGCAGAGTAATTGTTCAAGTCGACTTCCTTACCAGGTACTTATTTATTTTATGTTTGTTATTTTGAATAACTGCTAAAATGAAATACAAAATACTTAGCTCATAATAATGTCAACATGTAATGCTGGTCTCTACCCACCCCCCCGGGTGTGAATCAGCTATATGATCACCGGCTAAGTTTAATATTGAAAAATGTTATTTTCATTAATAAAATAAATTTTTGAATATACTTACCCGGTGATCATATATTAAAGGACCCTCCCTTCCTCCCCAATAGAGACCCAGTGGGCCGAGGAAAAAATTGGTTCTGTGTTGACATGGAATACTTGAGTACCTGCTCGACAGATGGCGCAGTTGATGTACACCCCCACCTGTATAGCGATCGCTGGCGTATTTTGTCCTTAGGTTTTTCTGTTGGGCAGCAGAGCTGACAGCTATATGATCACCGGGTAAGTATATTCAAAAATTTATTTTACTAATGAAAATAACATTTTTCTAAAAATGTAAGAAATTTTTCCTATACAGTACATAAACATCTTCGGAAATTAATAATGACCAAAATATGGTAAAGGGTGGTTTATCTATAATACATTAACTGTACAGTACTATACTTTGTTCTTACTTTAATTCCCATTTATGTTTGCTGCAATTGCTTGTCAGTAAAGACAGGATTTCCCATACATACTGACTGAGGTAAAACATGTCACAACTCAATTACACAAGTTCAATGGTAGTTTCATGTCTTATAGATCATAATTTTCAGCATAATTATGCATTTGCGATGATATACAGATGTCTTTTCAGTTGGGTGCAATGTTCTTTTGCTGTGTGAGTGTGAACTTGTGAACTGAACAAAATCTGAGACCAAACATATCTCTTGTAAGAAACTAATTTATTTTTAATTTTAAAATAACAGTAGAATCTCTAAAACTGGGAAAAATGTGGTTTTCCAGTTTTTCATGTGACATGAATTTGAGATTAATTTCTGTTATTAACGCATGGCTAACCCATTACAATGTCTCTTTGTCTGACAATGATAGGGAAACGCAGTTAGAAACTACTGTACATCTTTAGGGTCACGTTAGTATGAAACGTACGCCTACGACTCGGGGGAAAAAAAAATGTCTCCACTCACTCTGGCTGTAGTCGGGCAGCCTGTGTTAAGAGTAGGCTACTATAAGTATAATTTTTTTCTTTGTTTTAGACTCAAACACCCCAACATAATAATATGTACTCAACCACTAGGATTTCCCCATTTTCATTTGAGATGGGAGTGTTGTAATGTGTTAAAAACAGCACTTGTGAGAAATTGATATAAAGTCCATCACAATCCCTGGTATAAAATAAGTAATTTGAAAGTATTTACAGCACATTCAGCAATCCCAATCTGAATAATTAGCTTTCCGAAATCTCTCTATGGCCTTAGGTATAGAAACAAACTCCCATTTTCTATGAGACAGTTAGGTGTCTACTATCAGGCACCCATATGATAGTGAAATCGCAGAGGTAAATCCTAGCATCAAGTACCCCTACCAGGATGTATGTATAATGACGGCTATACCCTATAACTCCCATATTTTCAACCCTATAGCTAAGAATATAGCAGTTACCGCCCCCATTTGGTAAGTTGGCAAGGACACAAATTGTAGGTTAGGTGGGGAAGTTTAGGTCAGGTGGTGTTCTATGCACACGGGAGGTCCTGTACGTCGTTATAAAAACGCTCTCTCTACCTAACCTAACCTAAGTCACAGCCATATTACTTACCAGGAACAATTCATCCCTTGTGACCCACATTAGGCCTAACCTGACAGAGAAACATTTGTCGTAGTGTACTTACATTATCCATAATTTGGTGATATTTCAATAATTGAATAAACTATCATTTAAATACATTGAACATCTTTAGACCTATAAGATTTTTGGGGTGTACGTATGATAGCGGCCACCTGTATGTTTGATTACGGGTAACTTAAAATACGCCAGTGTAAGAGGGCTCGCAGGGGGACGTTAGCCCCCAAGTTGGGTAAGTATGTAAGGACACGGCTTGTAGGTTAGGTTAGGGGGGAAAGTTTAGATTAGTTGATGTCCATTTTTAATACACATGGGAGGAACTGGCAGCTGATATACAAAGGCTCCAATTTAACTTGACCTATGTTGGTTTGCACACTGTTTTAACTATATAAGCTTCTTATTATTATTGTAAAGTGCCAAGGCAATATACGGAAGCAGCAAACAAACAAACATATTGTCAGAATGTTGGATTAAAATACAGAACAGCTGACATGCTTCAGTAAATTTCAAGTTTAGACCAGGGCAGGATTCGTCATGCCCATATCTTTTAAAACACTTGTCAGAGAAAAATCTGGGGTAAAGTTTTATTGTATTACAGGGAAACTTTTTATGTAGAAAAAGGTAGTTTGTTCCCTAGGTTACATTACCCAGTAATACAGTACAATAATACCGTTAAATTGCTACATCAGATTGCTTGTGGAATACTGTACATTTGCCTCGATAATTACCAAGGATCTATTTTTTAAATAGCTTAAAGGAAATATTTTTTTTTTTTATCCAGCTTAAGTGCTCTGAGAAAGAATAAAAGTCACTCACCTAATAAAGGATTTGTATTCATTCACCAAAGAAGAAAATTGAAAAAAACTTTTGACACTTGTCAAGTTGGAGTAAACCACTGTATCATAGCTGGCAATGTTTCTCTGTAACGGCGCACCAAAAATAATAACCATAATTCTGTACATTATTTCAAAGTTTTGTGCATTATCATCTAATTTAATTCCTCTACCATATCATGGCCTATATTTTCGTTTTTTTTTTTTCTTTTTTTTTTACTTTTTTCGCATTCAGTATCATTGTCTCTTTCTTCTTTCCCTTATATTCATATATCATTAGAGTATTGCCTTTGATTTTCTTCCATGATGACTCTTATTTTCATTGAAAATATCTTGTTTCTTTATGTATATTTTGACCTACCATTCACTAATTTGGTTTTCATAGATATCCGACACCTCTTGATATTGTCTTCTTATGTTATGTAATACTGCGATGTTATAGGTTATAGCTATAAGGATTTTAAATCATCTAAGCTTTTATTGATAGTAATGTTGGTATGTTCTTGTCGTTGTGATAGAATTCTATAATTTCACTGCAATAATGATAGAATTCTTGATTCTGTCCAAATTCCCTTACGGTTTGCTTTGCACTCGTTTTCTCCACGAGCTTTGGCTAAAATACCGGTCTTCATTCTGCATTCCCTATTAAATGTTCACATTTCCACCTAATTGTTCCTCCTCCTCATTAAATGCCTAAACTATTTATAATTTTGTGAGATTACTTCCTATCTTTTTTATAACTTCTTCAAGTGCAGTATGATTTAAACAACACACTTTAGCCTACCCATGAAACTTAGCATTATATGGCCACATCTTCAAAAAAGACAGAATTCCATATTTATTTAAAGTTCTTAAGTCTCCACAGTGGGCTATACCTAGCAATCTTTTTCCACTTAACTTATGCTATTTTTAGAATTCACTCTTAGGCAGTATAGACTAAGGACAGATCATTAAACTGTTGAACTATGCCCCAAAGGCTAAATATATACCCATTTACTTCTCAAAGTCCTAGCATATAATGGCTGCTGATGACTCAGCAGGTAGACTTGGGTCCAACTTAACACTCCCATCTCTAGCTCACATTTGCTTGTGGAATTTGTCAAAGAACTTGTTTGGAAATTGCAGACTGTTTTACTAACACTCCCACAACTGAATGTTTTCTTATCAGAACTCACAACTTGGTATCTTCCCCAGAAAGTAAACAACAATGTTCACTGTGTTGAAGGGTGATTTTTCTGGTCCTATCATACAGTTCCGGTAGGACCTGCTGCTTCCTCCGGTCGCCTTGGATGACCGCGGAGGTAGCAGCAGTAGGGGATTCAGCGTTATGAAGCTTCATTTGTGGTAGATAACGGGGGAGAGTGGGTTGTGGCACCCTAGCAGTACCAGCTGAACACGGTTGAGTCCCTTGTCAGGCTGGGAGGAACATAGAGAGGAAAGCCCCCACCCTTTTTTTTTTTTTTTGATGTTGGCTACCCGCCACAATTGGAGGAAGTGCCCTGGTATATGTTTGGATCATACATGGAAAGCCTGCGCACTACAATATTTGTTTGTCATAAACATTCTGAGACATATAACATAGAGTATTCTGCGTTATCAAATCTACATTGTTGAATCACTTAGAAAATAATTAAGTACAGGTATTCAACATCTTTTTGAAGGCCTAAATATCTTGTCCTTAGGATGCTTAATGGAACCATGTTATTTAGTTTTGGGGCCAAATATCATAAACTACAATAGCAGCACATTTTTGCTCAAATAATGTGAAACTATCTGTAAGGACTCTCGTGTCAACATTTGTTGGATGCATGTGTAGCAATTCTTTTAAGATATTTTAGATGTCCGGTTCCAATGACACAAACAAAGACTGACCTGTTGCCTTAGGGTTCTGCAACTCATTTAAAACTATTATCTATTACATTAGTGATGACATCATGCATGAAAAGTTTTATGAGCACATCAACCATTTACTGACTACAAAGTAATGGAACCCAACCCGGGGGCCCCCCAAAAAAAGAGGTATTGTATGTTTAAGTATTGCAAGTGTCCTGTTTGCAATCCCAGTTCTGCTCTTGAAAACTGTCAACATGGTGACCTTTAAATTAACTTACTGTAAACGTTGCTACAAAACTTCCTTAAATCGTTGAGTAATGTGAATTACCATACGACCACATTGTGAATAGCTACCAGGTGTGCAATGAACAATCAATGAAAATGGACATGAAAACTGCACGATGACGTAACTAAACAGATCCTGCCATTCTTTGGTCCTAATTCCATATAATTAAACCAAAGTCAATGTAATAGCTATACAATAAAACATATAAAGTTGACTGGCCTTTGTACACCTTATCCAAGGAAATTTTCACTAACAAAAATAAAGTTAGACTTGATAGTTATAAGTGATCTTTTTACTTTAATCATAAGGCACCTGATATCAAGGTCCTAAGCCTTTTACTCTTCAGGTTTTTCCTGAAACACTCTCAAATAAGACATGGAAAAGGTATGGAAGTCATCTACTTTAAATATTAGTTAGCAACAACAGCCAACCATGACTGACTGGAATGGATTTATGAATTTGGGATATTAGTCAGGGGTGAGGCCTGCAAGACTATTCAGTGTTCAAATAGAAATGAGGAAAATCATCCAGTTACATTATGAAATAAAGATTAAGGTTAAACAGTAAGATGGAAGAGGAAAGGAAGTTTGGCATTTCTTAGCTCTATGAATGTGTCCAATTCTATGTGATACTTTCTTTCATTTCCTAATTTCATCCTATGGAAATTTTATTTGACGACCTGGAACTTGAACTATTACTCAGTACGGTATCATATTAAAACAGCTATAATGGAATAATTCCTGAAATCCAACCATATGACAGTGTTGCAGCGGCGGAAGGTCACTCAAAATGGTGATGTAACTAGTGAGAAACTGCTGTTCCCCCATGAAGTAAAAGGTAAAAGAGGTTGGACAGCAAACAGTAAGAAATAAACCTGGAATAGAGATAAAGTACTCTAGAAAGTGGGTGCAGTTTAGAGCAAAAAACTTCTCAAAAGACCATTATGTAATGCTTCCAGGTCACTCCATGAGGTTCATCAGTATTTGAACAGCTATATATCCAGAAAGTAAATGAGACAATGTACTGTACTGTGCAATTATCTAAAAGTGAAGAGAGGAAAACCACCAGTTGCACTATAAGGTGGCAGTTAGAGGGAGGGACTGGATAATAAAATCTCTTCAATTTCAGTGGGAAAAGAGGTAGCGAGACTGGACTGGATTTACGAACCTCAGCTACATAGTTTGTAACTGGGACCAGGGAGGCCATTTAGCACTAATAAGAAACTGGGATTCAGGTCAGCACTGGGTCCAGGGAGGTCATTCAGCACCCACGTGTAACAGGGGGAAAAGACCATGCTGTAGTATGAAGGAAAAATTTTATTCTGGACAGAAACTTGGAAGAAAGGATGAGGGAACAAAAGATTGGTATAAAGTTAAAAAAATAAATGTAACTAAGGGACAAAAGAACACTGCAAAGAGCTACAAGTATGCCTTCAGTGTGCTGCTTGAGTGTACTGACCCTATTCGGGTGGACAGAAAGCAAGCGGGAATGGAGGTAAAGTAGAAGGCTAAAAAGCGAATGCAGCTCGGGACACAAAAAACCCTCCAAATATTGCTTAAAAATTGCTGTGCGAGGTGCACCGACACAAGTACTGCACATTACCTCTGGATCAAGAAGCTCGAAGGGGATACAGTTCTGGATCAAAGAGATGCAAAAAAATTCTATTTTGGTAATGACCCGAGAACCCTTATGGAACTATCCCTCCCATGGGGTGACATTACTGCACTTTGTACACAATACTAAAAACCATGACCAGGTGTTGAAAAAAACATGTGTAAAAATTTTATATTTTAAGATTGTTAGTACCTTAGTATGAGCAATAGTGCCTTTTCACAAGTTAGTGAACCGTTTTAACTCCTTGCATAATAGTCAAACCCCATTGTTTTTCCTATTTATTACATGTGGTCTCGATCTCATAATGACTTTCTAAATGAAGACTACAGAATTTAGAAATTGTAATAAATTAAAAGATTAAATAAGGCATTCAGGGGGAGGGGGAGAGTT
Organism: Palaemon carinicauda; assembly: GCF_036898095.1. NCBI lineage: Eukaryota > Metazoa > Arthropoda > Malacostraca > Decapoda > Palaemonidae > Palaemon > Palaemon carinicauda. The sequence goes on from NC_090733.1 coordinate 150,640,393, forward strand.
GCATTACAAACTAAAAGATGTTAAATGAAAAGTAGAGCAAACAAGTGGAAGGCTACAAAGTGGAAACAGCTAAGGAATGCCTGGGTGTAGTAAAGACCCTCGAATATACCCTGGCATGAGGTGTTATGATGACAGTTCTTCCCTATGAAAACATACAGGTTGGGGTATACAGTAGGTACAATAAAAGTAGCTGAAAAAATTTAAACAAATGACTTAACAATATTTAAAAAGATGAAGGAACATCTGACCAATATATGAAACTCCAAGATAAATCCCATAAGGTATACTGAAATTTTCTTATGACCAAAGGTAAAAGATTATTAAGCAGTGTGGAAAAAACAACTTCTAAATCTAGTAACTGATCCAAACCATTTGAACAACACGGACAACATGTACAGTCATATTCAAGGTTTAGCATACTTATTCAAGCTTTAGCAGACATGCCACTAAGCTAAAATTATATATATAACTACTTAATTCCGAGATATTAATGAAGACTTGCTGTAAAGACTAATTAAAGTTTCAAGCAAAGACCTGTAAAAAAATTTGCAGTTTGTCAATGCATTCCTCACTGCACCTCATTATACTGACCGTCTCAGTATGTACAACATTCCACTAACTTTAATGATCTTTAATGATTTGAAATTATAAAATAATTCTTTAGCCATCTCAAACTCGTGAAGTTTCTTCTTCACTTTATTGAAGTTACAATTGACTTCTCTTGATAGGCAGTTAGCTGCTAAGGTAGACTGTGATGAAGTAGAAGACAATTGGTAGATGAAAAACGAATATATTTCCATATTTCCCAACATAAAATCACACTTTATATGTAGCTTGTGTCAACTTTAAATAGTACTGCTGTAGTTTAAAAAACAAGTGGTGAAAGTAAGCATTTTCACAAGAGAATAATACCTACTTAAGGAAATAGGAACATTACTGTGGAGAGAATTTATATTCAACACAAGACTTTCATAGCTCAAAGAACATCTTTGCCATCTATAATACAAATCACTATCAGTTTCATTAACATGAACTCTGACATCTTGAAGCAGCACTGTGCATTAATGAATTCCATTACAGACATCAAATACCACTTTACCGTGTTTCATACTTTTCTCAATGTCCCAAATATTTGTACTATCTCAGTCATACAATAAATCCATGAACAAGAAAATGAGTGGAAAACAAGTAGCAAGTTTCAAAATGATCAAAAAAATATTTCAGGACTTGATATTTTATTCTCAAGAAATGGTACACTTACAAAATATAGATTGCAAAACCACAGACATAACTATCATGGGAAAATATAGGTGAGAAATTTCTCAGTGTTCAAAGTTCAAACACCTCCAAAGCTTCTTAAATGGGTTTGATCTTGAAGTGTAGACCAATCAAGGAGAAGACAAGACACTTAAGATCTTGCACAAGGTAGTAGAAACATCTCAAGCCATCGGGATCTCTGAAAAGTAAAGTATATAAGAATTACATTAGATTATAGTTAAGAAGTTTAGCAATAAACAACTACAGTACTTATCTAGGGAAAACTATCCGAGAAAATGGAAAAATATCTCAATTAAAAAATCTACTGTAAATTGGGATTATTTTCTATAAATACTATTCAATTGCATTCATTTACAGATATTCCCACACCGAAAAAACTCATTCAGTAGTCCTTAGGCATCATATCTAATAAGTGATATTCAATAGATAAAACTAAGAACTTACTTGGAATTATTAACATCTACAAGAGAGCCTATTTTTGATGTGGTGAAAGAAATATGTTCGTCGCCAATCACAATCTCCAGTTCCTGTCTTCCAACACGATCAGGCTGTGGCCAGAGAGCATCGTCTTCTTGCATGATTTCAGAATCATCAATGATTCTCTTCAACTCTTCCATTACACATCGATGGACATAGGCCTGATGAATACAATTAGGGGAGCTTTAACAACATGATTCTTGTATTTCAACATATAATTAAATGAGACTTACCAGGACACCACAAATACTCAAAATTATGTAAAAGCTTCTAAAAAAAAAATTGCACTAAAAACAAAATTGGAAAGATTGAAGGCAACAAGATTCCCTAAGGTAACAATAAGGGAGGTTCCATTTCTATGTAAACCTAAGTTTAATTCTTCTTCCATGACATTATAACTTATGATTAACTGTTACTAGAAGATCCCTTGCTTAAATCATTTCCCATTATCTATTCCTAAGTTAATATTTTCTACTAATTTCAGGTCCATTAACCTTATTCCTTTAAGCTAATAATACACTTCATTATTGATTTCTTCAATACAGTATCAACTTTTATTCCTATCTTCATCTATTAGCTCTCTCTTCTCAAGCGAGCAATCTATTCAAAAGAAACTTCTTGGCCAAGCCAAACCCCATTTGACTTATCCCAAAAGAATATTTTCCCTTTATGAATCATAGTAATATGTTATTTTCATTAGTAAAATAAATTTTTGAATATACTTACCCGATAATCATGTAGCTGTCAACTCCGTTGCCCGACAGAATTCTACGGAAGGGATACGCCAGCGATCGCTATACAAGAGGGGGGTGTACTCACAAGCGCCACCTGTGGCCAGGTACTGCAGTACTTCTTGTTGACACCACCTCAATTTTTCCTCGGTCCACTGGTTCTATGGGGAGGAAGGGTGGGTCAATTAAATCATGATTATCGGGTAAGTATATTCAAAAATTTATTTTACTAATGAAAATAACATTTTTCAATATTAATCTTACCCGATAATCATGTAGCTGATTCACACCCAGGGAGGTGGGTGAAAACCAGTGTACATGTATATCAAGAAGCTAAGTATCCCGTATTTCATATTATCAGTTATTCAAAATAACAATGAAATTATGAGTACCTGGTAAGGAAGTCGACTTGAGCCATTACTCTGCCTTAAATAAGTTCGTCTTCCTTACTGAGCGCATCGTTCCTCTTAGGAGGCTGAACAAATCTAAGGTGCTGAAGTATCAAGGGCTGCAACCCATACTAAAGGACCTCATCACAACCTTTAACCTCGGCGCTTCTCAAGAAAGAATTGACCACCCGCCAAATCAACAAGGATGTGGAAGGCTTCTTAGCCGACCATACAACCCATAAAAAGTATTCAAGAGAAAGGTTAAAAGGTTATGGGATTATGGGAATGTAGTGGCTGAGCCCCCGCCTACTACTGCATTCGTTGCTACGAATGGTCCCAGGGTGTAGCAGTACTCGTAAAGAGACTGGACATCTTTGAGATAGAATGATGCGAACACTGACTTGCTTCTCCAATAGGTTGCATCCATAACACTCTGCAGAGAACGGTTCTGTTTGAAGGCCACTGAAGTAGCCACAGCTCCCACTTCATGTGTCCTTACCTTCAGCAAAGCAAGGTCTTCTTCATTCAGATGAGAATGTGCTTCCCTAATCAGAAGCCTGAATAGTAAGAAACTGAGTTCTTAGACCTAGGAAAAGAAGGTTTCTTGATAGCACACCATAAGGCTTCTGATTGTCCTCGTAAAGGTTAAGACCTTTTTAGATAGTACCTAAGAGCTCTAACTGGGCAAAGTACTCTCTCCAGTTCATTCCCCACCAAGTTGGACAGGCTTGGGATCTCGAACGACTTAGGCCAAGGACGTGAAGGAAGCTCGTTTAGCAAAAACCGAGCTGCAAGGAACATGTAGCCGTTTCAGATGTGAAAACAATGATCCTGCTGAAGGCGTGGATCTCACTTACTCTTTTAGCTGTTGTCAAGCACACGAGGAAAAGAGTTTTTAATGTGAGGTCCTAAAAAGAGGCTGATTGGAGAGGTTCAAATCTTGATGACATAAGGAACCTTAGGACCACGTCTAGATTCCAGCCTGGAGTGGACAACCGACGTTCCTTTGAGGTCTCAAAAGACCTAGGGAGGTCCTGTAGATCTTTGTTGGTGGAAAGATCCAAGCCTCTGTGGCGGAAAACCGCTGCCAACATACTTCTGTAACCCTTGATCGTAGGAGCTGAAAGGGATCTTACTTTCCTTAGATGTAACAGGAAGTCAGCAATCTGGGTTACAGTGGTACTGGTTGAGGAAACTGCATTGGTCTTATACCAGCTACGGAAGACTTCCCCTCGAGACTGATAGATCCTGAGAGTGGATGTTCGCCTTGCTCTGGCAATCGCTCTGGCTGCCTCCTTCGAAAAGCCCCTAGCTCTTGAGAGTCTTTCGAAAGTCTGAAGGCAGTCAGACGAAGAGCGTGGAGGTTTGGGTGTACCTTCTTTACGTGAGGTTGACGTAGAAGGTTCACTCCTAGAGGAAGAGTCCTGGGAATGTCGACCAGCCATTGCAGTACCTCTATGAACCATTCTCTCGCGGGCCAGAGCGGAGCCAACCAACGTCAGCCGTGTCCCTTTGCGAGAGGAGAACTTCTGAAGTACCCTGTTGACAATCTTGAACGGCGGGAATGCATACAGGTCGAGATGGGACCAATCCAGCAGAAAAGCATCCACGTGAACTGCTGCTGGGTCTGGAATCGGAGAACAATACAACAGGAGTCTCTAGGTTATCGAGGTAGCGAACAGATCTATGGTTGGCTGACCCCACAGGGCCCAAAGTCTGCTGCAAACATTCTTGTGAAGGGTCCACTCTGTGGGGATGACCTGACCCTTCCGGCTGAGGCGATCTGCCATGACATTCATACCGCCCTGAATGAACCTCGTTACCAGCGTGAGCTTTCGATCTTTTGACCAGATGAGGAGGTCCCTTGCGATCTAGAACAACTTCCACGAAAGAGTCCCTCCCTGCTTGAAGATGTAAGCCAGGGCTGTGGTGTTGTCAGAGTCCACCTCCACCACCTTGTTAAGCTGGAGGGACTTGAAGTTTATCAAGGCCAGAAGAACCGCCAACAACTCCTTGCAATTGATGTGAAGTGTCCTTTGCTCCTGATTCCATGTTCCCGAGCATTCCTGTCCGTCCAAAGTCGCACCCCAGCCCGTGTCTGATGCGTCCGAGAGGAGACGGCGGTCGGGTTTCTGACCTCCTCTCTTCGGAAACAGGAACTGAGACCGTCTCTAGCGTCATGTCCTTTATCCAGTGAGCAGCTAGATGATACTGAAGGGGGGGGGGAGGTGGAGTCTCCCTAACACGATGAACAGGGCCAGCGATGAAAGTGTCCCTGTTAGACTCATCCACCACCTGACTGAGCATCGGTTCCTTCTCAGCATGCTCTGGATGCATTCTAGGGCTTGGAAGATCCTTGGGGCCGACGGAAAAGCCCGAAAAGCTCGACTCTGAAGATCCATACCCAGGTAGACAATGGTCTGGGATGGGACGAGCTGAGACTCCTCAAAATTGACCAGGAGGCCCAGTTCCTTGGTCAGATCCATAGTCCATCTGAGAATCTCCAGACAGCGACGACTTGTGGGAGCTCTTAAAAGCCAGTCGTCTGACGGAGCCGGACACAAGATCATGGTACTGCTGCACAGTCTGTGAACTGTCAACCATGGGGAAGCGAGGAAGTACAGTGACAACCCGAAGCTGTCTAGACTGTCTGGGTCGTACAGACAACTCCTTATCGGGTTGCTGAGGTTGCCGCACTGCGTCACAACAAGTCACTTCTGCTGGTTGTTGAACGTCTTCCCAGTGACACACTGACTCCGTAAACAAAAAATCCTCTAACAAGGACTAAGCTTGGACTGCATGTCTTGCAACACAGCTCAAGGTCTATGGGAGCAGGTGTGGTAACAGACGGGGTTAGCGACTGAAAGTGGAACCATTACCTTCCCTGGAAGCATGTTATGCTTAAATAAAAGTCCATAGGAGGCTACGCAGCTAAAGGCTCCTCTCCAAATGACAGAGTCCTCAAGGGAATATCAGAAGGAGGGAGAAAAGCACTTTCCCATGTACAGGGACCATATCCGAGAAAAGCTAAGTTCTCTCAGTGAGGGTTTCACTGATGCAAAAGCAGCAGACTAGAAGGCAACGTTATGAAACTGCTTGACAGTCTAGTGAGTTGGCAACAACCAAAGATGTGTGACTGAGAAGCATGCGGTAAGGTATGCAGAGCATGCTGTAAGGTAAGCAGAGCATGTTGCATGGCGTGTAACATTTCTCAGAAATTCCATGACCAGTGCTAGATTGAGTAATATCGCATTACTGTCCATTGAAAGTGCACGTGTCGAGGGAATTGATTTAGACTGTTTTGTTGATGAATTTGATAGCCGGCATGATAATCGTAGAATTAAGCTGCACTAAATATACGTACTATAATCTACTTCACCTCAGGAAAGGGAAACTCGCCCTGTTGGCAACACTGCATTACTTCATGCATGCTTGCATGGGGTTTTAATATCAACATAATATTTACATTACATTCATAACTCATGATTCATTTTGTTTTGAAGATATTTTTGCCATATTTTGCGATTTTGTTAAAAATATATTGCAAGGAATACATATATATTTTTTTTATTTAAGTAATACGAATAACCTCCATTATCATAATGTTTGTGTAGGCATACATGTATATGATTACAAATGCAAGTTATGAAAGTAATGAGGTGTTATTATTGTCATTTGTTATTTCAAAGTTGAATGGGAAGAGGCTCAAGTTGAGGAGAAAGTGGCAGATGCATGCGTTGAGGTGGCTGACTCATAGCATGAGGTTCCTGCCTCAAGAGTTGCGCTTGCCTCAAGGGTTGAGGTGGCTGCGCAGAGAGAGGCTCTTGACTCACGAGTTGAGGTTCTTGAGGTGTGAGCTGCGAGAGTTGAGGTAGCGGCTGCGCAGAACGCAGTTCCTGTCTCACGAGTTGAGGTTCCTGAGGAGCTAGCCTCAAGAGTTGAGGCTCTCGCCTTGAGGAAAGTTGAGGTAGCAGCTGCGAGAGCTGAGGTGGCTGCCTCAAGGATGGTAGAGGTTGTCGTACCTCAAAAGGTTGTTGCCTCGAAGATGGTCTAACTGCAAGAAAATCTTGCCTCAAGGCATAAGACTCCTGCTCCCATTGTTGAGGTTGCCTTAAGGAAGGTTGAGGTTGCTGCACAACGCTGGTAACTGGCAACTCCGAACGCGGTAGGGTAGCTTGAGGAACCTCAACTTCGTACGCCTGGCAGACTGGACTGCGGTGAGGCGGAGCGCTCGCAGGAGGAGGTGTAACCTTCTCAGCCTGAAACTCACGCATTAAGACCGCAAGCTGCGACTGCATGGACTGCAGCAAAGTCATCTTGGGATCAACAGACGATAAGGTCTGTTGAGGCAAAGCCTTAACAGAAGATGAGGTCTGTTGAGGCATCGCCTTACCTCTCTTAGGAGGTGTGCAGTCACCTGATGACTGCGGAGAGTCAGAGCTAACCCAATGACTGCATCCGGGTTGTTGAACTCTAGAGGTCTGGACTTTACGTTTAAGAGGTCTTGAGACCTGAGTCCAGCGTTTTCTCCCCGAAATTTCTTCTGCAGACGAGCAAAATAAGGGCTCAATCGTCTGCGGGTGGGAGTGACGGTCTCTGTAAGACACGCCCGCAACCACCGAGGATACTTCTGTGCACCGATCAAGGCCTGCCGAACCCTTTTGCCCTTCGACATTGCTTCTCCCCTGGGCTTGGGAGCTTGCAAGAGGTCCCGGACTGGGAGGACGACTGGCACGCACAGAAGTACCCTCACGCACAACACTGACACACTTTGCGCTAATCACTTATCACTTTTGATTTTCTGTTTGCACTTATTTCACTGAACTCGAAACTTTAAGTGGTTTGTACCTGAAACACGCAATTCTATCCTTCCTTAAAAGTTAGTAATTGCGAAAACAGAATTACAATGTAACAGAAAAATCTAATGAAAGATAAATAATTCAGTGGCTGGAAAGAGACTAAACACTAGATCAAATAAACTACGTTTAAAATCTCTCACCGCATAAAGCTTGAGAACAAGAATAAAACTCTAGAAACGTTTACCTTCTTCCCCTAAAGAGACTAGGGAGAAGAGCAAAAACGATAACAACGTTACTCGCTTGAACGAAACGTTTATCCAGCTCTCTCTCCCTCCGTCTCTATCTCTCTCTCTCTCTCTCTCTTGACTTAGAACCTGAGAGAAGAGCCCAATCATATATATCGTTAAAACATATTATTGTTAAAGGAAAAAAAGTGAAATATTTCCCAAATAAAAAGTTCCTTTATTAGAATTAAAACCATTAAGCAAAGAAAAAATGAACAAAACGCTAGAAACGGTTACTCTTACTGCAACGTGACACCGTGAAAATTCTCTCTCTATCGTAACGATAGAGCGCAAGTTGAACGTTCTGAACGTCAACAACTGCAGAGACAAAACAAAACGTTAGTTCAACTTTGAAAAAGTACGAGACTATCAAAGAAATTCTTTCAAAAACATTAAAATAGCATAATATGTTAACAGGTAAAACCGAAATGACGGGCTCAATGTTAATTAACTTCGGTACCAAGAAAAGACCGCCTACTATTAGGAAAGGTCGAATATAAACAAATATAAAAATTAATTTTAATAAGTTTATAAAAAAAGGAAGTTAATCGAAGAGGCCTATAAAAGGCGGAGAGATATAAAATAAATCTATAACTTTTGTTAAGCAAAATTAATAAAGAGAGTCTATACTCTCTTAGACACCAACACTTCCGTCTAAGGGAAGGGTCGGCCATTTAAAAGTGAAAGAGAGTTCATACTCTCTTCGTCACCATAATTAATCAAATTAATTCCAAAAGCTAGCTAAGCTAATGATAAAACTTCCTGAATAGCGAAAGCTAAACTCTAGAGCAAATACATCACCAAATCGTGAGCAAAAAACTCCAGAATCAACAGCGTATCCATGTAGGTCTAGCCGGAGGCACGACAGAGGAAAAATTGAGGTGGTGTCAACAAGAAGTACTGCAGTACCTGGCCACAGGTGGCGCTTGTGAGTACACCCCCCTCTTGTATAGCGATCGCTGGCGTATCCCTTCCGTAGAATTCTGTCGGGCAACGGAGTTGACAGCTACATGATTATCGGGTAAGATTAATATTGAAAAATTAATGTTTCCTGAATAGAAAAGCAAATTTCTTTTCTTGCATCATCATAATCTCCTCCTATGCCTTTTCACGCAAAGGGCCTCGGTTAGATTTTGCCAGTTGTCACTACTATATCTTGAGCTTTAAAATCAATACTTCTCCATTCTTCATAGTCATCAGCCATGTAGACCTGGGTATTCCAAATCTTCTAGTGCCTTGTGGAGCCCAGTTTAAAGTTTGGTGAGCGAATCCCTCTTGGGGAGTGCGCAGAATATACCCAAACCAACTCCATCTACCCCTTACCATATCATCCACATATGGCACTCATGTAATCTTTCATATACAGTAGTTTCATTTCTAATCCTGTCTTGCCATTTAACTCCCAATATTCTCTGAACGACTTTGCTCTCAAATATGACAAATTTGTAGATAATTTGTTTTTCCTTAACTTATACAAACCTGTAGTTATTCGTTCGGATATTTTTTCAGCAAAGCTAGAAGGTAGCCATTAGACTTAAAGTGCGAGGTGGCAACCCTGCCTAACTCCTTCAGCAGGTAGGCCTGGGGTACAGTATACTCTCACAGCTGTAAGCTACATCATTTTTTATTGCAGGCAGGACTCCTGGGGGACAGGTGATGGTGGGCAAATGTATTTAAATAACTACAAGTTTGTATTAGTTAGGAAGAATACAAATTAGCTTCGAATTTGTCATTTATTCCCATACTAACAAACCTTCCGTTATTTATTTGGATGACTCATTCTTAGGTGGGTGGAAGTCCTAATTCTGGAATGCACATTGAACTGGTTTTACATAGTACAGTATATGACTGTGGTCTAGGATAAACTTCAACACCTTTCTAAAATATACAAAGTGAGTATAATAGCAACCTGAGCAATTCAGCATAGTAAGAGTTTGTCGTCTTTTATAAACACATTCTGAGTTTATATAGGAATAGCAAGAAGTTTCCCATTGCTTTCCTCGCAGAAAACAATGGGGATGTGGACAGTGTATAGATTTATGACCTATACTAGGCTAGTACTTGTAACACAGAAAAGTTGCCTTTAAACGCCAAGGACGTCATGAGCTCTAGGTCGTTGACCGACGGAGGAACAGGAGCAAAGGCTTTTTCGATCACCTGGCGCATCCAGGGCAAGGCAAGTGTTCTTAGTGATCTTTCTCTTTACCCTACCAGAGCTAACAAGCAGAGGTGTTAGTCAGGGCTGTGTTGCTGCAGTGCATTTAAGAAGTACTGTATCTCAAACTCCTCACTGAGCATAGTAACAACTGATCTAGGTCACTGATTGCAGAACAGAGACTCACAATCTGAAAGGGCCCGAATCTAGGGTCCAGTACCCATGGATTTTGAGTCTTAGCAATAAACTCAGGGATGAAGCCGAGTGTCATTTCCCCCTCATCCCCTTGAATGGACGATGTCATACAGGAACCCATGAAGTTCACCGACTCTCTTTGCCAAGGCTAAAGTGAGGTTTCAGTCAGTTGCATGGCGTAATGGTTCGTAGGGAGGTCCTTTTCAGGATCTCAAAATGCAAACCATGTTCCAAGGAGGAGCCCTAATATCTGACTGAGGGGAAGTGATCTCAAAACTCCTTATGAGTAGACTGTATGAGTAAAGAGAGCTCCAACGAAGAGGAAATGTCAACTCCTTTCAACCTAAAGGCGAGGCTTAAGGCTGAGCAATAGCCTCTCATTGCCGAGACTGAAAGAAGCTTTTCCTCCTGAAGGTATACAAGGAACTCCACTACTACTGGTATAGAGGCATTGATGGATTGATTTAAGGTTTTAAGGCATCCTGACATAGAGGCATTGAGAGGAGAGATAATCCTACTACGACACTAACCACAGAAGACTCTCCATTTTGCCTGGTAGACTGAGGCCAAGGATTTACGCAAGTAACTGGACATTCTCTCTGCAACTTGACGTGAAAAGCCCTTCTGAGAGAGGAGACGCTGGATGGTCATCGGGCGTGAAGTCAAAGCGATTGCCTGGTTCTGTGGAACATGTTCGTGTGTGGTTGTTTGAGTAGCTCTGATCGTGGAGGAAGCTTTCTCGGTAGATCTACTAGAAGTTGGAGGAGGTACGGAAACCACTGTGGATAATGCCATAGCAGAGCTACAAGGGTCATCACTAGATCTTTGGATACTCTGGTCTTGTTAAGCAGTCTTTTCATCAGACAGAATGGGGGAAAGCCGTACATGTCGATGTTGTCCCACTGTTGTAAAATGCATCATGCCATAGAGCCTGAGGGTCTAGGACCGGAGAACAGTAAACAGGAAGCTCGTCCCCGCGCACCACTGGTGGAAGGAGCGCTGTTCTCTGGAAGATCCTCACCTGCAGTTGAAGGGTTCCTACGGGAAGAAACAGAAGGCTGGAGGTTACAGGATGATGAAGTCCCAGTATGGCAAGTAAGATAGTCGTCAGCAGAAGGCTGTTGGAGGGGCAAATGCGAGCGATCGCCTTATCCGTGTGTGGAAGGTCCGAAGAGGGTGACAGACGGACTTCGCAAAAGTATGAGATGTTGAAGGGTCTGGCGAAGGGTCCTTCCTAGCACTGCGCTGAAAAAGACGAACAAGTTCTTCCTTCGTAGGGGGCGCAGAAACCCCTAAGGTAGGCCATACCTGCAAAACATCTGCAAAATAAAATGACTCTCGGGCAGCTGGAGGTGAAGTTGCTCCTCTAGGGGAAGCAACTAACACCCCAGTACACCAGGGTTGCCAAGGAGTTGAACGGTTTGCGCTCCTGCTCGATCGTCCCTCGAAAAAGCGCGAACGAGGAGCTTTAGAAAGAGATTTGGGGGTGCGAGAAGAAGAACGCTCTTTCCTCGCCCCTGAGGGAAAGATCGCGCTTAGCCTTCTTTCTGCACCATCCAAATTTTTCCCATTGGGAGGCAGGCCACTCCTTACACACTTCACAGGGCGAACCCTGCTCACAACGATGCCCTCTAAAACATGGACACACAAAGTGAGGGTCGGTATCCAGCGATGACATGAATGTACCGCACGCAGCACCCTCGTTCCCAGGACAGAAGAAAGCAAGCACGCCTGAAAAAAAGATTAAAAATGTCCAACGACAGCCTTGGGAGGAGAGAGAGGAGACGTCCACTCTCCACTGAGCCAAAAGAAAAAGTGGCGTAGCTCACAGCTGTGAGAGTATACTGTATATAGAAGTGGCTGGATAAACCCCAGCCATCCTCAGCCTATCCAATCACCTTGCACTTTAAGTATAATGGCTACCTTCCAGCTTCACTGAGAGAATATCCAAATAAATAACGGAAGGTTTGTTATTATGGGAACAAAGGGCTGCCTCAGTAAACGAGGATATGGCAGGCTCATTCTGCAGATGTATTCTTAAATGAGAGTGAAGTGAAACTTTAAGCACTTTAACCGGAGAGTTCTCCAAAAAGGAAGGAGTGATGTTGAACATCTGAAATAAATTGTTCACCACTGAGCACACTCGTATAATCAGGAACTAATATTATGGTGACTGAATCCCAAGCAGCATGTGATGCGGCCTATGCCTAGGGAACAGTCTCAGGTAGCAACTCATAATCGCTATACCCCAACAGCAACAAAACATTAACAAAACTATTACTAATCTGAAAAGTGTATAAAACCATGGCCGTGTTCCTTGGTTACTGAAATTACAGTGGGCTGCAGTAAATGAGGTTAAGGGTAGGAGATATCGTGTATCACAGGAGAAGGTATACGATTCTTGTTCTCCAGGGAAGAAGATGGGGAAGGGGATCTATCCCTTTTGCAACATGCATAAAAGTTCTTCCTGCAATACTCACAAGGAGATTCGGACGAACGCCGCTTACCATAGCAGTTCAAGGGAAAAGGGATGAGGATCAAATTCGACCCGGCTCATGTAAGGTTCCACAATGGCGGCCTTCAAAGCCTGGCCAAGTATGCATGATACTTGAAGATACTCATAATTTACAAAACACTATAAAAGAGTAAAGGCACTGAAAGGGTAATCAAAGAGTAGATTTGATAATCATAGCAATGGAGGGGATTTTTCTCTAACGACGACCAAGAATACAGAGTGACTCGGCCTAGCGGTAGCTTGTGAGTGCTGCCCAGCCGTGAGAATGCCAAGTAACCTATTACATAGTTACTAGTTAGGCCTCTTTTCCTTTTCCTGATTGTAGTAAATTGACTTAGGTCTTAAGAGTAAACACATATAAAGGACTTAGGCGTTTGTATCCTCGTAGGAACAAACTGTCCTCAAAGAATATCTTACCTCTTTCCGGATCATGACGTCATTCTTGTAATTTGAGTTATTAGCATATCGAAGTTTACCTGTGGATAAGAGATTGAAAACCATTACAAAAATTTTACTTGTGAAAGATAGCGCATCCAACAAAATGAACTTAAACTAAAGCACAAATCATATCCAAAACTTTTAGTTTCTGCATAAAAAATATGAAATATCTTTCCACCCTTTATATATTGATAAAAAATTAACAAAATATACAAACATTTTTATATCCCAATAAGAAATTTTTTTCTACTTAATGGCATGATAAAACCTAAGTTTCAATTATCAACATGATGTAGTTATAAAAAATACTAAAATTAATATATTTTTATTGATCCCACCTATATGCCACATAATATCACATAACCACAGCACACAAGGATTACATTCTTCCATGTAGCCTACTAATTTAGCAATGTTAAACTTGTGAACATTCAAGATAATACATTTCTTCATGCATATTGGTATAAATATTGCAACCCACAAACAAGCTAATAGGATAGGATGAATGTGTAAATAATCAAAATTTGTAAACATAGTCTCTAATTCTATTAAAAAAAAAAAAAAACATTTGCTTTATAATCATATATATATTTACTTTAAAACAAACAAGCTCATTTTAAATAAATATCTACATGATTGATATTAGGATTGATGAAGTTGAGACTTTTCTGGCTAGCCAATTTCAAAATGCACAATGAATACTAATCACAACATTCGATGGTACAGAGTTGAAATTTAATCCTATACAATTGCTTCTTACTCAAACTGTAAATTGATTTATAAAATCCATTCCATTTTGTGATACTGTATTGAAATTTTTTATTCTTGTTTATTCCTTAATCTAAATATAACTAATGAGGAACAAGACCAACTAGGCTAAGCATGATCTGGTGCCCTAGGTGACGTTAGGTTAGGTTAACATTATTCCAGTATTTTGCTAATTTCTGTTTTGTCCAATTACAAGAATCCTTTGTATACAGTACTGTATTGAGGTATCGTCTTTTGCCACTGTTAAATAACTAAGGGTCGTAAAAGTTTAGGCTGATGAAATATTTGTAAAGGAAACAGAAATATATGTTAAATTCGACAAAATCATATAAAAAAAATATCTCAACAATTTTAAAAATTCAGGTATTACTGCAAACATTAATAGGGGTGTATGTACAATAGCGGCAACCTGTATGTATGATGACAGCTAACTAAGAATACGATAGTGTAAGGGAGGTCTAGCCACCTGGTTAGGTAAGTAAGGACACGGCTCTTAAGTTAAGTTAGGGATGGAAGTTTAGGTTAGTTGGTGTCCATCTTTTGTGCACGCGGGAGGAACTGACCGCTGATATACAAAGGCTCCCTTTAATCTTGCCGCACCTGCTGGTAAACAACATTACAAGACAAAAGAATGCCAATTATTTAAGGTCGACTCATTGGTCATCAACCATTCAAAAGCTGCAAGTTGGTGGAAAGTTGATAATGTCTGTAAATCCAATTACCTTTATTTGGACACTACTACATTCTTATGTCTAGTATATAAATATAGGTGTAAGAATCGTTCTCAAAGTTTAGTAATTCAGTAGTGCACAAAATGGGAAAAAAATCATCTTATTTGGATATGTTGTATGAACGATACGTTACTACTACACATCCATTCTCTCAAATTTATTGTATAAATAACACTCTTCCGTCATTTTAAGATTAGACAATAGGTACTGAGATGACCACAGACAACCCCCGGTGAGTAAGTAAGGTAGGCGAGTAGTCTTAAAACATAGCAGTTCATAGAGGCTACAATATCTCAGCCTAGTCTGGCCTGTGAGGAACTGGCCGCTGATATACAAAGGCTCCCTAATTTAAATTCACCTATTAAGTGGGCTACTTATCTCTTTCTTAACCAAAATAAGCACTAGATCTATCCCTATAGCATAGAGCAAAACAGGGAAGCCTGTGTTTGGACTACTATATATGCTAGTGACAAGGCTACGAAGCCTACCGGGACATGACTAGTGAACCGTGGTGTAGGATAAACGTAAACCAACTCTATTTGAAAGACTTCGTTAATGAAGAAATGCGGCGGTAAATTAAAGGTTTATAAAAGGAATAATAAAATAACACCATTACTATTTCTTCACGAATAGCCTGTACATAAAATAATTAGAACACTGCCTCAGGCTTTACTATAGTGCTCCCAAACGAAAGTGGCAGTCGAATGACAGTTCTTCTTAATATTTCGTATAGATTTCAAATAATTTCATACTTTCACGACCTCTCGGTGAGGATACAAGAAAACAATTTGCCCAGCTTGACATTTGTGTATTAGGCTAACTGATTTAGCGAGTCGGACTAATCCTGTTCTCTGAGAATGGGTGACCTCTAAATCTTAATCTTTTGATTCTTTCTGGGTTTTTTCTACCTACAGAGTTTTTCAGTACACTGGAGTTTTTTGTAATCCTTTTAAACACATACACACAAACACGCACACATACAAATATATATATATATATATATATATATATATATATATATATATATATATATATATATATATATATATATATGTGTGTGTGTGTGTGTGTGTGTGTGTGTGTATATATCACAAGCACATGCCACACACACACACACACACACACACACACATATATATATATATATATATATATATATATATATATATATATATATATATATATATATATATATATATATATATATAATGCCGTATATCATATTCACTCAGATAAAGATGTGAAATTAATAAAGGCATGTGCGCCTTGTTTTTAGATGCATTAGAGACTTTTAATCTATTCCAATTTCTTTTCCATTGGCCCCCTGGGAGAAATAGCCGAAAAGGGAACTATATCCGGGATAATGACCGACTGAACTGCCCCACCTTTAAGACCTTAATCCATCCTCTGCTTTAGGGCTTCTCCAGATAAAATGACCGAAATATTCAAGATTCGATGCGAAAAAATAAGCTCTCAGCTGCCACTTTCGTTTGGGAGCACTATAGTAGCCTGACTTTCTAAAACTAGATCGCTGGCCAACTAGATGGGAAAAAAATTACGAGCCGATTTTCACGGGAAAAAATTTGTTATACTCACCATCTGGTCTAAATTCAAATTCCAAAAACTCGTGGCCGAACTTTCCTTTGTGTCCGACGTAGTATCGAATATAAAAATCCCCACTGGACATAGCGATTCAACGAAGATGTGACAAAATCTGGAGAAAACTTATAACGGGTGTGGAATTGTTTACCGGGGCGAAGTGACTGATTCACAGGGTTGCCAGTTTGGCCTTTTTTCCGGCCAAAAAAAAACTCAAATTTGACCTTTTGTATTAAAATAGGTTGGCCTTTAGTAATATGAAAAAAGCCGAGCCTTAAATACTATATTTTTGACCTTTTTCTATTAATGGGTTGACCTTTTAAAGCCTCTGTTGATTAGAAATTGACCTTTTCTCATTTAGAAAACCTGGCAACCCTGTGACTGAAGCCGAATTCTTCTCGCCGTATTGGGTGCAGCCGCCGCAGCTGTCAATTCGTACCTAATTGCAAATTTGCAATATTTCCATTGTTATCAACAAAATTATGGTAAATTTTACGATTTTATAGCATTTTTACTTTTTACTATTATAATTTTTACAATAAAAGGATTTTCTTTGCTTAAATTTACTTGAGTTTCTCCTACTAATTATCAAAAGCTAATTCCACAACTAATGTAGTCTGCTACTACTACTCCTTCTACTACTATTCAATAATAGCTTTTCCTAAAAAATATGCTTACACGTCTTAAAAAACGCTGAAAATACAGTAAAATAACTAACATATAATTTATATAAATGTAGAAAGAAGCCTACTACTTAATAATTTATCTTTTTAGGATATTATGATTCATTAAATTGTGATGTTACATCTATGTAACGGCGCTTTACAAAATAAACGAGAACTCGAAAGAGACGCGAAAGGTAAAGCATATAATAAAGTTTAAAGAAAATTGAAGAAATAACAAAGTTGAGGCTTGTCAGCGGGAATGGCAGTGGGGATTACATTAGATGAACTTATCACCAAAGAACTTATCATTGTAACCAAGACAATGTTGAGCATGAAAGATGAAAATTAAAATTATAACAACAGGGGTGAAGTTGATACTTTCATTGCTTTAAAGGCTGCTTCTCTGGTCCTATACAGAAGGGGAACCATACTCTCTACAGGACTTTCACAATCATTTTATCATGTTCGTTCCACAGCATTCAACATTTCACACTGCATAATGCTTGTTTATTGTCAAATTCCCTCTAACGAAACACGTAGAGGACAAGAAAGTCTTCATTTTTTCTTTTGAAAGCCTTAATATCTTCAGTCTCGGATGCCTAGTGGGAGTTTATTGTATAGTTTAGGGGCCGCATATCTAAAGGCTCTAAAGCCTACAGTAGGCATCTATAATTATTATTATTATTATTATTATTATTATTACAAGTCAAGCTATAACCTTAGTTGAAAAAGCAAGATGATATAGCCATAAGGGCTCCAACAGGAAAAAATACCCAAGTGAGGAACGGAAACAAGGAAATACACAACTACAAGATGAGTAATCAAAATCAAAATATTTTAAGATCAGTAACAAAAATAAATTAGAGCTCTCATATATAAACTATAAAAACTTTAAAGAAAAGAAGACATAAGATAGAATAGTATGCCCGAGTGTACCCTCAAACAAGAGAATTCTAGGCCAAGAGACAGTGGAAAGCCATAGTACAGAGGCTATGGCACTATCCAAGACTAGAGAGCAACGGTTTGATTTTGGAGTGTCTTTCTCCTAAAAGAGCTGTTTACCATAACTAAAGTCTTTCTTCTACTCTTACCAAAAGGAAAGTAGCCACTTAACAATTAGGCTACAGTGCAGTAGTTAACCCCCTGGGCCAAGAAGAATTGTTGGGTAATCTCAGTGTTGTCAGATGTATGAGGTCAGAGGAGAATCTTCAAAGAATAGGCCAGACTATTCAGTGCATGTGTAGGCAATGGGAAAGTGAACCGTAACCAGAGAGAAGGATCCAATATAGTGCTGTCGGCCATTCAAAGGACCCCATAACTCTCTAGCGGTAGTATCTCAACGGGTAGCTGGTGTTCTGGCCAACCTACTACCTATTATTATTATTATTATAATTATTATTATTATTCAATCGACTATCAAACCCATTCAATTCAAGTACACTTTTCTGTACCATTGTAATGTACAGAGGCATAACATAATCAGATAATCATGAATAAGTCACTTCATCTTCTACCACCTATAAGATCCCTAACATCTTTGAAGAGGTTTTGCATCATTCACTAAAAAGAGTTACAATGAATGTGAAAAAACCTTTTCAGTGTCTTTATAAACTTGTTTAAACGTTTCCCGAAGTACATAAAGAGAGATGAATGATCTTCAAACTGTTTATGTGTGGCTTTCTCTTTTTCATTGTTATTAACATTATTATCATATTTTTTCGTTCTATTGCTCATAATATCATCTCTGCTATCTGCATAATGTGTTATAACAATAAGAAAAGGCAACGTTTTTCATATCTTTATCTGTTTCATCTTCTTTTCATTGGTTGTTGTTGTTGTTGTTAGCCAAGCTACAACCCAAATTGGAGAAGCAGTATACAACAAATCATGGTATCCAACAGGGATAGCAGTTCTGTGCTGAAATGAAATAGAGAAATAACGAATAAAATTCATAAAAGCAATAATCTAAGAAAATATGAAAAAATATCATATGTAACACGCTAGAATAGAAAAGCCATATGAATAATCTATGAAAGGAGGTGGCTTTTCCTTTCATTTAATCAAGATATCCTTCGGAGGGTAATAAGCTTACCATTGGTGAAAGGAACTTCCTGCTTATATATAGACTCATCGCTAGAAGACGACTGAATTTATTTTGTATTCTGAAATAATTTTAATTTCTTCAAAGCTTCTTATCTAATTTAATGCACCCGCCACTCTCTCTCTCTCTCTCTCTCTCTCTCTCTCTCTCTCTCTCTCTCTCTCTCTCTCTCTCTCTCTCTCTCTCATAGATGCTATTCAATTGGTTGGTTTTCTTCTCTCTTAACAAACAGGTCATATTTTAGCTTTGGAATTCTCTTCTATGCTTAATTTCTCTTTAATCCTAAAGTATTCCCTTTTTTCAAAATGGATACGCCAGCCCAACCCGGTTCTTCACATCATCCCAGACAGACAGACAGAGACAGAAATTAGACGGAAGTCGTTGTTTAGGAAATCCATAAATAAAGTGTGTAAATCTATCATATCTTTTGTAATATGGACACATACATATATACTCGTAAATGTATATATAGACACACAGACACACATACAAACATGTGTTTATATATATATATATATATATATATATATATATATATATATATATATATATATATATATATCATATAAGCCTAAACACCTCTTAATATCGGATTTTCTCTACCTTGGGATTAGAGGTCCAAGAGGGAATCATCTTTGATATTGTAGCTGATTCCACCTTGGGTCTCTGATCCCGAGATAGAGAGAATCCGATATTAAGAGGTGTTTATGAATTATATATATATATATATATATATATATATATATATATATATATATATATATATATATATATATATATATATATATATATATATACATATATATATGTATATATATAATCCCATATAAATGTACAAAAATGATCATATATATATATATATATATATATATATATATATATATATATATATATATATATATATATATATAATCCCATATAAATGTACAAAAATGATCATATATATATATATATATATATATATATATATATATATATATATATATATATATTTATTTATTTATATGTGAGTGTGTATATATATATATATATATATATATATATATATATATATATATATATATATATATATATATACACACTTATGTATGTATGTATATTACTTTTCATTTTACATTATATACGCCTGATATGTGGTTTGGCCTCGAAAACAAGCTCGTTGCACATGCAGATGATGTTATTCTCTTTGCATCAATTCTATTTCATGAATGTAGATTTGGAGTCTCTGGTTCCCGTAATAGAGATCTAGTTGAAATTAGTACATAGTACAAATTATGGGGCATAAAGATGAACCCTAATAAAATTCAAAATATGATTGTAAGTAGGTCAAGGCCAGTGGCTCCATAACAACCAGATATTTTCATTGACAACATCTCTTTAACTGTATACAATTTATTTGAAATTATAGTTGTGATTCATGATTGCAATTTTACTGATGAGAAACACACCCAATGTTTCTTCTTCAAATGCTCAAAAAGAGGGTAAAATGAGGAAGACTTCAGATTTTCGGTAATCAATCTATCCTGGAGTATTGTTTAAATTTTTTCAGTGGTTTTTTTTATTTTTAATATTGTACTCCTGTGTGGTCTTCAACTGCTAATTCTCATCTTAATTTGTTGAACAAAAGCTTACAGTAAATAAATTCCTTTCCCCACATGTGGATATCAATCTCTGGTACCATCGTTCACTTTGTTCTTTATACAGGTTGCATAAGATTTTTCATAATTCTGACAATATTTTGCATTCCGATTTTCCCAGACGGTACTATCCTACACTAAGTATGCAGTTAATTCTAAAAGACTTGCCTTCCCCATCATAAGGGTCAATACTACACAGTGCCCTACAGAAGTTTTATTTCAGAAATGAGTAAATTATGGAATGATCTTCCTAATCAGGCAATTGAGTCAGAGGAACTTCAGAAGTTCGAACGTTTTGCAAATACTTTTCTGTTGAAAATTTTGACATGATTCTCATTTCTTAGTTCATATATGAACGATCTCTCTAACACTTTTACTGAGCTTGACATATCTCATATATTTTTAGTAATTCTCAGCTATAGAATATTCGTTACTTCTTTCTCTATTTCTTTTTCCGCTATAGAATATTATGTGTAAACAGTATATGCATAGTATATTTATACTGCAGATATATCATCATCAGCCCTTACTCTCTCTCTCTCTCTCTCTCTCTCTCTCTCTCTCTCTCTCTCTCTCTCTCTCTCTCTCTCTCTCTCTCTCTCTCTCTCTCTCTATAATGCATATTCCTACTGTATACACATATTTAAAAGAAGCAATTATGTTATATAATAATACTCCAACACAATGAAAAATTAAACAACTCAGCTATTATGTCCGGTAGCTTCGTCCCCATTAAAAAGAAAATAAGCTCAACAAAAGTAAGAGGAAAGAAGAAAAAAGAGAGAACCCATTTTCTTAATTAACAAGAAATATGTTTTACCGTTTCCTAAGTGACACTCTCCCCATTCCGAGAATCGCGTGCCCATCTTCATTGTCTTCTTTTTGAAATAACTCGTGGGAATGGTCTTCCTCTCTTGTAGGTTTTTGGAGTGCCATTATTAAAAAGTGATTGAAAGCTCTAAGGAGCTTTCTGCGTAAGGGCTTTGTTTCGTTTGCTAACATAAATGCACAGACAATATATATATATATATATATATATATATATATATATATATATATATATATATATATATATATATATATATGTATACATATATATATATATATATATATATATATATATATATATATGTAGGTGTGTGTGTGTGTGTGTGTGTGTGTGTGTGTATTGGTGATGGGAATTTAGCACACCTAGAGTATGCTGATGATGCTGTCCTTGTTAGCAGAACACCACAGGATTTGCAATGATTGCTTACCAGAAGACGTGAAATATCACACGAGGTTGGGCTGAAGATAAATAGAAGAAAGACAGAGATGATGGAAACGTAGTATGCAATGGAAGATGAAATATCATTGGAAGGAGAAAGGATTAATGAGGTAGAATCATTTAAGCATTTAGGAACTATGATCTCCAATACAGGGTCTTTAGAATTAGTTTAGTGAAAGATCGAAATAAGCAAATCACACAATGACTGAGTTTAGTAAAATTTGGAAATCAAATCGCCTGACACTACATTTAAAAATCAGACTATATATCAGTTTAGTGATTTTTTGCAAAGATGCTTTTAGATATTGTTGTATTTCCTTGTTCTTTGCTTATTTAGTAATGGTAACTACGCATCACTTGGTGTGTCGTTACGGAAAATCGGCTTAATTTGTTGGAGATAAAAGTTAAGACCATGAAAAATGATACTGTTTACATGCTTACGGCCAATATCATTAAGTATATGAAGCATCGACTATCGTATCAGATCGCCTTTTCTTAATTGCACACCAACGTTTCAGTTTTGGGACACAAAAATCGTCATAGAAAGCATCTTGCCCTTAATATGGACTCCTCTATGTCTCTACAATGTAAGAGAGTTCTTATAGAAATGATAGGTTCCTTAATAACTATATAGATGAGAAATATGGGAAAAATCGTTAAAATCTTCTTCTTCTTTTTCTTTTTTGTCTACATCTTTTCTCACTTCTATGTGGGGTCGATGTTTCTGGTCAGCTTTCTCCTTTCCTCCTTCTCCGAAATATTCTTCTTCGTTGAAATATTTTGTTTAATTACCAATTTTTGAGATAAAAACAACATTATAATACACAATTTTCAGTTTAATTTATGCACATGTAATTACCTTGTTGTATTTTCATAGACTAAATCCTATTTGTTTTTCTAAGTCAATACAACACTGTTATTTCCTCCTCTACAAGACACACTTCTTAATAGCTTGGGTGACGAAGGGGCTTGGGGGCTGATCATATGTATACTTCCCAGTTCTCTCTCTCTCTCTCTCTCTCTCTCTCTCTCTCTCTCTCTCTCTCTCTCTCTCTCTCTCTCTCTCTCTTTATATATATATATATATATATATATATATATATATATATATAAATATACATATATATAAATATATATATATATATATATATATATATATATATATATATATATATATATATATATATATATATATATATATATATATATGGTCAGTTTCTAGTGCATTGTGTTGTGCTGTGGCATTGTCACTGTCCCTTACCTCTGCCATTCATGAGCGGCCTTTAAATCTGTATTCCAACTAAGCTATACTGACGAAACGGTTGAGCATATAACAGAGCAGACAAATATACATGCAGTAAGGGATAAGAACTGCAAGAACTTCAATGGAGATGAGGATGAAATGAGGAAGTGTCTAGGTTTATTACTCATTAGTGGATTTCACAGCGTACCACCTGAAAAGGATTATGGTTAACTAGTGAAGCCTTAGAATACCAATATTCTCCAAAACAATGAGTAGAGACAGGTTTCGATCAGTTATTATTATTATTATTATTATTATTATTATTATTATTATTATTATTATTATTATTATTATTATTACTAGCTAAGCTACAATCCTAGTTTTAAAAGCAAGATGCTATAAGCCCAAGGGCTCCAACAAGGAAAAATAGCCAAGTTGGGAAAGGAAATAAATAAACGATAAAAGAATTAATGAACAATTTAAATAAAACATTTTAAAAACAATAACAACATTAAAACAGATATTTCATATGTAAACTATAAAGACTTATGTCAGACTGTTCAACATAAAAACATTCGTTTGAACTTTTGAAATTCCACTGATTCAACTCAGCTGAGTACAAGAGGGCAAGAGTTTTACCTAGACTGGAAATGCTCAAAAAGAGGTGTGAGGAAAATGGTACTTTTCGTGAGAAACAATGTTTTGAGTTTTGGCTACAAGATGTGGATGCTGTACGGTGGAGATGGGTATTCTTATAATTTTGGAATATACGGTCGTAATGAAGTAAAGGGAGCCTCACCTCTCGAAACCCATGCTGTCATATATATATATATATATATATATATATATATATATATATATATATATATATATATATATATATATATATATATATATATGTGTGTGTGTGTGTGTGTGTGTGTGTGTGTGTGTGTGTGTATGTGTGTGTGTGTGTGTTGCAGCCAGTGGCTAATAAAGGTGAACAAGTATTTATTTATATTTCTTTTTTGCTAATTATGATATCCTGAGTGAGTCAGTACATAAGAATATTCGTGAATGTAGGACAGTTCGTGAAAATCGTAAAAGAAAATGTTCCCTCACTTCAAAGAAATAAAGAGAAAATATATGGATCGTTTGATTATAAATCAGATAAAACAGTATTATGTACAAGATGGAACAACAATACTATTATAACTGTTGCAAGTAATTATTATAGAATTGCCAATCATAGAAATGTGAAAGAAAACTTGAAAAACACCAGTTCGTTAATTATATCTCTGCTTTTTGTCTGTGACAGAATGCACTCACCTCATAGATATAGACTGCGTTCTGAGAAGTAGTGAAATATCTATATATCCTGAATTTGTTTGTCGGTGCAGCATATAAATTCTAGAAGCATATAAATTCTACCACAAGGGTTCAGCATATGGAATATGGGAGAGAAATAGCTCGGTCATCATCAAAATTCAAACGGGAAGAGACAGGCGAGGAGGTTCAGCAAACTTTCCCAGAGGCTATTAGATATCATGTTAACCGTTTTGTAAGATCTACTGGACAGTGAAGATGTTGTGTTTGTCAGAAAAGCAAGCCTACAATGTGTCAAGTTTAAAAAAAAAAATGCACAAATTATCTAGCGAATTATATACTATAAAGCATCCTGGTCTTCCAACTAGGGTTGTAGCTCAGCAATTGAGAATAATAATAATAATAATAATAATAATAATAATAATAATAATAATAATAATAATAATAATAATAATAATAATAATAATAATAATAATAATATGCCACAAGAAATGAGAAATATGTGAAATCTGCAGTATCATTTTTTTTCTTTAAACATTTCAATTTTTGTCTTGAATATTTTGAAGCAATAAAGAAGGCATAGATACTTTAAGTTAATTTCTCTGATATGTGTAGGTCTCATATACTTTCCTAATAAAAGAGAATCCATAATTTCTAATAAATCAGGACTATGTTCAATAATGTTATCCTTAATTAATTGATAAACAACCTAATATAAAATATATAAATTTGTTATAATCCTTAATCGTAAATATGCCAAT
>NC_090733.1:150670730-150683230 GCF_036898095.1 Palaemon carinicauda
GAGACGCGGGCCACAACAGCTAAACAGAAGCTTTTAGGAGTTGTGTGCAGTGTTGCCAGGAGGGATAGTATAAAAATCCTCAAAACTCGATATAAAAAATCCCCAAAACAGCATAAAAATCCCAATTTCCACAAATATATTATCTTCTGTCTTGATCGTGTAGGCTTTACTAATATGGAAATTAGTCAATATACTTCATATAAGCGCAAGCAAACTAATTGCAACAATATAGAGGTTTACTCGTCTTTGTTTCTTCATTAAAATTCGTACATAAATCCCCATCAGACGCCCAAAATTCCCAAATCTAGGGACAAATTTCCATTTCTGACAACACTGGACAGACGCTCAAAGGCAGTCAGGCACAGTGGTAGGCTGGCAGCGCCAGCACCAAACACACCAGTGTGCAACTGTTCCTAGTGTCAGTATTGAAGAAGACTCCAAAGAGAAAGGTTGCATCTCTCCGAGGTTGTGCCGGTGTTGTTTTCCTGGTAAGTACAAGTGAATGTTTTACTGTTTACAACCACCGAGTGAATTGGTCGTTAGGATATTTAAACGACTGATCGTTTATTTCAGAGTATATATGGGCGTGAATCGTTACTTACTCTAATTTTGGGATTACAATTTACATACGCTATCGTCTGGCATATATCGTAATAATCCCAAGTAAACGCACTATGTAAATATGTGTTTTCGGTAATTGATATCGGGCGATTACATCATAAAAGTAACATATCTATCCTGGAATACGGTGATCATTACATTACAAGTTCTTTCTGTTAATAACGTTTTACTTTCAAAACATTCGTATATATATATATATATATATATATATATATATATATATATATATATATATATATATATATATATATACACACACACACACGTGTGTGCGTGCTTATTCACGTCTACATTGATGGATCTTTTACAGTGTATGGATAAACATTGTTAGTTTAAAAGTAATATATATATATATATATATATATATATATATATATATATATATATATATATATATATATATATATATATATATATATATATATGTGTGTGTGTGTGTGTGTGTGTGTGTGTGTGTATGTATATATATATATATATATATATATATATATATATATATATATATACTCACACACGATAATATATGTATGGAGTTTCCATTTTTTTTTTCATGAAATCCATATTCAGAGGCAAAATATTATTTGTGTAGTTTCAAAAAGTGCATTCTGTATCACATGAAGCGGGCTTTGACAGGACTTTATGCAAAAACTCATATATTGTTTATATGTGAAATGTGATTTTCATAATAGTAAGAATAAGATAATCAAAAGTCTTCGAATATTTTCCAGTCTGAGTAGGGTGGGTTAGATTAGAAAATGTTCCTAAAGTATTTTTGTTCCTAAAACATTTATTATAAGAAAATTTAAGATTTTTGTATATTTTTATTATAAGAAAATTTAAGATTTTTGTATATTTTTATTATAAGAAAATTTAAGATTTTTGTATATTTTTATCATAAGAAAATTTAAGATTTTTTGTATTTATAACGAGAAGTTTCAAAGCTTTATATGCATGGCATTAAAATCGGTGATTATTTATGACATGCAGAATTTAGTATCATGGAAATCGTGGTTGTATATGACATCTATACGCATTTTCTCATTTATATTAAAAAGGCAATGTGTTGCTATTCATTTGTCTCAATTTATTCAATGTCTTCTCTTGTCATTAAGATAATGAATTTTGTTTATTCGTGGCAAGGAATTGTTGTTTCTGAAACACGAGCTTCAAAAATTACACGTAACTTGAGAATAAATACAAAGTCAGACTATGGCTGGAACTGTATAATTCAATATTGATGTTACCTTGCACGCTCTAATCTGAATAACTAACCCGATTATTATAACCTAAGACGAGAGGTGTGGGGGGGGGGGGGGGCTGGTTGAGGGCTTGACTCCATGGAAATTCCTGTTATCTTATCAATGCACCATTAACTGTTACTTATCTTGAATGGTACTACGGCTATTACTATCATTATCAACTTTATTGCTGCGAACGCTACTGTTGCCACTGCTGTAAAGACTACCGCTACGCTTGTCACTATTACTAATGTGACTGCTACTGAGACTACTACTACTCGAGTCAGTGCTACTAGGACTACTGTTACTCGTGTCGTTGCTACTAGGACTACTGTTGCTTTTGTCATGGTTACTATAACCTCTACTATTGTTACTGCTACTTAGACCACTACTACTTTTGACATTTTGTTAAGTTTACCACTATTGCTACTGCTCTTTTGATCACTACTTCTGAAATGGCTTTTAGGACTACAATTAATATTGTCATTGTTACTATGGCTACTGCCACTCTTACCCCCATCACCAATCAACATTGGCCAGCGTGCTGATAAAAACTGGCCAAACCCCTTACGTGAATGGACATGTCTGAGGCCTTTGAATGGACATGTCTGAGGCCTTTGTCATGTAGTGGACTATATATATATATATATATATATATATATATATATATATATATATATATATATATATATATATATATATATATATATATATATATATATATATATATATATATATATATATATATATATGAGTGTGTGTGTGTGTGTGGCCTGGGAGGAGTATGTAATAAAAGTTTTGTGAGAAATTGGAGAGAGAAAAATACGGCTCAGCTAGATATGAAATATCATTCCTCCCGTGCTCTAACCCAACACGTATACTGTGCTCTCTCTCTCTCTCTCTCTCTCTCTCTCTCTCTCTCTCTCTCTCTCTCTCTCTCTCTCTCTCTCTCTCTCTCAATGTTCTTACCGTACTATAAGGTAATATTTCTTGCGAAAATTATGACTCAATTTTTATGTTATTGTAACAGTAATTTTATAAGCTAATTTTAATGTGAATATGGAACCCCCACCATTTAACCTCCATTAATTTAGCATTTAACTATACCATTAAGATTACATTAACAACAATTATATTACAAGTGTCGTAGTATATTTTTACTCTGTTGTTGTTGTTGTTATGTTAGTAGTATTAGCAGTATTAGAAATTTAAAAGAAATTCACAATTTTAATCGAATATCGTTTAAGTGTTAACTTGTAAAAAAAAAAAACTGAATCGTAACTATCGTTAATTTGTTAGCGCGCGCGCGCGCGCGCGCGCGGAGAGAGAGAGAGAGAGAGAGAGAGAGAGAGAGAGAGAGAGAGAGAGAGAGAGATGATTGATTGATTGATCAGTATTAATGGAACAAACAATACGTGGAAAGCTATATGATAAGTCCCTCCGTTTTAATTGTAGCAAACTGCATGGGATTAATTATATGCTGTCGTGCAAACGACTGTATTAGGAATTTAAATAAGGGGATATTGACGAGTAGGAACACTTGACATCCTTAAGAAAACTTTATTGATATTTGAAATTGGTATTTTGATGAGGAATTCAACGGTTTTTTTCTTCAGGTTTTTTAACACCTGCGAATCATTGTGTGTAGGCCTACTTGCCTTATTTGTATAGTAATTCGGAAACTATTGTCTAAGTCTTTGTGTGTGTAGGCCTACTTGCCTTATTTGTATAGTAATTCGGAAACTATTGTGCAAGTCTTTGTGTGTGTAGGCCTACTTGCCTTATTTGTATAGTAATTCGGAAACTATTGTCTAAGTCTGTGTGTGTAGGCCTACTTGCCTTATTTGTATGGTACTTCGGAAACGATTGTCTAAGTCTTTTTATAAGTGTAGGCTTTGATACTGAAGCGAAAGGCCAGGTTTCCCTAAAATCGGTCAAACTAGCATAGATTTAATGCTCTGAAGATGTCAAGGTGGTTTTCCAAATAGTTCTTACTGGTAATTGTCTATTTTTTTTTCGCAAGTTTCCGCTTTACGCTTCCATGTTCATATACGCTCTTATTGGACTGGTAATGATAACCTTCGAGAGTGATCAATGCTGATCCTGTCTATTTTTGTTTTGAGTATTATTGGTTTTAGTCATTTAAACGAACTTAAAAGGTTGTATGAATGTTAGTATTATCCCTTCCTAGCAGGATATGACCACCAGTGTACCTCACATGGGCTACTGTAGGCATTATATATACTTAGGGGCCTTTGTAGGGTTCCTATATCCTTAGTTGCACTTGCTTGCTGTTCCTACTTAATTTTTCTTCGATGCTCGTCTTCTTTTGCCCTTTTCTTTTTAACGAAACTGCGCTGTTTCCCAAAGATGAACTTCAGTGTTGAATGGTCTCCCCAGCCCTAGAACTAGGCCTCATGAAATGATTTCCTATTTATTAAAGCGATAGATAATCCAGCCCTAAGTCAAACGCGTCTCTTACCAACTCGCCCAAATAAATTCGTAAGACATTATTGTATAAAATGATGAATCTAAGCGATAAAATGTAATTACTGTAGAAAATCTGCTATAAAACTTATTCAAATTTTATTTGTTAAATCTGTGTTCCTTAAAAACGTTAAGTTTTAAAAAGAGGAACTCGAAATCCGAAAGAAATGTCAAACATACTGTAATTTTTCACCTAATAAAATTCTTTGTCTTCTAAAGACTGCATTCGGAAAATATGTGTTATTCTTTAAATTCTGTCACATTATCTGCTTGCTGCTTGCTTTAGATTGCCAAGCAAAAATCAAGTCTTAATAGTATGTCACATTAACTGCACTCGGGAACTGTTGCTGTCTGTCATGGGGGTGTTGCGATCCAATATCCTGTCATCCGTTCATTGTTATTTGAAATAAAGATACTCTTAAAGTAGAACCATGTGAAAAAGATTAATAATGTCTTCAGCTGCTGATTCTCATCTTAATTTGTTGGACAGAAACTTACGGTCTATTAAATTTCTAATTCCTGTTCTAGATATTAATCTTTGGCACCGTCGTTCAATTAGTTCATTATGCATGTTGCATAAGATTTTTCATAACTCTGACCATCCTTTACAGTCAGATCTCCCTGGACAATTCTATCCTGTTCGTAATACTAGGCAGGCAGTTAATTCTAATAGCCAGGCCTTCTCCATCATGAGGCTCAATACTACACAGTATTCTATAAGTTTTATTCCAGCTGCTACCAAGTTGTGGAATGCTCTTCCTAATCGGGTAGTTGAATCAGTAGAACTTCAAAAGTTCAAAGTTGGAGCAAATGTTTTTATGTTGAACAGGCTGACATGAGTCTTTTTATATTTTATATATGATATATCTGTTTTTGACGTTAATAGTTTATATATGACTTATCTATTTTGACGTTGTTACTGTTTTCAGAATGATTTATTGTTAATTTGTTCTCATCATTTATTTATTTCCTTATTTCCTTTCCTCGCTGGGCCATTTTTCCCCGTTGGAGCCCTTGGGCTTATAGCATCTTGCTTTTCAAACTAGGGTTGTAGCTTGGCTAGTAATAATAATGATAATAATTATAACAATTAAACCAACTTTTTACGTTTATCAAGAACAAAAGCTAAGAAAGAAATGAATGTTGGGAACAATGAATTTCCTTCACGAAACCGGTAATGACGCCAAGCGCTTTTCAGTTTAGTAAAACGACCTCGGTCTATTGAATGCGTTTTATTCCCGTTAGAACAGTCACTTTTCAGGTCGTACTTTTTGCAAGTAAATTTATATCTCTGGTGACGAATGCAGTCGCAGTAAAGTAGCACAATGCCTCATGAATTACCTGAATAATAAATTGTGGAGTTGAAGGAATCGTTAGAATAAGTGACTCGATACAAATGTGTTCTTAAAACGTCAACATTACTGGAATTCTATTTATTTTTGTTTGTTTTTCAGTCTGATTAACGAGTTTGTCGAATGAGATAGAAAGGGTAAATAGACTGAAATAATGTAATATATTTCCTTCTAGCTGGATGAAGTTGATAAACATGAGCTAATATGAGGAACTTGCGAACTGTATGAGGTTATGAGAATTTAAGAATTACGAATATCTAGGCGCATTGTATTTAGTAGGGTTCACTGTGCCGCTGTCGAAGCACTGGTTAGGCCTATGGAAGTAAATTATTGTCCTTGTAATTGGCTGTATTTGTTTCTTTATTCATATTCATGAATATATATATATATATATATATATATATATATATATATATATATATATATATATATATATATATATATATATATATATATATATATATATATATATATATCCCTTTGTGAGTGGGGATAACTTACCCTGGTGAAAGGGTTTGCGCATAACAATGATCAGCAAAGCTGTAGTAGTCAGGGCCAACCATACTAGGTTGGTTTGCTGTGAGTGACCAGACGAGAGTCTCCTCCATCATCAATCCTCAGTGGATAGCGTGGTAATGAAAAAGGCCAGACCCCAGATATTATTAGAGACATGTCTGAGTACTTTGTCATGCAGTGGACCAGAAACGGTTGCATTTGTTGTTGTTGATGTATATATATTTATATAGATATATATACTGTATATCCTCCTGTGCTTATTTTGTACAAGGGAGGAACTTTTTTTTAACTTTTATTTAAAATAACAAAATACACTATTTACATTTTGTCAATTGAATAGTTGAACACATGAATTCCTTTGTAACAAGTTTCTTCAATTTTTCCTTATACAAAATTGACGCAAACCATCTTACGACATACAGTACATGCAGTAACATTCGTAATACAGCAGAACACGAAAAATGTCGAGTCTAAGTAATGGTTTTTTTTTTTTTTTTTTTTTTTTTTTTTTTTTTTTTTTTTTTTTTTTTTTTTTTTTTTTGCTAACTAAAGTAGCCTGCACGTTCGAGAAGTCTGTCGGTACATTTGACGTATACACGTGAATGTATTTCAGTAAACATCGCGTTCGTTGGAAATTTGAATATAAATAAAAAAAGAGATGTAAACAATTCTAACGTTTCTCAGGGTTTCTCTATAGCCATATTATTATTATTATTATTATTATTATTATTATTATTATTATTATTATTATTTGCTAAGCTACAACCCGAGTTGGAAAAGCATGATGCTATAATCCCAAGGGCTCCAACAGGGAAAATTGCCTAGTGAGAAAAGGAAATAAGGAAAACTACAAAAAGTTTAATCACAATAATAGCATTGAAATAAATCTTTCACATATAAACTATAAGAACTTGAAGGTAACAAGGAAATAAAAAACTTCAAATAACAAGAGAAAGAGAAACAAGATTGAATAGTCTGCCCGAGTGTACCCTCAAGCAAGAAAATCTACCCCCAAGGCAGTGGAAGACTATGGTATAGAGGCTATGCCACTACCCTTGACTAGAACAATGGTTTGATTTTGGAGTGTCCATCTCTTAGAAGAGCAGCTTACCTTAGCTAAAGTCTCTCTTCTACCCTTACCTTTAGGGGGTTTTGAGTAGCTTCCGTTTGTAAAGCCCTAGTTTAGTCTGGAACTCGAGAAGTATCTGAAGGTGGGAAATGATTGAGTAATTTTACGTAATCCTTGTCCAACATCTTTTTCCCTTTCATGATGAATTGGCTGCAGTGTCATAGTTAGGGCTTTGGAACTCTCTTTTCCTTTATTTTTTTCCATTTTTCTCTTCCAACTTTCCATCTCTTTCTCTTAGTTACTCCTTCCTTCCCCAGTGCTTCTTCGTTCTACATTTCATCCACATGTTTTGATCACCTTTACTCTTAGTTCTTTCTTTTTCTCTCAAACCCTCTCTCAGTCTATTGCTCCCCTACTCCTTTCATCACCACTACATTTTTTCTCCACTTTATCTCCACATCTACCTGTTAGATTTTTCCTTCCCCATTTCCTCCCCACTGCCCTACCTTTCCCCTTTTCATTCTCCCCTTTCTCATCCCCTCCTTCCTCCAAATCATCCCATTCTCCTCCCCTTGTCTCTTCTCCAAATTCTTCAGTTACACTGTATCGTAAACCAACGGTGATCCATCAGTCCTCGCAAATGACAGCTGATAATGATCACTCCACTTGACATCTCTCTATCACGCCGCTTCGGTTGACATCACTTCTTGCTCCGTTTTTCAACTTCAGCGAACTGGTGACATGCGTGACAGTTTACCCGGATTCGAGTCGCAGGAGTTGGTTCCTAGCAAAAGGTGGGGTAATGTTTTGCAGGAAGTACCCGATTTACTCGAATTAGATTGGTGTGTAATTACGTCAGAGTCGTGTCGTACTCTTGGCTGTGTTGTCAGGTTTTATTTCTGTTAGTATTTTTTTTTATGATAGTTATCATCGTAATCATCAACGCGAAGAACACACTTTGAGTTTGTTTTCTTATATATAGTTATTTTATAACTGAAGGTTGGGTGCTAATTAACAATAGCATAGCTCTTGTTATTATCATTGTTGATAATGGTAAGGATAATAATAATAATAATTATTATTATTATTATTGTTATTATTATTAATAGTTAAGCTACAACCCTAGTTGGAAAAGCAGGATGGTAGAAGCCTAGGAGCTCCAACAGGGAAAATAGCCCAGTGAGGAAAGGAAACAAGGAAAAATGAAATATTTTAAGAACAGTAACAACATTAAAATAAATATCTCCTATATAAACTATAAAAGCGTTCATAAAACTAAAGGAAGGGAAATACGATAGAATAGTGTGCCCGAGAGTACCCTTAAGCAAGAGAATGTTCATAATAGTACTAGCTCTTATCAACATCTTCAGTATTGTCAACGACGCTTAAACATTCAAGTGCGCTTTTTAACATCCGTGTTTTCGATCTCTTATTGTGAAATCTGATAAAAATGGTGCTTGGAGAGTAATGACTTTGAATTCGTGCAGAACATCCTCACGAAATCAAAATTTCAATAGAGTCTTTTTGAAGCATTTTAACAGCAACCTTTTAGATCGCTAACTCTTGAAATGGAGACTTGGATATACCTCCGGATTCTCATTTAAAATTGAAAAGAAGCCAATCCTTCGTTGAGACAATTTATCAATGATTTATTGATGCAATGTGTGTAACTTTTTTTTTTAAGTATAAACATTATTATATAATTCGTTTCACTTTTACGTGGTCCAGTGATGTTATTTTAAGTATTTATAGGGCAATGGAATAAAGTGTTGGTCACATTAAATTTTTATGTGGTACTATTTTTAGTCGAGTATTGGCTGTTTTGTACATCAATATTTTGCCCCATTTATTTTAGGTGTTTATTTAGATTCTATTCTGTCTTAGGTCCTTGATTTTATGATGAATTTCTCACACGCCCCTTCTACCTCTTTTTCACTGCCTTTTTTTGCGTTATTCCCTCCTTCCATTCGCTTCTCTTTCTTCCCACTAAACTGTCCAGCTTCTCCAATATTCACCATTAATATTTTGATAATATATTCCTTTTGGGAACTCTTCGGCAGTCAGTCGGCACAGACGTTTCATAGAACTAATTTATAAATAAAGGCGATCCCAGATCAACATATAAATAAATAAACCAAACTCTTTGTATCCCTCTCACCCCTGAAAAAAGACCAAAGTCTCCAGCCTCGGTACACCGGGGGATACCCGGCTATGCTCCAGGCAATTTATTGTGGCAAGGCTTAAAGGATGGGATACAATTACAGTATCCGATGGGAAATACCATTTTGTATGCAGAGGACGTTCTCAGATTTTGCTCCCATGCTTTCTTGGCGCTGGCTCTATAGCGGGTTACTCACCGGTGAAATCATTTGCTTGCGTTTTGGTTGGGGGGGTGGGGGGGGGGGGGGTGGATGGGTGACCTTCCGCGATCAATTCTACATTATTTCCTGGTGAAGAACTTGTACAGTAATTAGTTTTGATGGGGTTAGTCATTTTTGGGATCTCTCTCTCTCTCTCTCTCTCTCTCTCTCTCTCTCTATATATATATATATATATATATATATATATATATATACATACATACATACATATATACATATAGATAGATAGATAGATAAAAGTTTATACATAAATATTCTTCTTTGTCTACATCTTTTCCCACTTCTATGTGGGATCGATGTTTCTGCAGACAAAGAAGAATATTTATGTATAAACTTTTATCTATCTATCTATATATATACACTGTATATGTATATATAGATAGATAGATAGATAAAAGTTTGCACATAAATATATTTTAGGCATTTATGCATTTGTGTATTTTGGAAGGTCGGGTCGGGGAATGAAGCGAGTGGCAGGATTAAGAAATAACTTTATGGAATATTACAAAGTAGAAGGAAATATCACACTGAGGATGGATAAGATGATAGAGGAAGAGAAAACATATATTTGAAAAATGGGAATAGAAGGTGATGAAAGACGTGAGTTAAAAAAAGGAGCTGTTCGACAATGAAGCAAATTTGAATTATAAAGTTTTGCGAGTAATTCCATTTTGTGATTGAGATGCATGTACAGAGATGATGTCTGAAGAGCAAATAGTCTTTGGTCATTGATTGAGCATTGTGGATGCTTGACTGAATGGTGTAGAGAGAAGTTGAATGACTCCAGAAGGGATGGGGTTAATTGAATGACTTTAAAAGGGGTTTGTTGAATTACTCGTCTTTGATTGAGCATTGTGGATGCTTGACTGAATGGAGTACAGAGAAGTTGAATGACTCAAGAAGGGAAGGGGTTAATTGAATGACTTTAAAAG
Organism: Palaemon carinicauda; assembly: GCF_036898095.1. Lineage (NCBI taxonomy): Eukaryota > Metazoa > Arthropoda > Malacostraca > Decapoda > Palaemonidae > Palaemon > Palaemon carinicauda. Next base: position 150,681,327 of record NC_090733.1, read on the forward strand.
GGGTTTGTTGAATTACTCGTCTTTGATTGAGCATTGTGGATGCTTGACTGAATGGGATAGAGAGAAGTTGAATGACTCAAGAAGGGAAGGGGTTAATTGAATGACTTTAAAAGGGGTTTGTTGAATTACTCGTCTTTGATTGAGCATTGTGGATGCTTGACTGAATGGAGTACAGAGAAGTTGAATGACTCAAGAAGGGAAGGGGTTAATTGAATGACTTTAAAAGGGGTTTGTTGAATTACTCGTCTTTGATTGAGCATTGTGGATGTTTGACTGAATGGGATAGAGAGAAGTTGAATGACTCAAGAAGGGAAGGGGTTAATTGAATGACTTTAAAAGGGGTTTGTTGAACTACTCGTCTTTGATTGAGCATTGTGGATGCTTGACTGAATGGAGTACAGAGAAGTTGAATGACTCAAGAAGGGAAGGGGTTAATTGAATGACTTTAAAAGGGGTTTGTTGAATTACTCGTCTTTGATTGAGCATTGTGGATGCTTGACTGAATGGAGTAGAGAGAAGTTGAATGACTCAAGAAGGGAAGGGGGTTATTTGAATGACTTTAAAAGGGGTTTGTTGAATTACTCGTCTTTGATTGAGCATTGTGGATGCTTGACTGAATGGAGTAGAGAGAAGTTGAATGACTCAAGAAGGGAAGGGGGTTATTTGAATGACTTTAAAAGGGGTTTGTTGAATTACTCGTCTTTGATTGAGCATTGTGGATGCTTGACTGAATGGAGTAGAGAGAAGTTGAATGACTCAAGAAGGGAAGGGGGTTATTTGAATGACTTTAAAAGGGGTTTGTTGAATTACTCGTCTTTGATTGAGCATTGTGGATGCTTGACTGAATGGGATAGAGAGAAGTTGAATGACTCAAGAAGGGAAGGGGGTTATTTGAATGACTTTAAAAGGGGTTCGTTGAATGACTCAATTGTTAAAGGGGTTATTATAGTTTTTAATAGTTTCCTATTTGAAGTTGCTGTTGAGAATATACGGGGAGTAATTAAGAAGTTATTAAACAAAATGAGAAATAATGCAGACTTTTGCTTAGGGTAAAAACCTGGATTTTGGAATGCTAACCTTGTCGACAAGTAAGGAGTGAAAAATCTGAGTTTGGGATCCTTACCTTGTCGACAAGTAAGGAGTGAAAAATCTATAGTTTGGAATCCTAGCCATATCGACAACTAAGGATTGAAAACCTGTAGTTTGGAATCCTAGCCATATCAACAGTAAGGAGTGAAATACCTATAGTTTGGAATCCTAGCCATATCGACAAGTAAGGAGTGAAAAATCTGGAGTTTGGGATCCTAACCAAGTTGACAACTAAGGATTGAAAACCTATAGTTTGGAATCCTAGTCATATCGACTAGTAAGGAGTGAAAAACCTATAGTTTGGAATCCTATCCATATCGACAAGTAAGGATTGAAAAACCTGGAGTTTGGAATCCTAGCCATATCGACAAGTAAGGAGTGAAAAGCTTATAGTTTGGAATCCTAGCCATATCGACAAGTAAGGAGTGAAAAGCTTATAGTTTGGAATCCTAGCCATATCGACAAGTAAGGAGTGAAAAACCTATAGTTTTGGATCCTATCAATGGCGACAAGTAAAGATTGAAAAAACCTGTAGTTCTGAATCCTAGTCATTTCGACAGTTAAGGAGCGAAAAACTTAGAGTTTGGAATCCTATGTCGATAAGTAAGGAGTAAATAACATGGAGTTGGGGATCCTCCATAACCATGACGACAAGTAAGGAGTGAAAACCCTAGAGTTTGAAATCCTAACAATGTCGACAAAATAAGGAGTGAAAAATCTGGGGTTTGGGATCCTAACCATGTCGACAAGTTAGGAGTGAAAAAACCGGGAGTTTGAAATCCTATCAATGTCGACAAGTTATGAGTGAAAAACCT